>NW_027508699.1:13717500-14232500 GCF_051911475.1 Siphateles boraxobius
GTTTTACAGCTAAAACGACATTAAAATGGTTTTCACACAATCCCTGCAGGACTTCCTCCTTTAAAATACAGCATCCCATTTGACATTTAATCATCAAAATACTTCTGAATACTAAATATTTTGTCTCAGTGATAATTTAAATGATATATTGAATGAATATTTTTCGGGTTTAGCTTAATATAAGTTAAACTCGATCCATCGCATTTGTGGCGTGATTTTGATTGCAACAAAAATGGTTTCAACTCGTCCCTCATTTTCTTTAGGAAAAAAGGCATTGAAAGTGAATGGGCACATATTTGGAGTATTTGTAAAGCTTATAGTTTTATACAAGCACTTACATTAATTCTTCTGTTGCGACGCATTATCATTTTTCTCATTTTTTGTCATTTAAGGGTTTATTGCACTGTATAATTGTTTATACACAATGTTTTTTTCACTCTGACATCATGTTAACACACGTTTTGTGGAGATCAAGTATTTTAATGTTTGCACACTGTAATCCAGATTCTGGCTTATTTAAAGAAGAGAAGGGACAGGTGGATATTAATTTTTGTTATTATATCAACACTGTCATAAATGCCGTCGATTAACTGAACTTTCAGCATTGCAGTTGTTATGGAGGGCAAAGAGATTTTCTGTATCACAGTAGCTCAACTGCAGATCAGACGAACAAAACATGTATAAAAACTAGGGCTGCATCCGAAATCGCATACTTCACTACTATATAGTAGGCAAAAAGTTTGTGGAAAAAAAAAATGTGTCCAGCTTCACAGTACTCATAAAAGAATCGGCAAAAAGTACCCAATGACCTGCTTCTTCCGGTGAGGTCATACGATGGATACTTCACTATCCCATGAGGCCACGGGAGAGGATTTATGAATGGCAGTGAAGCGACGCAACTGACACTGGTAGGTCACATGATAATGACAGCATGGCGAATGTAGTACGTCCTGATTAGCACTTGTGAAATAACAAATAAGTAACAAGTATGCGATTTCAGACGCAGCCTAGGCATCTCTTACTTGCATCCATTATCTTAACGCAACATTCTTTCTTTGAGCTCTAGGTGTTCAGTCTGGCTTTCTTTAAACCCTCATAACTCAATTTAAAGCAAAATGTACAGTAAATAA
This sequence comes from Siphateles boraxobius, assembly GCF_051911475.1. Classification (NCBI taxonomy): domain Eukaryota; kingdom Metazoa; phylum Chordata; class Actinopteri; order Cypriniformes; family Leuciscidae; genus Siphateles; species Siphateles boraxobius. The sequence continues at coordinate 13,718,631 of NW_027508699.1, forward strand.
TGTAACAAGTCTACAGTCTTCCAGATCAGTTCGATAATATTTTCGGTTCAATGAAAAGCTCCTCTGAATATGATGCACAGGCAGAGGAATTCATTAAAATTTAATGGTGATAATTATTGAATGTCTCTTACATTGTCATGTCAAAATGGAAACTGTGGTTTATTTCTATGTAAATAATGAACACCTCACTACTTGTATTTGTGCTGTGCCACTGTATTTGGGACTCATGAATGCATGTCAGGTTTCCCTGTTCAAAATACAACAGATGTTAACGTGAGGTTTGGAAGACTTTAAAAAAGGACTCTATATCTGAAATCAGCAAAGGGCTTTCATAGCATTTCTTTTCTGTGTAGTTGAGTTATCTGGCTTGCAGAAGGACAGTAAACAAAGAGCGTTTCTACATGCTTCCTTCAGGACCGGCGAGTGAGATTGAGAATAAGCACTTCAACTCCTGAAACTATTTATTTCCTGAAGCAGCTGAAAGAACCAAACCATTGTTTTTTTTGTTGGTCCTTTTTGAGAATAATTGGAAATATACAAGAACTGTCCTTCTCAAAGTAGTAATTTAGGTTTATTTGTACTGTGAGATACAAGATTAAAGTGCTATGGTTTTATAATCCTAGATTAAAATACTTTTGTAATGTTGTAGGAGTGGGTATTTATACTTTTGTACCACAAAATGGAATTGTGATTTTTTTTAAATATATTTAAATTAATAAAACCATTTAAATACTTTCCCTGAATGACTTCCCTCAGGTCCATTTCACACATTACAAATATCACAAAGGCATTTGTTTTTAAATCCCAAGTTGTCAAACAATACAGCACAGCTGTGATGAATCTTTCACTAATAAACATTATTTCTCAGGATTTAATTCCCTTTATTAAACTGCCATTGAAATCCATTAAAGCTTCGACACTGCCAATTTTTCAAAAATGTGTTTTGTGGATCTCTCATCAAAAACCATTAGCCGACTATACGCTTAACCCTAAAGTGATATTTTAACTCTAACGAATGCCTTCAAGTAACATAACGCCAGAGTTAACGGAAATCGCTCTGTTTGGGATAAGTTAAACACAAAGACATACTAGTATAAGCATCCTTATGTCTACTTCTAGCTCTAGACCTGGAGGAAAATGATGAATCAGCTCCTTGACCCCATTACACGACGAGCTCGCTGAGAAAAAAAATCTCAGAAGAACTCGAGGCAAGACGGCTAACAGTGGAAATAAACCGCCATCGTCCTGCTGCTGCATACGATAATAGCAGCAACTACTAAATTATAGCTAATTATTCACTGATTTCTTATGTTTAATGCAAGGATTGATTGTTTTGCAAACTGCATCTTTAGATCTATACCAAAATTGGTCAATTTTCCAGTGACCATTAAGATAGCAGACTAAAAATATCAAAATGATTGACTTGTTAAAAAGTACAAGAACATGCGATAAAACACTTTGTCAGTCGCAAAGAAACTGAAGTCATAGAGCATTATATGGACCAAGGTGTAAAGTTATGGGCGTTTCTGAAACATTTGTTTGCATTAAATAAGATAAGCCTATATTTAAATGTTTCCTCCCTCCCTTCACAGTTCATAAGTATCAGTTTAATTAAATTGTAAACTAGCAAATGAATAATGACTGGTCTAGATTGTTGCTCAAGAACAAATGTGAGAAATGGCAGCATAGAAAACATTCTAGCCGTACATATAATCCCAAAACTCAAACTTCTGATTCAACAAAGCCCTTAAGCAGAAAAACTACACAAATAATTACACCAACTGCTTTCATTTGATCAATGCTAGAGGCAAATCAGATTTTATTGGCTTTTCTTCACCTACCCATTTTCTTTAGAACCATCAAACAAAATGTGCGTCGTCTAAACCAGAAACTAAGAATTCCATGGTAGATTTATTTTAAAACAAAGTGCTCAGTCACATACAAGAAATAAATTAAATGCCATTTATTCCATCACTATATAGATATATATATATATGTAATATATTAAACAAAAACTTCAGGCTCTTTTCACAATTAGAGAGACTTTTCTTTTCGATCATTGCAAGACAGATATCCTTCAGTAAGTGCCCATGAAAGATAAAGTAGCATGGGTCTTGTTCAAGACTCAGTCAATAGAAGAATCAGTATTCCCTCATGCGGTCCTCTGACCTGACCGTGGGGCGGTGGGCGTCTCAGGCATGGCTGATGGGCAGCTGTGTCATCGAGTGGGGCAAGAGAGGCTGCAGCACCAGTGAAGTGGGAGAGTGGACTACAAGGACGAAAAATTCAATGTTCAGTCTCAAAACCTCAATGAAGAGCTGGTCAGCATATGCACAAAATTAAATCAAGCTAGCTGAGTCAAGCTGAATACAGTTAATATTCCACGATAGGAATGTACCATCCATATAGGAGTGTAGCGCAGTCAGCATAGGGTTGTCCACAGGGGCAAAAGCAGTGTACTGAAGTTCATCTATTAGAGGAGGAGAGAGTTGAGCAGACTGCAGAGATGACACTGGTGCGGCTGAAGAGTGATTTGGGCTGACATGCTTCTTATGACGAGCTCGACAGTTCTGGAACCAAACCTGAGCGGAAGGCAGAGGAAGCGAAACAGGTTTATTGACAGTACAGTGAAAATTCATTGATGCACACAGAATTACAGCAATCAAAAATAAGCCACTTGCAGATCAAATTGATACCTAACATGCTAAAACACTTAGGTAATTGTCACCATACATGGCACAAAAAAATCAACTTCATAAATAGTCAACTTTGATCATATAATTTTACACAGTGTTTTATGACAACATCTGTTTTTAACTCATCAAAATTAGTTTCTCAAATTTTTACAAGTTATCCAAGATTCAACTTTAAGTCAGTTTAATGTCATTAAGTTGAAATTACTAAAACATCCAAGTTGATTCTACTTAAAAGCAGCAACATTTTTTTTTTTACACTGCATTAAAAAAAAAAAAAAAAAAACGCATTATACCTGAATAACCCTCCGGCTTAGACCGGTTCTTTCTGCCAACTTTTGTAAAGTCTGGGCATCTGGATTGTTGTCCTGAGCAAATTGAGCTTGCATTACCTTGAATAAATAAAGCAGATTATAAAAAAATAAAAAATAAATAAAAAGTGCAAAACAAAGACTAATGACAAGCAGCCATTACAAGAATAAACTATTCATTATAAATCTTACACACATTCACTGTGTGTAATATATACACACACTTTATGTAAACATTTTATTTTGGATGCGGTTAGTTTCACAGAAATAAACGTATATATTAAGAATAATAAGTTATTTATATATAAAATATTTATATACAAATCTATATACAGTATATGTATGCAAATATTTCTTAAATATATACATGCATGGGTGTATTTATATATAGTACAATTATACACAGTACACTCATGTAAACAAACTTTTATTTTGGATTTGATTAATCGTTTCACAGCACCATTATTTATATATATATATATATATATAAAAATAGAAGAGAATTGGAGTATTAACCTGTAGCTGGTCAGCTGTGAAACTTGTGCGTGCCCTCTTGGCTGGTTTAGGCTGATTTACTTCCTGCTCGGAGGGAACGGCTCCCTCCACATTCACTCCTTTTCCTACGGCAAACCACATAAGAAAGAGGGGGAAATTAAACTTAAGCTGTGGTTCCATAAGAGCTGAATGAATGAAGATGGAATAAACAGTTTGTTTATTCTGAAACTTGAAAATGTCCATTTAGGCTATATAATGTCAAGCGTCTAACCATTCTCCATGGCGCGTTTAAGGTTGTCCAACATGCAGTCGTAGTGCACACGACACAGAACCCTCTCATCCACCAAGGCGAACTCTTCTCCTGTGGACAGCTGTCTTTTGCAGGAGAAGCAAGCAAAACAAGCCAGGTGGTAGGTGTTCCCTTTTGCTCTGCGGACCCAGTCGTTTGAATGGATGTTCCTGCCACAGTGAGCGCAACGGGTTCCATATTTCCTGCCAGAAACAAACATTTAGAACTTTCATCTTTAAAAAGTAAACAAGCGAAGTGTGTGGCACTTCTTTTAGTGAGGCTAACACTGGTTAAAGATACGGCACTCCAGGAAAAACCACAAGGATGGAATGAAAACATTGGTTGACTAGTGTCCATGTAGATTATAGAATTTAGGGAGGGAAACAGTAAGGAAAGCATGCAAGGTTTAGGTACACTCCTAAATATAAAGGCTCCAAAGGGTTTGGATGTTTTTCACAATATTTCCATTAAAAGAACCTTTTTTTTCTAAGTGTAAAGAATTTTAACATTCCAAAGAACATGTTTCCACAATAAAGAACCTTTTGTGCATGTTGAAATGTTCTATGAATTTTACCATGCAAATAAAGAACCTTTATTTTTGAAAGTGTAGAAAACTACTAAATATTCAGTCGCTACAAAAGAATAAGCAAAATTCACCAGTTTAGAAGTGCTGTAAACAATTATTTTGTACGTTTTTTAAACAAAAACGCACACACAGTGCACTGAACAGAAGATATTGTTGGTCGTCCAACGGCCGCCTTACAGCACTTTAAACAATAGGCTATTTGAAGTAGCCCATTTATTTTACATAAATTAGTATAAAAAATTATATATAAAATGTATTTACCTGAAGTAGTCCAATTTACAGAATATCTCCTTTTCTTTTATATAGCAGCTAATGTGCCTGCCCAGAGATGTTTGGCACACGCTGCACGACAGGCATCTCACGTGCCAGCACATGTCGTTCACCTGAGGAGGAAAAGCAACAGTTTTCAATTACGCGTCTACTATTTTTGCATGCATAGAGATAGGGTTTGCCGTCTTAAAGTGTTAAACTTGTATTTAAATACTGGGCAAACCCCAGCGTCCCAGAGCTAAACTATTTAGTAATGTAATAAGGTCACTTGTCTGAAAGAGTCGTTGGTTATAAACGTGTAAAATATTGAATGCGTACCTTGAGCAGATATTTGTCGACGATCTCAGTGCCACAGCTGGAGCAGACGGCTTTCTCGGTCATGGCATGAGGTGAAGAGCTGGGCGACAGAGAGAGCGACGACGAACACGACACCTCCTCAAACAGCTCCTGGGGTTTATCCTAAAAATCAAACAAAGATGAGCCTACGCGCATTATGTTTTTCATAAAGAACAAGTAAACAATTCTAAAGTGTTGTTTAGGGATGAAAATTCAGCCCAGGTTAGTGGCGTTCCTAAATAAAATTCTGAAGCCTTTGACTAAAACTTAAAATGTATAAAAGTAGCCCCCATCTCCAGAAATGCGTAAGAGTTATGACTGATAAATACCGGCGCGTTTGTCGTCGGTGTGTAGAGGACTGAACCTCCGCAACGCGCGGGCATGACGAGACGAGAGTAGTTCGGATACACACACTGTATCGCGCGCTCGTCCGCGCCGCCGCCTTTTAACCTCCGCGCCGCGGCCGAGCAACCCATTAACGACCACTCGTTTCACTATGACAACCTTCATACGCGAGCGAGGGGCGATGCAGAAACACGGGCGCTGTTTAACGCAAAACGTCATCCTCTTCATTTCAAGCGCTGAAATTCCACAGGTAAAATTAACTGTTTTTCCTGTCGTCTTTTGTATACTTCTGACTGTGGTGTTTTTTTTTAACCTAAACTATTTCCAAACTCTCATAAAACCCGACTTGTCGCCGTGAAAAAGAAGAAAACAAATCCCAATCGGTTAATTTATATTAATTGCGCGCAGGCGTTGCTTGAGGCACAGCTGAGGATGGTACCGTAATTCAGAAGGCACTTTCAGCTCGCGCTGACGAGAAGAGTAAATAATAGTTTATTGCGTGATGCAAAATGAAACACAGTGCGTCTGCAGCGTTTGTTTTTGAAGTTTAACATATTGTGATTATTTTTATTATTGAAACTCTTCTACAATATGTAGCATAAATATCAGAGAAGGCCACTTCGCTATCAGGATTTATTAATAGCTAAATTAATAAAGAAATGAAAGTCGCATGACAATAAAGAGACAATAAACCAAAAGACATTTGAAAATGTTGGCTAATTAATGCGTCACTTACAGTGTTCTTGCTTGAACTTTCTTTCTCAGTGGTTTGTTCATTTTTCCAGTACATTGTATCCAGTATGTTGTTATCCACTCTTATATGTCCTGTACAGCGAGCATTAATCCACATACGGCTGCTGCAGCTCAATGCACGCCGTGACCATGTTTTAACTCAAACTTTTGTTTTCCTCAGTGAGGGTGGAACTTTTGCTCGTGTTCTCACTCCTCTGGCCGCACCTCCCTGTCACATTTACACACGCCTTTTATTAGTTGCGTGAAATAAAAAGATCTGTAAACAAACTGCAGGCAGCATAATATTTGTTGAATCAAGTTTTGGAAACGATTTTAAGGCCACAGCCTAGCTACATGCATATAGGAAAGAGCTTAAATAATAATACAGCCGGTCTCTTTTATCATAAGATGCCGCAGCAGTATAAACATCAGAATTATGATTTTGCTTCACAGAATATCACATTATCATTACCTGCCGGGGTCTCAGTGATAGCCAACACTGCATGTCAAATTCACTTTGCATTATTGCAATTCGGAGGGTTGCTCGTGTTATTGCGCGGGTTTGACATTTTGCCTTAGCAAATACAGGTTTGGAAATATGCATGAGTAAATTCTGCAATTCATGATGATCAAATTATTTCTAAAAATCATATTTAACCATGTTTCAGCTGAAGGATAGTAATTTTAAACAGTTGTTCCTAATAGCTCTGAAAGTCATTGTCAATAATCAATGCGTTTGTTAGTTTGTTTTTCAAACAAAACTATTAAATACCTATAGGCCTTTTATTACGGGGTTATTTTTATTATTATTATTTTGATATTATTGGTTAAATTAGTTGTTTAATTTTTTCCTCATGATTTAGGCTCATTTTTTAAAAATCTCATGTTCGTGATTTTAAATCGCTATTTCGATACAATTCACTGCGCAATGTTGCTTTTAATAGCCTATAGCCTACTGTTTAAAAATGTGTTTTTACGTCAGGAGCGTAATTGTGATATTCAGATTGTTAAAAAATGAAAAATAGGCTACGTTCTGAAATGGTTAATGAAATATCATCCTAAGTCAAACTGAACAGGCTACAGTATTTAGCCGAGATATATCGACATATTTGTTTAACAGGTTGCCTAAATCTTTTTACATAGCCTATATTTCATTCTTTATATCAATCATGTTGTCGACAACTGAATTTGCGTTATATTATTTGCGGTTATATCAATTATCTAGCCATACATTTGACTTAATTTCAGTCAGCTCACATATATCCGCATTTGAACGGACACTGACGTCTTAATTACAAGAGCAATAATATCAGTTTCCATTGAGATTATTCTTGGCTCTGTGGATTGGTTTGTTTGGCGTGGAGGATGTGAGGCAGTCTGGGATATGTGGGATATGTGAGAGGTGTCAGTCAAGTCAAAGCGCGTGACCTTTTTTCTCTGACTTTCTGTTCAGATTTGTAATATATGTTTCCTCTCCGGGGAGACGTTCTTTTTTGTGCTTATGTTTTGTGCAAATGTTTCATGCTGACATGCCAGAGACAGCATATCTGATATCATACAATGTGAACAAAAAAAAAATTGAATGTATATTACATCACCGACTGAAATGGTGTAGTTGTCATTTATCCTCTTTTCAAATGCTTCAGAGTTCATCTCTTGATTTTTCAAAGAAGTGTTTTGTTTTAATATAAAGAAGAACATCTTAATTTAGAGTATTACTGTAGTGTTTTGGAATGCTCATCAAATCATAATTTAAACTCAACTCCTATGATCTTTGTCTCCCTTCCCGTTATGTATTTCTATCTTCTATTTATCTGTTCATGTTATGCCTTCTTGTGGATTTTAATTTCTTTTTTTTTCTTATATATAAACACACACACACACACACACACACACACACACACACACACACACACACACACACACACACACACACACACACACACACACACACACACACACACACACACACACACACACACACAAGTGAAAATGTACATCATTTTCTCTAAATCACAAGAAACTTTTTCCACTATAACCTTTTGTGTAATGGAGGTTCAATGTTTATTAACAGTTCTTAATGGAACCAGATGCCAATAAGGAACACTGTTTTAAAACTAACAAATACCCCTCCCGTTCAAACAAAATTGTCATCATCTGGAATGTGTTTGTCAGGTTTTCATATGTGATCTCCAACCCATTACTCTATGCCTCTGTCTCTGTGTTAAGATGAGTGGAAAGATTGTTTGGCGCTCTTCCTACCCACGTGGTTTATGTAGTGGCCTGCTAACTAACATTGTTCCTGTACTGTTTCGTCTGCATATATATATATATATATATATATATATATATATATATACACACCAATATTTAACAGAAATGGACATTTTGCAGTCCCCCTGACCATGTCCATATTTATTTTCCATTCATAACAGATCTTTCTGGTTATTGATGGTGATGGCGCAGTGGATAAGACACATGCCTCTGGTGTGAGAGACCCGGGTTCGAATCCACTGTGAGACACCAATGTGTCCCTGAGCAAGACACTTAACCCCTAGTTGCTCCAGAGGCGTGCAACCTCTGAAATATAGCAATTGTAAGTCACTTTGGATAAAAGCGTCAGCTAAATGTAAAGGTAAAAATAATAAAGAGGAGAGCCTTGGAATTGCCACTGTAATGTAGAGAAAAAATTGGCCTCTAAAAGATGTAGATCCCTAAGAGAAAGAAAAGCAGCCAGCATCATTTATTACACAACAAGAGAGTCATTGGTTTATTCATTGAGTTTCATCCATGAGGCTGAGATCTGCTGCAGTGTGTGCTGTAACATGACACTGAGGGTCTGGGAGGTGAGGGGTCTCAGAGCTCCTTGACTTTGAGTAAATGAGCTCTGACAGGTTGATCGGGGAGCGCCGTGGTCATGTTTCCTGACCAGTTCTGCTGGCATTAAAGCTGGCCAGCGCAGGAAGAGAAACCCCATTTGGCAGATGTGTGACAGCACAGTGAGTCTCCAGACACTGAGGGGAACATGTTAGTGATAGGGGAAATGTATTGAAGCAACGGTGCATCATGATTTTAGCGGTAGTCCAAATACATTTCAAGGATCATTCATCATGTTTGCTAATTCCAGAATGCCTGACTTCAACCATTTCCTACAATATAATTTAAATAATTTCTGCTTGGCCTTTGCCCTTTCTGGAAATCATTGATTATAACCACATTTAATTTGTATATCTGTTCTCTATAATGCTACCCTGCAAATAATTATGATGATAGGTCATAAAACTGTACTTCTATTTAATCTTTTTTTATTATTTAATCTTTTGTCTTTTCATTGTACGTTATATTATCAGGGAAACAGTTTGAGTGAAAGGTTGAAATGAGAAATATATCTTATATTTAATATCTTGTGCTTAAGTGGAAGCAAGAACATCTGACCTCCTGTACAAGCAAGTTCATATGATCAGTGTTGCAGATTTACTTTGATTAGTGACCTAGAAATAGGGAATTATTTTGTATTAATTTAATAAATTCCCATAGTTAAAAATGATTCAAACTCATTAAACATTGAACATTTGTATATTTAACAATTTATGAGTTTTGAGCCATGATCAGCTTGTAGGCTATATCTGCAAATGCAGACATTAAGATTCAAACCCCCCACCCTTGTGTCTGGTCACTGATGTCCCGTTCTAGATAATCTCAGCATTGCAGTGTCCATCTTTGTGCCGGTTTGCGTGTGGATGGAGCGCAGCTCTCGAAGGAAATGGAGCTGATGACAGTTTCTCATGCAGCTAGGGGGCTCTGAGCTTCTGCTATCATGCAGGCCACAGGAAACAGAGATTACAACATGACCACCACAAGGGAAGTTATACCCAAAACACACACACTTAAGTGTCTGTTCTTCGCGTCTCCACTGCAACTTTCGGCTCCAACCAAAAGCTTTGTTTCGTCGCCACAAATGAGTGTCCGCACTATCAACAACTCAGTTCCGGTAGAGTGCTAAATGAATCTGTAAATAACGGTAGGATGTTTTTAAAGTCAACATCTTGAGGGTTTGTTGTGCTGACGCCCGTTTATAAAGTCCAGCAGTGTTACTATTTGGAGCCGCTTGCGTGATTAATGCTGTGTTTGTGCGGCTAGCTTTGAAAATGATTTTCCTTGCATGCAAAGCCTCAAGAGAAATTCAAATGTGCTCAGATCCCAGTGGGTTTTGACAGCCATTCCTTGGCCATGCTCCAATGGGGATATCCTGTCCCAGGTGAACCCCAAAACCCAGTGCTTGTACATAGCTGCAGTCTCTTGAGACAACCGTGTAGGTGAGAAAGGCATCAATGGATGTCCAGACTTAAGGCACATTGGTTTGAAAAATGAATCCAATGAAACCCCCTCTGGAGATGCAACACTTCTCGGTTACACCTCTGCTTTATCTTGAATTCATTTCAATTGACATGCATTCCTGTATCATCATCATAATTAATAATTTAAAGATAATGAAAGCATATTCAGCCCTCAAGTGCACATCACCATTGACTTCACAGCAATTATAGTCTCTGACGTCTGGGGTTAACAAAAAAAAACCACCACCCAATGACTCCATTACACACCACTCTCTGTGTTGTTAAGATTAAGAAGACAAAACGGTGTAAGAGTTAAAGGTCCCATATTATGCCCCTTTTCACAAGATGTAAAATAAGTCTCTGATGTCCCCAGAGTGTGTATGTGAGGTTTTAGCACAAAATACCCAACAGATAATTTTTTACAGCATGTTTAAATTGTCATTTTGGTGCTCAGAAAAACGCGCTGTTTTAGTATGCCCTTTAAATGCAAATGAGCACGGCACAGGGGGCGGAGCTTCAAGAGCTCGCGCTCAGTCTTAGGACAATTTCATCTCACAGAATGATGATAATTATATCAGAAACTCTCAGTAACGGTGTTCATTTCGACCCGGAGTCGGACAATAATGCCTACAGAGTCAGAGTGCTTTATAGAGATGGAACAGGTATAGTTTAGTAGTTTAATTACGGTTATAACGTATTTGTCATCTGCTTGTATGTATCCACTATTAATAGTCTAAGTAACAAGTCTGCTGTTTCGGACCAGGTCCGAATGATGATATAACATATACTGATGAGTTTAATACAGTTTATTGTAGGCTACATAACACAAGATGAAGCGTCAGTTTTACTTCAGAAACTCACCGTAAGAGCTGAGTAAACGGTAAGATATAAGAAGTGCGCGAGTAGGCCTACGTAAACTAATTTCGGTAGAGTTGAGGGAGCATTTTCTTTAAAAACAAAATAATTCCACCTCGTCTTCAGCGGCTGCCTCAGATTTCGGGAGTAACTAGAGAGAGCTATGTGGATTAATACAACGCTGGGAGACATTCTCTTCAGTGCAGCAGCTGTGAACTCGATCAGGGCGGGTCTATGTTAGAACGGCAGTGTCTGTCAACACTCGTGGGCGGGGCCTGTACTTAGTGACGTCACTAAAACAGCATTCTGAATACATGTCGTTGGGAGACACTGCTGATGATTTATGGGGATTAATAAAAAAGGAGTGAGTGGATTTTTATCACTATTGGGTGGTTGTGTAGGCACACACTGCCAACACACATTTATGTCCAAACAGCATGCAAAAGTGAATTTTGCATAATATGGGACCTTTACATTTTTAGGCTGCCTTAGCGTTCTAACAGCGTTTGTCAGTGTCAAAATGAATGAGATGGCCAATCAAATCAAAACAGGCAGGCTTGTGTGTTTACAGAAGCAAAGCATGAATTCCAGCACAATGTTTTAGTTTTAAAGGCCCACTGAATTGCCTCAAATCCCCCAACATTATTTAATGTGTTGACGTAATTTCCACTGAAACAGGAAGACAGGGCAGGACATTTCGAATAGCGTTTTATTTTGTATCACAGCCGTTGAGCTTGGTAAAGCCGCAGTATCCTCCTAATCTCTAACCGTTTCTCCTCCTAATCTCCTCCATATCGCTTTAGAACATAGCATTCTGTGCAGAATTCAATAGTTCAAGGGTCCGATATGTTTTCTGGTCTGCGCCGACTCGCGCATATGAACTGCTCTGTGCTGTAAACTCTGGACCGGAGCACCCCTCCCTAATGCGCTATGTTCCATTCACTATGTAGAAAACAGTAAATGTGTGAACAAGTTAACGATTTTAGCCACAGCTTCAGCATCTATTTATAATGTAGGGAGCGGGATGTTTCAGATTCTAGAGAGCATTTGATTGGACAGAAAATCTGATGAGAAGATGAAATGCAGAGTGATGTCATCACAATTATTGATCCATGTTGAAGAAAGTGAGAGACTGCAAGTTTTAAATGCTTATATCTTCTAAATGCTAATGTTGTCATTGTTTTGGAGCACACTAGCTTACAGATAACAGTAAGACTAACATATTCTTACTAAAAGCCAAAAAACAATTTTGATCTCATTGGGACTTTAAGGTTGAAAGAGAGTGAAGTAATAGAAGTAGCGAAACATTTAAACATTTGACAACTGTGTTATGATAGAAATGTTAAACGGCCAACAGTAATATCCAGTGTAAACTACTCAACTTTTTTCTCAAATTTTGCAGATTTTAATGAAAAATATGCTATCATGTATGTGATTATTCATGTTATATATTACTGAATGTGACTAGAAAAGAAACATTTTACATTTTCAAAATATGAGGCACACAAATGAGAGTGAATGTTTATAATAATATTTGCAATTAGTTCAAATTGGTTACTTCACAACTCAAATTAGACCTAGAATTAACTTTACAGTTCTTTTTCTTTATACACTATATATAAAAAAAATTGGTCCCTCCCCCCAATGTTCATGGTTATGGCCGTACAAATCCAAGCAGAAAAATACATGATTCTGAATGGGGTGTTTGATTGAAGTGGACGTTTTTACTCATCAAAACCGATCAAGATCCCCGTTTGGTTGCATCAGTCTCGGTGATACCGGTCCATACAGTCGGCACGCATCGACATACTTTTACTTCGTATGGTGGGGTTTTTATGGGCACTTAAAATCCTGGCAGGGCACTTAGCCTCCCTCCTGAGAGAACGAGAAAGGAACTGCACAGTGTAAATGCTCTCATCTGGTAGTGATTTGTCTTTGCCTATGTACCCTTGGCCCTCATTCAGCATGGCGTCTGCCACAGTCAGAGTCAGGGGAGTGCTCTGATTACTGCCGTGATGAGTGAGGGAGAGAGCCTGGGTCTGTTGGTGGGCAGCTGACCTCAGACCAGTGCTGGACTAATGTGTGCATGTTAAGGACAAGGGATATGATCATTATAATAATTGTGAAAGCTTTGATGATCTATTTATATTACACCTGCATAACAATGCACTAACAGTTTAATTCAGTGGATACTCTGAAAGAATTCGAATTTATATGATGCGTTTTTGCCTCTCACAGCATATTTTGTTGGTGTTTTTTGGATGCTTCTTGACTAGCTTCACATTTTATGCATTCGGTTTTTATCCAAAGCAACTTCAAGGTATGAAGTTTAAAATGTTTGAATGTTTTTGAGAAAAGTCTCTTATGCTCAGCAAAGCTGCATTTTAATTGATCAAAAATGTCGTAAAAACAGTAATGTTATGAAATATTATTAGAATTTAAAATAATACATGTTTTAATAGATTTATTCAAAGCTGAATTTTCAGCATCATTACTCCAGTCTTCAGTGTCACATGATCCTTCAGAAATTCGAATATGCTAATTTGATGCTCAAGATACATTTATTATTATTATCAGTGTTGACTACAGTGCTTAATATTTTTAAACCATGATACATTATTTTGCAGGATTCTTTGATGAATAGAAAGTTCAAGAGAACAGCATTTAGTTGAAATAGAAATCTTTTGTACTGTTAAAAAATGACTTTTGATCAATATAATACATCCTTGCTAAATAAAATTATTACTTTCTTTAAAAAAACAAAAACAGTCTTTTTTAATTTGATCAGCTCATGCAATCAAACCTTGCCATTGGTAGTGCCATGCTCTACTGTGTGAGATACAGCATACAGGAATGATTTAACCTTTTAAATGTATTTGTTTTGTATTATGAACAACACTGGAGTATCTATCGTATAAATAGAACATAATAATAGTAATGATACAAACAAGAATCCCAAACTTCCTTAAATAAACTTATGAAACAGGGCTTCCCTTCATGGCCTGAAAAATAAATTTTACATATTTATAATAATTTGATTGATATGTTGAGGTCTTATATTTTGAAGAGATTGTTGATTAAATCTCTTTGTACAGCATCAAATAACACTGTCAAATAGACTTATTCAAATTCACTGTGAACTGATAACATTGATAAACCAAACATCTGTCAGATAAATATAAAAAAAACAACTGCCAAGTAAACTGATTGATTTAATTTAATCAACTAAAGAAAACTGGAAAAAAAAAAATCCCCCATGCTGTCACTTTAATGACAAATGTAAACCTGCACAACTATGCAGTGCATTACTGAAAAACACCATGTGTGTCATTTTTGCTAATGGAATTCAAAACAAACATAATAGAAAGCTAAATAAACACAAAAAGCACTTGTCGTGCTTTGCGCAGTTGTGTACAGTTCTTTTGGATGTTATATTCATCATATTTGCACACATAAGTGCACCCAGACTTTTATGCATTTCTTGTTCCTTGACATCCCAATGTAAAGGTGTGAAGAAGAAACAAGCGAGTGTGGATGAAAAGGCAGCTTTTGAGTGTTATAAGGCAGGCGTGAAGCAGGCGGGGTGACGGTAATCCAGCCAATTATTTCAGCTATGACAACAGAGAGGCAGAGGACTGAAGCCCTGCACCTGTCCCAGCAGCCTCCTCACCTCACTGCAGCTGTATGCACACCAAACGCATGACATCACACACACACACACATAACCTTTCCAAGCAAAGCCTTTTTTTCCAGTTGCGCACCTCTCGCAAGGTGTTGACGTAGATGTCGAATGTTTTCCCATAGTTCTTCACAACGGTGAATAGTTTTTGAACTGTGTATGGAAATTGCGTAATTGTTATGATATCACATAGCATTAATGCAATGATACGGCGGCACACAGTTTTAGAGATTCAGGCTGTTTATCCTGCTGTTTTACTTGTAGAAGGAAGCCAACCCTGAAAGCTTTCTAAAACAAGCAGAATGTGTGCGTTTGCATGCCACGCTACTTTGTTTATTTATTCCGATGCATTCAAATACATGCAATGTTTGGAATACAGAGTTAATAGCAGAAAGATTAACTTAACTTATAAACAACTGCTGGATGAGTTTAATTTTAAAGGACAAGCTTGGTATTTTACACTTACAGCCCTGTTTTAAGATCGTTTCTGATGAAATAGAACGGTTAAGAATGAAATTTGGACAAATGCTGCTGTCCCGAGAATTTTAGGTTTCTGTGTTATCGCCACCAACTGGAGTGGAGTGTCTATTATTCAAGCTCTCAACGGAAGAATGTCCGGTTGTGAGGCGTTTGGAAAAATAGGTCCACAGTTTTACAACGAATGGTAAAACACCTGTTGTAAAGCATCTTTTGCAGCGATTTTTGTATGAGCATATCAGTGAACACCCCAGACCACTCGGTGAGTTTCACGTCTTTGTAAACTAAAGTTTAATGCGTTTTATGAACGATTGTTCCAGCTGCACCTATGAAACCATTGTCGAGGTGGGGGGGGTGCTAACACAGAAACCGAAAATTCTCGGGACAGCAGCATTTGTCCAAATTTCAATCTTAACCGTTCTATTTCATCAGAAACAATCTTAAAACAGTGCTTTAAGTGTAAAATACCAAACTTGTCCTTTAATAAATTTGTTTTTGCACTCCAATTTCCAAAGCGCAGGTCGTATCAGAATAACAGGCATCTGTGCCTTCCTCCGCTTCCCGTCGTGGTCTTCATCACCCTGTTGGGGGTTTATTCTGAGATAACAACCGGCTGGATGTACGTTATCCTGCTTGTGACACGGCTACTTGCCACATAAGTAAATAATTCGACGAAATATTGATCTGAGTTGAAATATTTTTATTAGGTCTTTAAAAGGAAAGCTTCCACGGAGAGAGCAGTTGCTAGCGCGGCAAGTTCAAACTAGGCGGACATTTAAGAGATACGGTTTACAGTCATACCACTTATTACACAGCATTTCACCTCATAAATAATTATGCAGATAAGAGATATTGATTTCAGATTAAACTGTTTCAAAATCGTATCTCTTTGTACAAACAATAGTCACAAAACGCAGGAGCTGCGTTTGTATGAAACAAGAGAAAGCGAGTCCACGATACTGAATGGCATATTTAAATACCTCTACACAAAATATTTATTTGAGTTTTAATAGCTTATTAGCTCACCAAATGCAAAACTTCCATCAAGTAAAAAATGTTCTTAGCAAGCATATAGCGCTGCTGACTTCAGTAGCCCGGATGAGCCTGTGTTATTTGTTTTCAGAGGTTGTTATCCGGGAATAAGATACCGCTTGTTGGCGCGATTGACCAATCAGAATCAAGTATATTCCACAGAGACGTGTAATAATTCTGAATAATTTCAGATTAAAAGCTGCCAAGGAATTCATCCTCCCTCGGGCTAAGTGATAAAGATCAGTGTCAGTTGGGTAGTGTATAAACTTTTTTGGGTGAATGGTTAAAAAAAATTTAGTCACACCAGGAGCCGAAGATAAATAACATGCATAAATATGCTCTTGAGAGGAGAGAAACCAATTTTTCAGGAGTCGAAATGATCCAACTTGGCCTCCCTCTTTCCACGTGCTCTCCTGACTTCAGGCATGGCATTGCCCTCTCACGCTGGGCCTCTAATTATTTCATCATGTAGCAGGATATCCTGCTAGGCCTACATAAACAGCTTGGGGAAGGTGGTGGTGGGGGGGTCTCCTATTCAGAGCCCTGGTGACATCTGACTTGTGCATGCACAACACCCCCCCCCCAACACCCCCGCCAGGTCCAGAACAACACTCCGCAGGTCCTACCTGACCACCAATAAACAACCTGTGTTGTTCCTCTTACGGCAGTTGGTTTTTAAGGTGAAGTGGAGCTGGAGAGGTGGTTCTCGAGTGAAAGAAATACTCTTGGACGGCGCTGAGCATAAATTACATGGTGTTTAAACTCTCGGCAGGAGAGTTTACACGCTCAGTGTTTTCCTAAAAGAACGGCCACTTTTCAACGCTGACCTGCCCATGAGATTCACATCCAGAAGCGACTGCTGCTCTGATGGCTTGTTGCCTTTGAGAACGGTGGATGAGGACAGATCCAGGCAGTCGTGTTTTTTTCTGTGGTTAGGCTAGTCATTTTTGAGGTGACAACTATATTTTACAACACGTGTGTCACTCAAACTGTCCCGATCGAGCAGTTTACGTAATATTCAAGCTGCTACTGTATGAACAAAAATGTAATGGCAGTGTCCCAAATCGCCCTATTCCTTTATATAGTGCAGGGGGACAACCATTAACCATAGAGGACAATATTGAGTGCACCTTTTCAATACCATAATGCACCACAATAGCAATACAAACAATGTACACTCAACAGATAGCCACTAGAATAGCCACGCACTGTCATGCCGAATCCTGTGTCTCTCCAGAACATGGCTAACACAGTACTTCCAGCACACTCAGGCTGCAGCCGAAATCGAATGCAGTAAGTGAAAAGAGTAGCATGTCTGAGTTCAGAGTTCATAAAACAGTAGGCGAAAAGAACCGCAATGGCCTAATATTGCCAAACGCATCTGGCCAAAGGAGAGGATTTGTGAACGGCAGTGAAGCTACGCAAGAGACGCTGTAAGTCAAATAATGACAACATGATGAATGTAGTATGTCCTGATTACATTCATACTACACACATTCTTTCTATGTAAAACATAGTATTTTATCGTTCGTGCGCACGCAAGTTATTTAAGGCAGTAGACAAGTGGTCATGTGCAATGTTTTTTTTTCTTGTAATGTTTTATGGCAGTTGAATGTGTGCATCTCTGCCACCTACTGGACTGGAGTGTGGAGCACAAAGTATAGTTGGATGAGGATAATAATTGATTGCTTTGGGCCAACGCCGGGCCCAGTATAGAAGACAGTGTATCATATCATATCATCTTGACAGTGGCTTTAATGTGAGTTTGTAGTTGACCGTTTGGACCACAAAACTGACGAGAGCAGCTGCAGTGGAAGACAGTGACTAGATCTAAAACCTTCGATGACAGACAGTTTTCTGTGAGTAACCGAAACCACACATGAAATCACACAAATCCAAGAGATGTGCGTGCGTTGCGCAGAATGACTTTCGCACTGTTTAAACATGTCAGGTAGTTGTCCAGTGAGTACTTTTGCCAAAAAATACAGTTGTGAGTCCTTATACTGTTCTGTGTGAGCTTGGTTATATTTACACTCCCATAAATACAAAGTGAACGTAACCTTATTAAGCACTGAAATACAGGACTGAAAACCTCATTCTGTTGCCGTGTGAACGTGGCCAATGTTTATAAGTGGAGGCAGAGCAAGAAAGATACATTTCCATCAAAACGGTTGGGAATGGTGGTCAGGCTTTTTACTAGCTGGTGCATGAACTAAACACATAGAAATGAAGTGGCCACACATGTAGTTTCAACAACAATGTGCACAACAGCAAATAACCGGACTTAACCTAGTTCCCATGAATGAATGCACAGGGGATATTTATGCAAAAACTGTCTATGAGCTGAAAGAAATACTCAGCTTTTAACGAAGAAAGAGACTCGTTTATCATGAACCACCATCTGTCAAAATAGTTTTTGGAGCCGATGGCATGCCTCAGCCTGAATGTGGCAGCAGCTCCTAAAATCGAGTGTTTGCGTGTCAGAAAGTAATCGTTTCTCTCCAGGGTTTTGTCACCTTCAAACTTAGGCAAACCCCCAAAATGGATCCATTTCATTGCAAACATCAGCAGGAAAAAAAGAAAAAGAAAAAAAGAACAAATTTTTTGGACGTGTCCTAAATGTGAGCGTCGATTTCAACTGAGAATATGAGATTAGTTTTAACTGTTTCCGACAGGTCGAGTTTTTTGACTCGTGTATCACGAATAGCAACAGCTGTCAGAAACAGTTTCTTAGACTTGTATGCGTTCACAGCAGTTATATTCATAAAAATTACATAAATCAAACTAAAGCTCAGTCTAGAGGTTCCCATGAACTTCTCTGCTTCAATGCAGCCACAACAATACAGGCATATTTTATATTACGGGCAGATTTCAGATTACGCAAACACACACACACAGACCTACACACAGCCCTTATTTTCCGAACAGGAACAGATTGGCCCGCTGACTCAGGGGATGTCTTGTGTGTGCCTGTATGAAACAGCATCTGTAGCGAGTGCTGACAGAAAGGCAGACAGATTTGAGCAGATAACAGCAGATTTCTCCAGCTAGTAACCATTTCTTTTAGACAACGAATCACTGAGGGAGATTACATTTCATTACAAAGGGAATCATGTTATGCCCCATTGGGTTACACAAGGTGAAGCCTGAGGGCTCATGTCAGTAAACACTGCTGCTAATTGTTATTGGAGCTAATTATCTGAGCTAATACTGTGACTGCAAATGCATGACAATAAATGAGCCCTGAATGTAAAGGTAAGATAGACCCTGTTTTTATTGGTTGAGGATTTAGCAGTGATAGTGTTGGAAAGATCTTAAGTGAAATGTCGCCTTTTATTAGATGATCAATCTTTCATAGACAAACCTCTATCAAACGATTAAAAATAATAATAATTTCTGTATGCCGAACATTCTTTTCGCTGCTTTTTTGTATATGTAAATACAGTGTAATGTAATTTACAATTACAATGTAAAACAAAAAATGTCTAGGAGAAACAAATAGAGATCAATTTTATGACTTGTCTTTTCTGTGCATTCAGATTCATAAGCAAATCTTCCCTTTGTTCTTCTAAAAAGTAATTGTAAGATTTAAAATGCAATATCAAAGCAGATCAAACATGATCTGTTTTTTTTTTCTGTGCAAAATCCTGCCAAAATTCCCTAAATCACTGCCGTGCAAACTTTAAACCCATAATGTAGTGTTTCACATTTCTCACTTTTGGTGTCAAAGGTAAATAAAGACATGCTGAAGAGGCCTGTCAGAGCATATGTATTTGTGTGTATTAGTGTACATACATGCTGAAGTTCTTACAGAGGAAACCAAGTGTGCCAGAGAAGACACACTGAAACAAGACAAACACGCAGGTAGACCTTCTTCCCACATGCACCTACACACCTGTATACTGAACACAACACAGATCAGCTACACATCCATCACACTCCATCAGTGTTTCCAGAGTGACAGTTCAAACTCTATGACACGACTGGGCATTTTGTTCTGTCTGTCTATCTGTCTGTCTATCTATCTTTGTCTGTCTGTCTGTCTGTCTGTCTGTCTGTCTGTCTATCTATCTGTCTATAGCTATCTGTCTGTCTGTCTATCTATCTATCTGTCTATCTATCTATCTATCTATCTATCTATCTATCTATCTATCTATCTTTGTCTATCTGTCTGTCTGCTATCAAGATTCAAATAGCTTTATTGGTAAAGTGAAAGAAATCTTTACATTGCCAAAGCATTCATAACACTATAGAATACAAATAAATAAATAAATAATTAATAAAAAATATATGAAAACAAACTTTTACATGAAAATAAACATAGCAATTCAAATGTTTAATCTTCTAATATTTATATCAGTCTCTAGGCGTAGGCCTATAGTTGGTAGCTCTGTCCTACCGGAGGCTTTTTTCGTGAGAGGACCTCACATACCTGGCAGTCAGCATATTTAATAAACTAGTGTTTTCTGTGTCAGTCTCGGCTGCAAAGATGTTGACAATGCTGACTCACCACCTTCGCAGTATCGTGAACGTGCCTGTAGAGAGAAATGCACACTTCATACGGATTACATAAGAGATTTGTCTGTTTCTTTTCGTTTCAAATTGTTTTGTTTAAAAGAAGACATGTCAAGCTTTCTATAGATATATTTCTGAGTTTCTGTTCATTTATGAGATGAGCTCCAGTTCACGTGCAATGCAAGTTATATCGCACCGGCGCATCCATGTCCTGATTATATTGTCTGCTATATTTGCTTCTTATTTATTAAATCCAGGCAATTGGTTGATGAAACATTGATTAAAATTAAGATACAATTTATACAAAACGAAATTCACTTTAAAGAAAGGCTTTATACTAAACAAAACTTAATGAAGTGTTCAAAATTATGTCTCTCGATATTGTTCACTTTTCATATAATCAACATAGATGAAATGGAAAAAATAACATATTATTTAAACATAAATATAAAACCAACTTTTCTTTAATGGCTACAACACGTAGGCCCACAGTACAGAGAAATTGAATGTCGGAGCGAACGCCGTGTTACCGGTGAGCATGTGTGGGGTGCGTTTTTTAAATAATAATCAAATAATTCCCAGCGATCGTTGAATATTATTTTTGCTTGAAATGCCCATCCCTACAAAATACGAAATGTCTTAATCAGACAAAATACAAGCATCATAGCATAAGAAATAAATATAAAGAAATAAAATAAAAATACATTAAAGTAGGCCTAAATAATAAATAAAGAAATAAAAGAGGCTCAGTATTCTGAAGCACGAACACAAGTAGTCGGCAGTTGTTATTGCTGTTACTGACTGACTTGGGGTGATGACATCATCGTTTCACAAAATATAGCCGACGGATTGCCCGTTGCCTACACACGACAGCGCAAGGGTGTCGTTTTCAGATTTATCCACTCTGGGACCCGGTTTCAAAAAATAGCGGCTTCAGTCTCCCAAAACGCCGGATCCGTCTGGACGAAACGCCGATACGATAAAAAAATTTGTACATATACAGCTAAACTCGTCTACGTGTCGACATGCTCAGGACTTTTCTCAGTTTAGGGTCTCTCACTTTCTCACTCTCACTCAGGTATCCTGCCAATTCATATGTTCTGTTTAGGGCCAAATAGCATTCCAATTTACTCTGTTTGGCTGTTGCGTCTGTCCAATGTTTGACTTTGAGGTATATTTCTTTTTGTGTTTTAATAATTTGGTTTGGTCTGGCTATGTCTTTATTGTCAGTTTCTGACGTCAGCTCTAATACCAATCGGCCGAGGGCGTTTTTCTCTGGCTTCAGCTCTTGGTAGGTCAGGGCTTTGTGATGGAGGGTCTGTTCATCGCTATTTTTTAAGTGGGCATGTAATTTAATGGCTCTTTTTTGAGTAATTATCACAAGGGGGTATAATCCTAATTCTGCTCTGCAGGCATTATTTGGGGGTTTGTGCTGAACTTGTAGCAAGATTTTGCACAGCTCAGGCTCCACAGTCTCTATTGGGTGTTTGTCCCATTTAGTGAACTCTTGGTCTGTGATTGGGCCCCAGACTTCACACCCTTGCAGCGCAATGGGCTCTATTACAGTTTTGATTATTTTTAGACAGATTCTGATTGGGATGTCAATTTGGATATCTTTCTTGATAGCATAAAAAGCTCTCTATGCCTTGTCTCTCAAGTTAAACTCAAAAGTAAAGTAAAATTTCCTGTGTTGCTAATATTTATGCCAAGGTAAGTGTAATCCTGCATATGTTTGAGGAGCATGTTGTCCGATTTAAAAATATGATGCTGGTCTTGGCGGCTGGGTCTTTTTCGGAAAATCATTATTTTTGTAATGTCTGTCTATCTATATAATGTATGTTTGTCTGTCTGTCTGTCTATTTATCGATCTTTGTCTATCTGTCTGTCTGTATATCTATGTCTATCTGTCTATCTGTCTGTCTTTCTATATTATTGTCTATCTGTCTATCTATCTCTGTCTGTCTGTCTGTCTGTCTGTTTGTCTGTCTGTCTGTCTGTCTGTCTGTCTATCTATTTCTCTTTCTTAGTCTATCTATCTATCTTTGTCTATCTATATGTCTGTCTGTCTGTCTATCTATCTATCTATCTATCTATCTATCTATCTATCTATCTATCTATCTTTGTCTATCTATCTGTCTGTCTGTCTGTCTATCTATTTGTCTGTCTATCTATCTATCTATCTATCTATCTATCTATCTATCTTTGTCTATCTGTCCGTCTGTCTGTCTGTCTATCTCTGTCTATCTGTCTATCTATCTATCTGTCCATCCGTCCATCTGTCCATCCATCCATCCATCCATTTGTCTATCTATCTATCTATCTATATGTCTGTCTGTCTGTCTGTCTGTCTGTCTGTCTGTCTGTCTGTCTGTCTGTCTTTCCACCTATTTTAATTAAGTCTCAGTCCAGTGTTCCCTCTGAATCGCTGTAATGGTTTCTTAAATTCCATGAAACTGCTCAGTGTCTCGCGCCACATGTTTTCTGTTCCTGCGAGGTGCTCCAATCAGAGTGATGCTCCACTCCTCCTGTGGTGTTGGTGCGCGCCAACACCAGCTCAGCCCTGATTGTCCAGGAGCCAGGCATCATATCAGGGGGCCTCATCAAACAAATAATAGCTTTAAATTGACAATCAGAACAAGTGGGGCCTTCCCCCGGTGAGCCCGTGAGCTCTTCCCAGTGATTAGGGAGGAAAAAAGGTCCATAATGCAGCCGTTTCCATATTGACCCTTTAATAATCTCTTATTCTCCTCAGCCTCTTCTCCAGCTGGAGTCCCATCATGCCACAGGATAATTTAACTGATAGGATGCAGGATGATACTTTACTATTTTTAAATGTACTTTTACTTTGGTGTTAATTGTAGTAAGGCATCTTTTTGAATTAATTTACTGGAGGAAAGCAGGGAACTTTGTTAAATGTTGACCTGTGGTGTCTCACATGAACTGACAAATTTTAGTGATACGTAATTATTCTGTTATCATTGAGATAAAAAAGTTATTTCCAGCCCATTTATTGTCTTCATAGATAAATTATGTCAGAGATGTAATCAGTTTCACTGTCGTCGAACTGACTTGAATAATTATTATTCAGATAAGTTAGTCATTGTACGGCTCCGATAACACAAATGCTTAAAGAACACAAAGACTTCCGAATGGCGTCTCTGTCTCCTTCCCTGCCAACTGACCCTTTTGTCTCTGCATCCATACCTCAGGAGCAATTCTTATGACTAACCCGGACGTTAACCCTATTATTTCGGTTTGTTTAGACCATTTACTGGCCAAAAATAGCTCATCACTTATCACCTGTTATTTACCAATTTCCGCCAATTGCGTGCCTGAAAGCGTGACTGGAGAGCTGCTAGGACCAGCCAATGTGAAACAGGATAAAAAATACAAAACATTATTCTGAAGTCGTCCGTCTCAAAAATAACTAGACGTCAAACGATACGTCAGAGGTTAGACCGACATAAACGGGGAGAGTGGATGCATTGTGCCGAATTATGCCCACATCAAAGGCTTTTAACAGTCCTACTTGATACTGACAGGAAAACAGTTACAGATATGGAACTGCATGATAAACAAATAAGCCTTTCATAAAGGAGATTGCTGAAGATTAAAGTTTGCACAGTGACAAATGTGTTGCATTTTAAAGCACTTTCAGTGGTTTAATGCGGGTTCAGGTTTTTTTTAAATTAATTTTCCTCTTAAAGGAGTTTTGTCAAGTGTCCTGAAATAACAAAACATGCTTTGAAATCCTGTACCCATCAACACTCTTCATTTGGAGTGCTTACAAGAATAGAAGCCTTTTTTGAAAGATTAGAGAAAGACTTGCGTTAAGATGTTGCCGCGGAGCGTTTGAAGGGAGAAAGTGTCTTGATATGTCTGTTCATTTATAAACTAGAACGAAACACAGATGAGAAATTTCAGTTGTCATTTAAAATGACTTTTCATAAAAGATTCGTTTTTTCTTCTGATTTACAGCTCTGTATCCTATGTAAATATTTGAGATATGAATTACATATGCATATTGTTGAATTATTAGTGTTATTTTTAGGGCTGGGAAAAGATTAATCGCGATTAATCGCATCCAAAATAAAAGTTTGTGTTTACATAATATATGTGTGTACACTGTGTATAATTATTTTGTATACTTATAAATACACACACATGCATGTATATATTTAAGAAATATTTGCATGTATATACTGTATATATTTATTTATAATTTATATTATATATAAATATTTTATATATAAAAAAGGTTTTTTCTTATATGTATACATGCATGTGTGTGTATTTATATATATACAAAATAATTATACACAGTGCACACACATATATTATGTAAACACAAACTTTTATTTTGGATGCGATTAATCGTGATTAATCTTTTCCCAGCCCTAGTTATTTTACATAGTATCATTGAGTTACTATTATAGTTTTTTATTAATATTTAGAATTATTTTTGTATGTTTATATTTTCAGTTTTAGTTTTTTTTTTATATTTTTTTTTTATTTCAGTTAAGTTTTTTTTTATGTCAAGTAATGAAAATCATTTTTTTATACAGAAAATCTTTGTTTATTTTTACTTCAAAAAAAGAATATAATTATTCTTGAAGATAAAGGTAGATAATGTTAAATGTTTCACAGGTACTTGCTGCATTGTGAATTTATGTTGTCATAAACACAATGCTGATCCGTCATATAGAATTATGGGTAAGGGTCAAAGGTTATCACTTGTGGTGGTTTGCATATAACTTTATATTGTGACTGGCTTTTTGTAGTTGTGAGCACCACCATCACAGAGTTAATGACAAAATAAAACACTAGATTTTCACACTTGCATCAGCATCCACACTTACGTTCAAAAACATTGTACAAAGCGTGAGGACATCAACACAGTGTCGCATTAAATGTTAAATGTGCAATAAAGCAATTCAGTCCGGCACGGCACACGCACAACTAACACGCGAGTCGAAAGGAAAGACCGGTGTGGCACACAATCTGAGGGCTGTTTTGAGAAACCTGCACTGACATGAAGATTTTTCCATATCGTTTGGTCTTGCTCTCCCCACAGATATGAGATATAAAGGGCCTAGCGTGCCTTGATCCCTCCAAGGCTTGTTCCAGCCAATGAAGATGAATGGCTGTTATCACAGGCTCCATCTGAAAACATGGCACTCCGCTTTGGCTTCTTTGAAGCAGCTTCCATGTAGGACAACCACTGAAATGTCCAACAACGGGAGCAGTGCCAATCAGATTGGCTTTGGGTGCAGTAACACAGGACTGTAGCAATGTTTTGTAATATCTCATGATGGTGGCGGTCCTGGAGGTGCTTATGGCTCTGGGGGGAAATCTGTGGTATTATTACTACAGATGTATCAAATCCCCTTCAATTCAAACTTAAAAGGGCCTCATTATAACTTCTAAGCACAGTAAATGCTCCTTACAAGAAAATGATAGTGTTCTAGCAGTATCAATTATTTTCATTTTCTCTCTAAAAAAGGCCACATGTCTGTGCGCTTATGATAATCTTTTGTGCTGATGATTGACGGCACTGGTACCATCTACAGTGGGCTCTAGATGATTATGAAAATGCTTTTATTTTGCATCTTGTATTATGAATTATATCAGCATTTTGACTACACAATTTGTAACAATTTGAAAAAAGTTAAATTAACAAAAACACATACATTTTGAATATTACATTTTTCTTACCCACACGAAAACCCGCTCTAATGTGTAATTTTAAAATATATTTTAATCCCAGAATATGAATGAATCCCATTAAATATATATATATATATATATATATATATATATGACTTAAAAAGTTTGAAGTCAGTAAGATTTTATTTGTGTTTTTGAAAGAAGTCTTTTATGCTCACCAAGGCTGCATTTATTTGAATAAAGGTCCGCTATGTAACTTTTTTTGTTTAAAGCTGCAGTCTGTAACCTTTTTTGGGTTAAAGATTATCCTAAATAAATTTTTGAGCAAGTACATAACCAGCCAGTGTTCGATTCAAAACAGTAAGCTTGTAATAATGCAATCAGCAATTTACTGCAATGCTTTTTTTCCCTTAGTTGGTAAGAACAAATGTGGATGTTACTTGTTCAGATGTCATTTTCCGGTGAAATGTTTCTATTGTTATGTTCTATTAATATTGTTATGTTACGTGTATAGTAATATTCTTATGTTTCAAAAATTTTTATGTTATGGAAGTCATACTTCCAAAAGTAGAATCTGTGATTACGAATGACAGTATCCACACCGACTGACAGCCGCACATTCGCCTCAAAACATTGTATTCATCCACGCAGCGCCGTGCCGAGGCACAACCCAGGTAAAGTGGATAATTCTGCGAATAACTGCAATAGCAGATTTCAAACAGAGATGGCGACAAAGAGGGAAAACTACGGACTGCAGCTTTAAAATGAACAAAATTTAAATAATGAATCAATACATCATAATACTTCTTACCCCGATTCACTATGATAAGCCAATTATAAGTGTTTATATTTTAGACCTTTTGGGATATATTATATTGGGCCTATATCTGTAAATAGAGAAAAGTTGCTCCAGCTAAACTTTGACGGGTGTAGAGCTGCTAAATCTCCAACCTCCGGGGAATCAGTTACTTTTTTTAAGGCAAAGAGAGAGTCTGTTGGCAAGAAGAGAATGTGACAGAGCTCGTAATAAAAATAGAATCAACATTCACTTGGCTTTTCGGAGATAGCGAGAGGGATTTAAAATGCTGTAAAAGTGACCCAGCGATGTTTTTTTTTTAGGTGAGTATTTTATTGATGCTTATTTCATGCTCAAGAAACATTCTTATGATCATCAATGTGCAAAACAGCTTGCGCTGCTTAATTCTTTGATGAATATAAAGTTTAAAAGAACAGCATTTATTTCAAATAGAAATAATTTATAACATTATAAATGTCTTTACTGTCACTTTTGATCAATTTAATACATTGCTGAATAAAAGTGGGCCTATTAATTTTTTTTTTATCGTATTGAATCCAAACTTTTAACGGTGGCGTATAGTTTTATTTTAATACAATTCATAGACTTCAGTTTTGCAATGATTGAAATTGTATATATTATTTAGTTTGAAAGACCTCCACTTATCCTTCAATAGAAACCCTTGAGCACTCTTGTTTGTCTGACTGCGAACAAACAGAAATTTGTTGGTTCTTGTTTGCTTGAAAAGAAAGCTCAAAGTTGAAATGCATCACACACAAAAAAGCGCAATCTGCATGTTTTAAAATCTCTTGTTTTCCAAGTACGTCCCCAGACTGATCAGACTACTTTAAGCTGCTAATCATTTTTCATAATGTGAAATGAAATCAAAGTGTGGTTAGACTGCTGATTAAGAATATATTAAGAAAGCATTAGCAATTTATGAGGGCTTGATGGCAGAGGTTGTTTGTATGTACAGTACAACACTCAAGTCAGACTCTAATCTCACTTGATTAGTTCACAATGAATTCCTTTCTGCCACCTCCATCAAATGTGCATGAAAGAATAGATTTCAAAATCCCATTGGATGATTGTTTTACTTAGCATATTCATAGTTTAAATAACTAAGTATGTGTATACATTTCAAGTAAACATCCTAATCTTTCATTTTTTGAGCAAAGATTTGTTCAAACAGATGTAGTTTTTATATCTAAATCCTACTTCTCCAGTCGATTTACATTGTGTATGTGTGGGCTTTTATTTTGATATGTCTTAAGATCTTTATAGAGAACACAACTGGACTTCCTCATAGTATTTATAATTTCTGGAATGATTTAATTCAGAATGTTGCAACAATTTGTTAACTTTAGTTAATGTGTTAACTTATATTAACACAGGGCAATGCATTTGTTACAGTATTTATTAATCTTCAACGTTAGTTAACTGTTACTAACTGTTCATTGTTAGTTCATGTTAGCTCAGGTCCATTAAATAATATTAGCAGATACACTTTTTGATTGTAATCATGTATTAGTAAATCTTGAAAGTAAGTCCTTTAAAAGTATTTTTCATTGTTATTATGTTAACTAATGTTAACAAAATGTAACCTTAAAATGTTACCGGAATTTTTTGATAACATTGTAATTTTCTTATTTTCTTTAAAATGTAGGGCCTATATATAAAAAAATACTTTCTACTGCTGATTGCACACTATTATTTGTTCTGGATACATGTACAGTCAGTAATTATTATAAATTGTATTTTCTGCTATATGCGTAGTTACTAAAACACATTCAAATATATCAAGGTCAATCCCAGTTTGTTGCCTTGAACTGTATTATGTCTATTGCCTATTTTGGTCAATGTCATAACATGCACTTTGTCTGAATGTTAAAATACACCTTTTAATTCACAACGGATGGCTGTCCTGACCTTTGACCTCTTTAGTGTGCACTCCCTCACAGTGAAAGCGGTCAAGTCAGGAGATGTTTATGGTCCTCTCTGCTCAATTTCTCCCTTTCTTCCTTTCGGTTCTTTCTCTCTACTTCCCGTGTAATTATTTCCTTCAGGGTGAGACGTGTAGTAGCGAGAGGTCAAACAGGGAAGGGTCCTTCAACCTCCTCTGCTGTCTCCGCCCCGCTACCACTTCAGAAAGTAGCAGGAAATTACAGGGGATCACATAAATTACAGCCGGCCCACCAGCGAGTGGCAGGCAGCACGCCACCCATCAGCGGTGCAAAGGAAGGGTCGACCCCCCCATAAGGCCCGAGGGAGCCTGCAGGTACCACATGAGGACTGTGAAGCACACAACACAAAGCAGACCCACATATCACATACATCAAGAGGCTAACAGTGCTCATATTCACTTGACTAGGCACAGTGCGTGCTGGAAAAATGCTGCCTGAGTGTGATCGCTCATAGTCTTTCGCAGTGTTTCGCACATGACATGGCAATGCCATATAAAAACAAAATAAAATATGTGCTGTTAAGTTAAAAGAAGTTCACCTTTTAAACGTGTCTCTAGCTTTTTTTTTTATTCCCCTGCTTTTTAAATGCAAACATGCGTTCTGTGTGAATGGCCACTCAGTCTTTCTGAGATTGTTCTGGAGACATTTAAATGGGTAATTTCCTGGTTCATTAAAAAGAGATGGGGAGTGTCTGCAATTGCTAACACTTAAAAATATATATTTTTCAAACTTGTGAACAAAATTAGTAGGCCTACTTTTATAAGAAAATACTATTGCATTCTTTCTACTTTGATGCGATGTGTTATTAGCCTTTTTAAATATTTGTGAAATTTACCAGCTTTTTTAAGGGAAAATAGTGAGTGAAAAGTGAGAAATCCTACACCTCTTTGATTATGCACTTCTTTTGAATAAGAAATTACTTTGCGACTGTTAAAAAAGTATGTTCTATATAGTGTGAATCAATGTGTGTAGTGTGAATTTGGATGTACTACATTTGTTATGTTGTCTTTGTCATGTGACCTACCTACCAGCATCACTTGTGTCGCTTCATGATTCAAAAATCCTCTCTTGTGGCCTCATGGGATAGTAAAGTGTCCAATGTATTTGCACCTTAACCCTTGAGATGTTTTTACATGCTCTGACATTTGTGCTTTTTTCAGTTGCTTATAAACATATTAATGACAAAGTTGTCATTACACTCTATTTAGCACAAACAGGGCTACCATAATATGTGAGCAACATGTATGTACATGTTTGTATTTTTGAGAGAATATTGTTTTTGCATGGTTATTGAAAAAACTTAAACTTAAAGTTTCTGAAATAAGGCCACAAAACAAAATATGTGTCCACAAGACTTTTGACTAATGGATGTTGTCGCCTAGTGTTTTTGCTCCAAAATTGAATCATGAATAATGCTCTGATTCACACCTGAGAAGACAATGGCCTGCATAATGAGCCGCATTATACGTACCAGACGCACCCAGCCGTGAAAGCTGACTGTGTTGCCTCTCGTCGTCTGCATCTCTGACAAAAAGCTGCGCTTGAACACACCAAAAGGACTAAAGGCGACTGTCAACTAGGATGTGCATTCTCCGCCTGCGTATATTTAAATATCTGTATATTTATAGCAGGTATCAATAGTCTATTTTCGATCTACTGCAGATATTCAAACCATAAACAAAGCAGTGCTTTGCTTACTAACCATTTTGAATATCAATCACGCTGATTTCTTTCTTCACTCCAGCCGAGTCTTGTTATGATGAAAATATTTGTGCTTTCGAATGCTCAGGTAAGATGATGTAAAATTATAACATCCTTCTGTCTGTACCGTCTTATCGTCTTTGCTTGCTTTCATCACTTTCGCTTTTATTCTCGAGCACCGGATTGTCGTTAAGCTGAACAGCCAATCAGAGTTCTCTCTCTCCCCAACATACTGAATTGCCCCAAAAAACCTGACGGTGTCTGACTAGAGCGAACGGTGCAGAACACAAAGAAAAATCTAAGCTGTCAGACGCTCAAAAATGGCCCGACGTTACCTGACAGCAGACCTTCTGCTTGTTGTGTCCTGGCCTTTAAAATCTTTCCAGAAGTAGTAAGTAATCTGCATACTCTTCAGACATATCACTCTTTTCACATATTGTTTTTTGCCTACTATATACAGTAGTAGGGAAGTATGCAATTTTGGATGAAGCCATGTTCTCATGAAATCCCTTTTCTGACATATTTCCTATTGAAACAGGAAATTTTGGCAGGAAGTTTTTTAAAGGAGGCCATTAGGATTTTGATATGTCACTGTCATGAACAATGACTTGCTACTTGCTAGATGGTTACTGGTGTTACAGTACTAGTGGGAGGGGCATTCTCATTCTAGAGAGCATCTGATTGGACAAAAATGTGTGTAGTGCAGGATAAGTCACCACTTTGTTGCTCTTTTTTTCCAGGAAGAAAAAACTGCAAATAGATGACCTCTAAAACTGCAATCACCAAAGATGACTTTAAAACACAATTTTGATTGTTGTTTTAATTTAATAGTTTTTTTGTAAAATACAACGCTGTTTACAATAAGTAATAATTCAACAGGAATTCAAACAGAAACTGTTTGGAAACATTGCATATGATCATTTACGGATACTTTACAAAAAAAAATTTATATCCCAAAGTTGTTTACAACAAGCTGAACGATTCCATGGGAATTAAAACAGGAACCTGTTTCACCACATCAGTGAGCTCAGATAACATGGCACAAACCTCTAGACACGTGTACTTCGCTGACATGTGTACGGACGCCCTATTATAGCCCACTTTAGTCAGATGATGTCATAATCATGCGTCACAATCGACTAGGAGGCCCGCCTCGTATCTGTCGCCAGGCAGAATAAAACTCATCCGTCATTCACCGGTTGATTAACGCGTTCCAGATGTTTCTATCCTCAGATTTCAGAAGCACCCTCCTCCAGTCTTTGTTGTGATAATGATACAGTACCCTGTGTGCAACTGTTTATATTTCTTTCCGTTGGGGTGCAGACTAGTTGCATGCTCAGAAATCTTTGGAGGGAGCCAGGCTCTCGGAACATAATCGAGCGCCTGAGATGAAAGAGAATCAAATTAATCTTCCAAATCTGTGCGTTCTAATCCATCATAGTTCTCACGGACCCCGCCTGTTTGGCCCTCATCTTTCAGACATACTTTACCGCTGGCAGTTGTGCTGTACTGTACGTTGGGAGATGGAAAGGGCCACCATGTCTACGTATGTAATCAATACATGAATGTCACAGCTGTTAAGCCAGAATGAGAGATGTACTTCCTACAGGAAAGTATGGATCAGACTGCACGAGGATGTTTGAGATAAAAACTCAAGCCATCCAAAAGATTCTCAGCATCATTTGCTGATGTCATTCATCTCCACCGATCCAAAGAAGTTAAATATCTATTCAAATATGATCCATTGCTGGATTTGTGGCCTACAGTGGTTAACACATTAAGCTATCCCAGCTAACAGATATATTTTCTAAAACATTTTGCTAACGTTCCCATAATGTTATGAAAATGTTCTCTTAATGTTCAAATCGTCTAGTATTTTTAAACCTTTAAAAAAAAAAATATATATATATATATATTGGTTATGTGAATGTTAAGGGAACATTCCGTTTCATCATTTTGCAAACATTATTGGAACGTTACTTTTGAATGTTCTCTGAACTTTCTGAAACATTTGGAAAACATTACATGACCAACTAAAACATTTCAGGAAAAATAATTCATGAACGATGTATAAATAATGTTTTTGTGCTAACCAGAACTTTATTAAAGACCAGATAACAAACATTGTATTAACGTTACTGGGAAAATGTTTTGCTCATAACTTTAGGTGTGTTCACCTCGAAGCGGCGCTGCACAGACCGATCGGTGTATGACATCAGACATCTTATGATGTCACACACACTGATCGCTCTGTGCTGTGCCGAGTCAAGTCAAACACACCTTTTGAGAGAACCGTGCCAGAATCTCGCCAATTTTCCTTGTCATTTGGGACAGTGCATATATTATGGGAAATGCGAGTTCCTAATCCTTTTCATCCTTCTTCTTCCCAGAAAATGAGTCTCTGCTTTTCTGTAAAAATGGCAACACAAAAAAAGCAAAAGGACATTTGTTCTGCTGAATGTCATGGTCAATTCATCAAGACAAACACATTGGTAATTTCAGTTCTTCTTCTGGGAGTCTGGCCCACACATCTACATAATGATAAGGATCAGAGAATAAGGGACGGCAGTTAAGAGCTGATAAAACAAAACATGGAGGCCTTGTCAAATTACCTAAAGATCAGACTACTCTCAACACCGCCTGGCTAAGACAAATAAGAGATAAGACTGGGAGGTAAAATAAGGCTCCTACAAAATACAGATTCGATCTGCTCAAATAATACCACATGGTAGCACAGATGACATAATGCTTGCAACTTGCTGTATGTTTTAATAATATTTAAAAATAAGTATAGAGAAAGTATTTATATATATATAAAACATTTATAATGTAAAACTCGCTTATAAGGGAAAATATGACCAAACACACTAAATGCCACCTCTCTCTTCATTATTGTATTAGTTGTCAAAATAGATGAAATTACAGTTAAGTATTTGATTATTCAGCTGCATTGATCTATATCGATTCAGGTAAATTTCAGATCATTAGCCAAGCAAATTAAGGGCTGATATACAGAGACATGTAGGTCTGTCTAGACAAACATTTGGATTTAGATTATAGCACAATATCAAAGCATTTATATTCAATTTATTTATATTAAATACGTTTAACACAACATCACATTATATGAAATAAAATTCTGTTAAACATGTATATAAATGTATAATCATTGCATATCTTTTAAATGCTCATGTTGTAGATTTGAATGTTGACAGAGCATGATTTATGATAATTGAATATTAAAATTACTTGAATTTTGAGAGTGTTGACTGAATTTCCAATCAGATAGTAAGACTCCTTTAAAATGTAATTTTGCATATCAATTGGATTTGAAGTGATGTTCCTTTGTTATGAGATAAGCAAAAGATGTTTCATGGTAAACAATGTGATAAATTGTATAAATCCTTCCAAATCAAAATTAGACTTGATTTGTTTGAGATGATTTGTAAGAGTAGTATTTCTATTAGCCAACTTTACCATTAAAGGAATAGTTCACTTTAAAATGAAAATTCTGTCATCACTTACTCATCCTCAAGGTGTTTCAGCCATATATGAATTTCTTTTTTCTGCTGAACACAAAAGAAGATATTTTGAAGAACGAATTTTTGTCCTATTATTGATGTCAATGGTGCTCATCGACTGTTTGGTTAATGACATTTTTCTAAATATCTTCTTTCTCCTGTTGCAGCCTTTGATCTTTAAATTGATCCATTTCACATTCTTCTTTATCAGAAGCTGACGTCATCATAGTTGGGTAAACTTCTATCGCGATGAATGAGAGAATACATTAAATATATATTTTTTGTATTCCAATTGGCTCACATAGTGAAAGAAAAACTCCACAATAGTGTTTTCACAACTTTCAAAAAGAGGAAAAAAATAAAGAGATTGAAAACAGCAGTCAGAAGAGAGAAAGATTTCAACTTTACCGTCATTCCCAAAGCCGCTGTATTAGAAACACCCTCACAGCAGCGCAATTTGATGCAAAATGTAATATAATACAAAGTATAGTGTTATAAATGTACATACATTTAAAAAAAAATGAAAATATAAAAAACGTTGCAGGATTTATGATGCTGATGACCATTAAAACGCCTCATCACAGTCTGTGAAAAGAATCCATTAAGTCATGATAAATAAAATGCAGCACATATCTTAAGTTGCATATAACGTGGGAATTGAAGATTGGATATATTTGTTTTGCGGAGACACATTTATTTCCATTTTATACATTTTATGTAATATAAATTTAACATTCTGTCAAACTGTTAGCTTCATTTAAATACTCATTAAAATGTAAAGTGACCGTTCCTAGTAAAACTGAGTCAGTGTTTAGTTGTGAAGGACACAGGGGTTGAGTTGGCATGTGTGTCTCTTTTATTCTTTCTTTTTTCTCGCTCTCTCTGAGAAATCAGCAGGCCTGGAGTGACAGTAAGAGGCAGTGTGATTGCGCAGGGAGTCCTGAGGACACAGCCGTCGAATCAGAGAGAGGGTCCTAATCAGAGATAGAAATGGCCCACTTGACAATCACACAGGCACAAAAGCTCCCAATTCTGCTCTGATTGCGGCAGTCCTTGTGCCCTTCCCAGCACTCCCTCTCACTCACTCTAATGCCCCTTCAGCTCAACCTGACAATCAAACCCCCCTCCTCCCCCCTCACTCTTAATGTCTAGGAATATAATTATGAGAGATTTCTAATCATTCCCTAGTCTTTCAGCTGGCTAATTGATGTTATTTAATGATTATCATTAGAAGACCTTTTGGCTGGTGAAAGGTGCATCTGTAGTTAACCTGGATCTCAATGTTTATTTTGTTGTCTTTTTGCGGGAAACAATGGGGGTGCATAACAATGAGTATACATGTGTCTGAAACTGACCACTGGTACACTGGATCCATAGTGGCTTCAGACTGAAAATCAATGAGTATTGTTTCGATTTAGTGACTCACAATTCAATCATGTCATAATGTGTTATTGTATTAAAGTTATTGTTCAAAAGTTTGGGGTCAGTAATCTTTTTTTTTTAATTGAAAGAAGTCTCTTATGCTCAACAAAGCTGCATTTATTTGATGAAGAATACAGAAATATTATGAAATAATATAACAATTTGTAATAACTGTTTTCTATTTTAATATATTTTAAAATATAATTTATTCCTGTGATGCAAAGAATGAATTTTCAGCATCATTACTCCAGTCTTCAGTGTCACATGATCCTTCAGAAATCATTTAAAAAAATGATGATTCGATTATCAAGAAACTTTTATCAATGCTGAAAACAGCTGTACTGCTTTATATTTTTGTAGATTCTTTGAAAGAACATGCTGCAGTTATTTGGACATGTAGCAATGTTAAAGTCTTCACTTTTGATCAATTCAATGCATCCTTGCTGAATAAAAGCAACAAAAAAAAAACATTTTGAATGGGAGTGTAGGCCTATATATATTATAACAATATAGTTTTTGTGATCAACCGAAAAAAACATCTTTAAGGCACTTATTTGGAGGTTTTGATGTAATGAATTATGACCAAAATTAAGTAATATTAATAAATAGACTTCACAGGAACAAAAATATTCATTTAAAATCTGAAACTAATATCTGAATACCAAAAGTTATTTTAAAGCAAGTCGATAATTCTCTTTAGGGTCAATAACTGGACCCGGCGTTATATTTAGTGGAGATAACTGAACCATTGAAGCAGCAGCTGATCACTGAAGAACAGCTGTTACTGAAGTCTTTAAAAGTGCATTAACCCCATCTACTGGTGTACGCCTGTACACATTCATGCGTTAACCACAGAACCACTTCCAGACACATTAATTATTAGTTTCTTCAGAAAACATCTTTTAAAATCTATTTAAACAGACTGACACATACAGGTATGGGTTATGAGATGTGTAAATGCAGCTAAATAATATAATATTTGATCAAATGTATCTTTTAACAATGTATGAAAAGCAATGTTTTTGATTTAAAAAAACATTTTTTTATTAGAGCTAGAAGATGCTTTACTGATAAAAACAAGTGAATTATTTCAACATTATAGTTCTTGTCTTCATTAAAACCATGAAAGTCTTTAATGACAATGAAAAATCAAAAGCAGAATAAAGCAGATGCACATGGCGGAGATCGGACTGTTAATGAGCCAAGTCTCCCAAATGAGGCGTTGCAGAACTAGGCCCCGTCAGTAATGCCTTCTAATCCAGAGGAAATGTGCTCCAAACCACACGGCGTTTTCACCACGACGTCTGACAGATTGCTTGTTGGAGATGAATAACACGCTCGATTTATACATTGCTGTGAGGGACAACATCTTCCTTCTGCGCGTGCAAAAGAGTTAAGGTTTACGCGCGCCGCACAAAACCTCTGTAGTAACGGCATGTTAAACTAAAACAGATTCGCTAAGCTCCTGCAAAATAATGAGGCAAATGTTAATCAGGAAGCAGATGCCCCTTATCAAAAAGGTTCCTAAAGGAAGTGGGTATAAGACGGTTTCATTTATATTTGTCATTAAAAAAAAGAACAATTGTTAACGTCTAATATTCACATAAAACGTTAATGTGAGGTATGTCTAACTTCACACTAAAGAGGTGTTTATTGAATAAATGTGCACTGTTCAAGATGATGAAAAGAAAGATTTCTTAAGATAAAAACAGTAGATCACAGTTCATTTCCTCTTCACTGTTTTCATTATGTTTTTTGACGCTTTGGCAACAGTCTGTCACAGAATCGTCCTGCGTCCTTTTCCTCCTCCGTCTGTAGATTGGTTTCTTGTCGGCCTCCTCCTTTAAACTACATCTCTGTTCTTGAGGTTGTAGGGCACCTTGTAAGCACTCATAGAATCTATTTAAAATACATATAAATATAGCATTACTATCATATTAAAATATTTAAAGTCCCCCTCTGGTGAAAATCAAGTTTTTTTTAATGTTGTTTATGTCTTTAATATGCTTTAAGACAATCCATGTGCAAATTCATCGTGTTTTGAAATCACTGGTGTTTCTGACTTCACAAACTTCCTTGTAACCAATCAGGTCAAAGGGCCGGCAGACTTAAAGGGATACTCCACCAGTTTTTCTTATTAAACTATGTTATTCCCTTAACTAAGACGAGTTGATGCATACCTCTCTCGTCTCATTTCGTGCACTATATCGCTCTGTATTGCCGCAAAACTATGTTAGCACTTAGCTTAGCCCATGCATTAAATATGGGCCAAGCAGAGAAGCGACCAAACACTTCCACGTTTTCCCTATGTAAACACAGTTACTCGAGTAGTGTAACTTGACCTGGGCTGGTGACACAAAATAAACCGTTGCGCTTTTCTAAGCGTTTAAAATTGATGACTATATTGTATGGCGGAATACCATAACAAGTGCTTTTGAGCACCTCGACTTGGCGCAATAATATCTTCACTCGTGAAAAGTCCTCTTTCCGGCTCCCGCTTCCTCTCGTTGTATTGACGGAAATGTCAGAGGGAGAGGAAGCGGGAGCCGGAAAGAGGACTTTTCACGAGTGAAGATATTATTGCGCCAAGTCGAAGTGCTCCAAAGCACTTGTTATGGTATTCCGCCATACAATATAGTCATCAATTTTAAACGCTTAGAAAAGCGCAACGGTTTATTTTGTGTCACCAGCCCAGGTCAAGTTACACTACTCGAGTAACTGTGTTTACATAGGGAAAACGTGGAAGTGTTTGGTCGCTTCTCTGCTTGGCCCATATTTAATGCATGGGCTAAGCTAAGTGCTAACATAGTTTTGCGGCAATACAGAGCGATATAGTGCACGCACTGAGACGAGAGAGGTATGTATCAACTCGTCTTAGTTAAGGGAATAACATAGTTTAATAAGAAAAACTGGTGGAGTATCCCTTTAAGCATATCATTAACAGCAAACTAGCAAGGGAGTCTTGAGAGAAGCCAGGTTTCCTACTATATTTTTTTTTGTTAAAATGAAAAATCGGGTAGATCTGGAATATAGCAGGTGTAAGATGTATATTTCGATGTTATGAAGACCTATATGCCTTTCTTCACTGACGTTCTGAGTTGTTCAAAGCATTTCTGATGATTGATACAAGGGAGTCTGAGATGGCGAACGGGAACATGGTTAGTGTAACATTAGCATTATTAGCTGTTTGATAATTTAGTCAAGCAAAAGGCTAATCATATTAATTACGTTATGTGTACGATGTTGTAAACGATACCATTGTGCAGCGTTTACCTCAGTAAAGTGAATCTGTGAGCTGGTGTGAGTGAGTGGAGGCGGGGCTAATTAGCATATTCATGAATCCTCTATGAAATACTTTTTTTTCACAGCAGTTTAAATTTAAATGTTTGAATATGTGATTTTGGTTAAGATGAGTTTTAAGGAATACAATTATCGGGTCATTTATTTTTTAATTTAAAAAATTGAGTGATCATTTTTGATACTAAATTAACTTGATACTACACTGGTACAGACCAAGGTGCCCTTTATGAACATAATTTAATAATTCAACTATTTCAAACACCTAAATTATATTAAATAGCATCAATTTAAATAAGAAAACGTGTGTGTGTGCAAACACAGAAGGAAACTCTGCTTACAATATACCTCTCTATTCTTTTAAGATTTTCTTCTATCTTCTGGTTCGCAACTCCGACCAGGAAATCAAGGTACTGGTCAGTGGTGAGGACGTTCCCCTTGTGGCTGAGAGGAACCTCAAGACAATGTGTGCTGCGTACCGCCTATACAACAAACAATTTTCAAGGACATTTCAGAAGTATCTTTAATGCTGAGCTGAACAAAGCACAATTTGCATCTTACCATGATGATCTTGCCTTTCTTTCCCACAGTTATACCAGAATTCCTAAGGCCAGAGTTTATTGCAACAGTGTGCTGAGGAAGGAACAAACCATGAAAAGCAAGTTATTATTTTGTTCTCCTCTAAACATCCTGATGTCTCATTGTAATTCAGTGTGACATTCACCAGTAGTTGTGCATCGCCAAGCTGTTTACACTGAACGTGAAGGACAAAAGGCTCAAACTTGAAAGTGGCATCTCCAACAGACTTCTCCAGACCTGTGACCTGTTTCATAATCACGCAAAGCTTTAATATCCAGGTCATAAATTACTGTACATTTGTCAAATGTCTTTAATGCTGTATTTCTCACCACATCTTCTCTTTGGCACTTCTGATGAGTGACAAATAACCAGGAACAGTTTCGCTTTTGCACATCAGGGCAATCTGACACCTTAGATGAAAGCATACCACACAGTGACCAATACATAATACTAGTTATATCATCATATAACCTTAAAATATTTTGATTTGCTTGAAAGTTTTGTAGACAATCGATAGAGTCTTATAAAAAACCACATGGTTGACAAATAATACACCAGACGACTAATTGTGTTTTTGCTTAAAACAAGAAAAAAAGATCTGCTGAAAAAGGTAGGAAAAATAATTTCTAATTTTCCCTTTTTAACCTATTGGCAGATATTTGATCTCTAACGAAATATCTTAAAGGGATAGTTCACCTAAAACATTTAATTCTGTTATCATTTACTCACCCTCAAGTTGTTCCAAACCTCTATTAATGTATTTCTTCTGCTGAACCCAAAGGAAGATATTCTGAAGAATATGAGTAACTAAACATTTGTGGCAACGTATGCCAATGACTAATGAGGCATCAACTGTTTGGTTACTTATATTCTTCAGAATATCTTCCTTTGTGCCCAGCAGAAGAAATACATTAATATGTGAGTAAATGATAACAGAATTTAAATTTTTGGGTGAACTATCCCTTTAAGTCATTTTGCTTCTCAAGTAAGTAAATGTACCATCATGGTTTAAGAATGTTTAGATATTTATAGTGAAAAGCAAGAAAAAAAGTAAGAAAATCATTGGTTTGCCGAGTAGACAACAGTCAATAAACGTTTCCCAGGCTCACCCCGTCAAAAAGGATGATTCTTCCTGAGCAAGAGCTGGTCGTGAAGTACCGATCATGATTGTTAATAAAGGAGACGATATGAGAAATGTCCTCATCCACACTGCCCTTCTTACTGAAATCACACTTATTAAGACACTGACTCTTCCATTGCTGAAATGTATCGCCCTCCATGTTTCAAGGCTATTGAGGTATTCGTTTTATCTTCTATCGACCTTTGAAATATTATAATTAAGCAATGCAATCAGATTTTGAATTATTAATCTAGTTTGGTTGTAGATTTGCTATACCGCATGTGTCATGTTTGTGTTTTGAGCCACGGTCGGGTACGGTGGCCGGGATGTGCCCAAACTCATCTCATACGGAAGCCGAGTAAGCTGCTGCAACCTGCGTGGAAGCCGGTAAACAAAGTAATAATGTGTCTTAATTTATGGCGTACCGTTTTCTTCAGTTTCGCGACGCTGTGCAGAGATATGTGTGCTATATGGAATATATGATAATTTCTATTCAGATGTACTAATTCATTGTTTGCTCTCTTTCAACAGTTCAGTATTCAGCCAAAGTTCAATCTGCTTTGCCAATCCATTTGTTTAGCAGAGGCCACTATGGCCACATCTAAATTAATGAGGGCTATCAGGGTGTCAGAGTTTGGAGCCCCTTCAGTTTTAAAACTCTACACAGACCTGCCTGTGCCAAATCCTCTCCAGAAACAGGTGGGTCATCTCAAACTATCTTGACTTTTTCTGATTTACAGAATGTTTTGAATTCAGTTAAATTTTCTCCCATGAAAGCTGATGGGAATTATTAATTAACATCTTGACATTATTACTACTAATCTCAGCGGACAACTTGGTGTGTTGTTTAATGTATTATTCTATTTTATGAATTATTCTGTCAACCGCTTTTCAAAATACACACATGTTCTGGCTAAAATCAATATGTCATGCTATTTAATCATTCTTATTTAACTTTTTTTTTTAAAATTTATTATAGATTATAAAAATTAGTCAGATACTTACAAACACAAAACAAAATTTAAAGAGTAAACACATTTCTCATATCACTAATATACAAGTATCACAAAAAAATTAATAAAGTGTATATATATATATACACATATATCTACACATACAAACATATACAGTACAATTATTCCATATACATAAAATAAAAGGATACAAATAAAAATAGCTAGCCACAGAATACAGAAATAATAAATCCATCTTACACAAACCATACATAGAGGGTAGAGCCCCACCGATATGCATTTTTGGGGGCCGATACCGATAAAAAAAGCCTGATACCGATATATCGGCCGATATTATTTATGTGTACAGTAGCAATATTATTTATGTGTATTATAGTACAGTACCAGTCAAAAGTTTGGACACACTTTCCTATTGGTGTGTACAAACGTTTGTTGAGTACTGTATATAGAATACACAGTATTTAAACAGAATTAAACCTTTTGCAATGGTCACTCAAATGTGGTGATCAAACACTTGAGTGACAAAGTTATGTAATGGAGGCAGGGGGAATGATAGAATGAGAATGATACATTTGAGCTGTAACCAAACTAGTTTGCGTTGCATGTTATATTATATTATATTCTAAATACTGTTGCATAATCTTCACTAACGACTTTGTCTTTTAATTTAGTCACGTTATATAAAACAACTTGTATCAATAAATGTATCAAAAGTGTCACTGACATAATCTTCTATTTTTAGTCTTAATTCCTCTAATCTCTACCAGTGGAGGAAAAACTCAGATCTTTTTACTAAAGTAAAATTTATAATATCATAATGAAAACGTTTTTAATTACATAATGTACAGACTTTTATACTATTTTAGTAGTAAGTAGAATGTACCTATACTAAACGTGAAACTAGGCTACTCTTAATGCAAAATGGCCCTATATAAAGTGTTATAATTATATACATTATTGGAATATTGCTTGATGTGGTAACGTAGCGTTATAGGCAGAATGAGCTTTAACACTGTGTCTACACCGGCCGCGGCTCGCGTGAGTCGCAACAGCTGTTTACCCGAGACGCGGAAAAGCACCCGTTACAGAGCAGAATGGGCCATCCGTTTACTGTCGAAGATTTGTCGCTCACGCCACGCATTTTAATCAATGTTTAATCAATCGATTGCCTGGATTTAATAAATAAGAAGTAAATATAGCAGACAATATAATCAGGACTTCTCAGCTGCGCGCTTGCAATAGTCACAAGCTCAAGCTCACGCAATACGTGACAGAGGCTGGCAGCAGAGAAATCAATTCAGTGAATTACACTGCACAAATCAAAAGTAACATTCTACTACCCACTGGATGAAGAAGGGTTGGCTCTCAACAGAACATATAATATTCAGTTTATTTTATTTTTCGTGTTCGCATTTATGAGGAAAAAAACGGACGTGACACTAAAGTGCTTTAAAACTTTCACATAGACCTCGAACAGAAAGCACAAAGCCTTTCATTAAAGTCAATTTCGTTTTGTATTAATTATGTCTTAATTTTAATCAATGTTTCATCAACCAAATGCCTGGATTTAATAAATAAGAAGTAAATATAACAGACAATAGATAATCTCGAAACGGAGGCGCCGGCGAGTGAACTGCAACTCGTTTCGTAAATGAACCGAAACTCAGCGTATAGACCTGACAAATATATCTATTGAAATGTCTACTTTTAAACAGAACAAATCAAAACGAAAGACAAACTGCTCTCTGCTTATGTAATCCTTCTGAAATGTACATTTCTCTCTGGTGCGTTCAAAGATCACGAGTCCGCATCCTCAACTTCATCTTTGCAGCCCACAGTGACTGAAAACACGTGTTATTAATAAACAATTAAAATGACTCCTTGCTATATTTGATTTATTCTTATCATTGCTTTTGCCAGTTCATTGTGACAGCTTTTAGGTGCTTTATTGGCAGCGCCACCCTTACATGAATCACTGCACCCCGCGGATTTATGTTATAAGCTACTTATTTTGCTTCCTGCACACTTTTTAGAAAAAATTAAACAACTGTACCATTAAAGTATCCAAACCCATTAGACTGTACACTGTCAATGTTTATATGTTGTGAATAAAAGCCTAGATTAAATTTGTTCATCAAATTAAGCGATTGTGTGTCTCCAAAAGACTTTGATTAAACTTCTTGATTCATATTGATTACAAAAATGTAAATCAAAAGTGTTGCCAACATGGACTAATTTCATCTTTAAAAGAGTCAAATCATTTCGCATTATGTTAGGCTATTGAATAATGTCTTTTATATGACGTTGCTTGAATATTTGAAGTGTGTTTCATGACTGTAAAGTCAAAAGACATGTTGGTCATCATGTTTAGAGAATGACATAGAAAACCCACTTTTTTTCCCACAATGAATATGTACATTTACTTAATTAATCAGTAGCCATTATTGTTGTCTCCTGTGTAAACGCTTTCTGCAATTGTAGGTTCTGATTCGAGTCCATGCGTGTGGCGTAAACCCAGTGGACACGTACATCCGCTCCGGATCCTATGCTCGGAAACCCAGCTTGCCCTATA
Source organism: Siphateles boraxobius (assembly GCF_051911475.1). NCBI lineage: Eukaryota > Metazoa > Chordata > Actinopteri > Cypriniformes > Leuciscidae > Siphateles > Siphateles boraxobius. The sequence goes on from NW_027508699.1 coordinate 13,763,196, forward strand.
TTCCAGGATCGGATGTCTCTGGTGTGGTGGAAGCTGTCGGGGAGGGTGTTCATCTCCTACGGGTCAACTTGTTACCCATCTTGCACACTCACCACATGTTTACTTGTTTGCTTTGCATGGATTGCAATCTTTTCTGTTTTCGCAGGCAGGTGACAGAGTCTTCGCCACAGGAACTGTGACGGGAGGATACGCTGAATATACTGTGGCCTCAGAGGACACCGTTCACAAGCTGCCTGATTCACTAGACTACAAACAGGGCGCAGCTCTCGGAGTCCCATATTTCACTGCGTACCGGGCGCTAGTTCACAAGTAAGATGTTGTTGTCTGTAAAAGACTGCATTGGGAGTTGTTTTCTGGAGCTATGTAAACATACAAATGATCTTTTTTTCTAAACAGGGCTCATGCCAAAGCAGGAGAGATGGTTCTTATCCATGGAGCCAGTGGTGGAGTATGAAGTTAAATTTTTCCCTTAACATTTCAGAAATGTTTTGGATGAGTTAGACTTGTAAAGTACAGTATTCCCCTAATGACTTGAATGAATCGAACTTGTATTTGTAGGTAGGCATTGCAGCATGTCAGATGGCACGAGCGTTTGGCCTTACAGTTCTGGGAACAGCCGGGACATCCGAGGGGATGAAGCTGGTGCTCAACAATGGAGCTCATCTTGCATTCAACCACAGAGAAAAAGACTACCTGGAGAGAATTAAGGTTTTGTTCTCTCTTATTTAAGTTTTACACAATATATACAGAACAGTGTTTGGGGTTGGTAAGGCTTTTTAAATTGTTTTTTTTTTAAGTCTCTTCTGCTGACCAAGGCTGCATTTGTTTCATAAAAAAATACAGTAAAAAACAGTAATATTGTGAAATATTATTACAGTTTAAAATAACTGTTTTCTATTTTAATATATCTTTTAAAATGTAATTTATTCCTGTGATGCAAAGCTGAATTACTTCTGCCAGTCTTCAGTGTCACATGATCCTTCAGAAATCATTCTAATATGATGATTTGCTGCTCAAGAAACATTTCATATTATTATCAATGTTGAAAACAGTTGTGTTGCTTAAATTGTGGAAACAGTGATACATTTTTTTCAGGATATTTGATGAACAGGAAGATCATAAAGGCATTTATTTAAAATAGAAATCTTTGTTAAAATTTATAAATGTCTTTACTGTCATTTTTGAATACATTTCTTAGGAAATTTATCTAGGTTACACTTTATTTCGATGGTCCACTTTAGACAGTCTACTAACTATAAGTAACTTGTCAACTACATGTCAGCTAACTCTCATTAGAGTATTATTAAACTGTTAGGTTAGGGTTTGAGTTAGTAGGATAAGTTGAGATGTACTTGCTATGTTATTTATACTCAGTAGAATGTCTGTTGGGGAGCATCAAAATAAAGAGTGACATGCAGTTGCAAAGTAGAATGTCTAAAGTGAACTATTGAAATATAAAAGAAGTCTTAATAAAGCATATAAAAAACGTGCAGACCTTATACATTTGAATGGTAGTTTTAAGTCACATAATGCACAGTCTAATCTAACTTTATCATGAATTCTGTCTGCATGTCTGGAATATGCTTTCTATATAGTAGCCTTCTCAGAATAGATCATAAAACGAATGTGGCAAGTTTTTATAATAGCTGGTCTCCTGTGTTCAGGATGCTACCAATGGACAAGGCGTGAACGTGATCATTGAGATGTTGTCCAACGTCAACCTCAGTAATGATCTTCAGTTGCTTGGCTTTGGTGGCAGAGTTATGGTAAGTACCTTGTGTTTGTTTCGCAAGTGTTTTTGTGCCTACTGTCCAATTATTATATTGTTCTTTCTTTTTAGATTGTTGGCTCTAGAGGCCCTATTGAGATCAACCCCAGAGACACCATGATGAAAGAGACCAGCATCATTGGCGTGGCTTTGTACAATGCAACTAAGGTACACTGGGCTTCCTGTGCAGTTTCCTGCTTTCTGGTGTTTTGTACTTTTTATGAATTTACTCCTCACCTTTGACTAATCTTTATCATGGTAAGATACAGACTGTTGTCTTTATCTGTGTTTTTCACAGAGGGAAACATCCGAGTGTGCTGCGGCTCTTTTTGCGGGAATGGAGGCAGGCTGGTTGAAACCTGTCATTGGTCCACAATATTCACTTGATAAAGTGGCCCAGGCTCACGAAGACATCATCGGCAGTTCTGGAGCCAGTGGAAAGATGATTTTGATCATGTGAAATTAGGCAGGAAGTGGAAATCCTTAACTGTCTTTGCACTAACTGTCAAATTTGTACTTCATTGTTGCATTCAGCTATATGAAAGTTTCATGTATGAAACCAATTATAGAGACCATCGCAAATGAAAACATTAGTTCAGCAAATGTTTTGTGGAAATTAAATTGAACAACTGGATAATAATTAATCACACTATATATAACATGAATGGTATATTACACAAATAGAGAGTAACAGGCCTCATATTGTACACATAACTGATTTTAATTAATGTAAGAAAAACGTATGTGGAGGTCGAAGATCTCAAAAATGAAGTTTATTACAGCATAGCAGTGGCAAAGTACACGAAGCACCTTGGGTTCACCGGCGTCAGAATGAACACAGAACATCCAAATCTTAAAACTTTTATCCTTTTACAGATTATCACTTTTAATGTAAATTAAGTTATAATAGCAGTGGTCTGTATGTTAATGAAGTTGAGACACCTCATTGTCTGAGATGGTTCTCTGTGTCCCAAAACCATTCCCATTCTACAATTGATGACCATTTGCCCAGGATGTGATAAACCCAAATGGAGAAGAAACAATATAACTTGACTTCTTCATCTGTATGATAATTAAGCCATTTTAGGGATGAGCTCATTCTAAAATATATTTTGGAGTGGAATCTGGGTCGAGGCAGAATACAATATGATTAGTGGACAAAAACCAACACAGTAGCCATTTGAGTGCTGATTGGCTGTAAGTCTGCCTCTGTATATGACAGATGAAACTGTGTAAGGTGAAACTGTGTGTGTTCTTGGCTATCAGGCATCAGTGTTCGACACTGTACCACATTTCTGAGATCAGGTGACAGGCTGGTTCAACGCATGCTCCGTTTACACGTAACCATACACAACCACACTGCAGATCTCTGAGACACAGCGTGACTAGGACAGTGGGAACACGGATGAACTAATACTGAAGAGAGGTTTGCAAATTAACTTGTTTGGACTCAGGATATGGATATGAGTGTTTGACATTTTGCCCTTTTCAAGTGTGGTAAGCACAGAGTGTTTGTATATACTGAGCATGTAGTCAATTTATCAATAATAATTCTCAAGAACTTGGTTTGAATGTGCCTGAATGTAACCCAGGTTAGTATTTGACATAGACTTGTGTAGAAATATCTGATAGCAATATTTGTGTTCATTTTGTGAACGTTGTATTTGATATTATAAACCGGTACTGTAATACACTACCATTTAAAACTTTTGGGGTCAGTAAGAAGACATTTATGATGGTACAATTCTTTTTCTAAATAAATGCTGTTTTTACCAGCTTTCTATTCATCAAAGAATCAACAGCAACAACAAAAAATGATTTCGCTCCTCACTCCAGGATTTAATAAATTATTAATTAAAATAATTTTCCAAAGTAAAGAAAGAAGAAAAAAAAAATATATATATATATAAATTACGGAAAGAAATGTACAAAGTTTCCACAAAAATATTAAGCAACACAATTTCGAACATTGATAATAAAGAAAATGTTTCTTGTGCATCAAATCAGAATATTAGACGATTTCTAAAGGATCATATGACTCTGAAGACCTGAGTAATGATGCTGAAAATTAAGATTTGCCATCACAGAAATAAATTACATTTTACAATAATTAATATTGAAAAGTGATATAAAATTGTAATAATATTTCAAAATATTAGTTATTCTTGTATTTTTGTTCAAATAGATCCAGCCATGTTGAGCAAAAGAGACTTCTTTTAAAAACATCTTACAACTACAAAAATCTTACCAACTGATTTTTTAAATATATGAATTTCATTTTTTTTGTACTCAATTTAGCCACTGAACAACAGTTCTATATGACTGTTTTTTGAAAAATATGATGTGAAGCAAGACATTTCCTTGAGGATGAGGAGACATTTTATTGTAGAGTTACAAAGAATATGTGGCAGGTGTTTCTAGTGTTCTCACACACTATATATAGAGCAGAATCACCTGCACAGAAGCAAACAGGTGGACGATCATGCATGTTTTATAACTACACCTTCCTCATCTGTCTGACTGTCAGCGTCTCCAGGCAACAGATGTCAGAGGAGCACAGCATCCAAAACACACAGGAGGAGTTATGACTGAGTACTAGTGAGTTGACTGAATGTATATCTTGACTGATTCGGTTGTGCTTTTGTTGACAGGCTATTGCTTTCTGCTTTGTTTTTAAGGATAACCGGTGTGGCCTGAACCAAGCTGTTCGAAGGCCATGGACCACATAAGCCATTTTGGAAGTCCAACGCCGGCATCAATCTGACTTCAATGGCAAATCATGAGAAGTATGTGCATAGTGTTTGTAGCCGCCTCACAGAGCTGATTCTTCATGTATTCTCCATTAAAATAAGGTCAGGAAAAATCTGTCAGACTAACATGAGGTGAACTCTAGACTAATGGTTCCTCTCAGGTATCTGCCTTCTACTGATGCTGACAATCACTCAAGTTCAGCTGTCGTCGCTCTGCCCCGCTTCCTGTTTGGTGTGTACTGAAGATGTCATCATCTGTCATAAACTCGCAAGAATCATTGGTAAGTAAATTATTATGCGGCTGAAGAACTTAAGTACTTACTTTAAAGGGATAGTTCTCCCAAAAAAGAATATTCTGTCATCATTTACTCTCCCTCATCATTCCAAACCTGGCTTTCTTTCTTCGGTGTAACAAAAGAAGGTATGTCCCAAAAGAATGTCCCAGTGTATTTTTGTCCATACAGTGAAAGTCAATGGGAACCAATCGTGTTTTTGGAGCCCATTGTATGGATAAAAAACGTTCTTCAAAAGTACTTATGAGGGTGAGTAAATGATGACAGATTAAAATGTTTTGGGTATATTATCCATTTAAGAACACCGAAGGCAGATGGAAATACATTTTTAACCCTAAAGCCTATATACTGTATCATATTTGATAGGCAAAATCCTATGGCCTCTAAACTGTTGTACGCATTCTACTACATGCCTTCTGTCATTTGATTGATATTTTATAATTTTGTAGAAACTAAATGGCCTTTTAGTATAATTATAAAAATCTTCAGGTCGTGGTCTTTTTGCTGTGAAATCTTTACTGACTTTTATAAAGTAAGAAACATATGAAAACACATTAAGAATGCATTTTATATTGTTAGTAATATTTCAGAAATAAAAGCGACTTAGGTTTACTTGATTATCCATACATCGTTTTTTTTTTAGAATACAGTTTTAATATGACATATTAATCTGATATATCGATTGACAATTGATATTTATATGCATTTTATGCATAAGTAGTCTGCTATAAAGATCTAATTGATTTACATTAAGCTTTTAGAATTTCTTAGAATACTTTTGTCCATATAAATATCAGCAACTGCACCAAATTGCATATTTTTGCGCAGTTTGGACCTTGATGTTTTATGAGCTTGAGCTCCATATTCTCCTATATCAAACTATATGAGCCATGAAAGAATGAATCAAATATGATACTCAACACAAAACTTTCTTTTTTATATTTTATCTAAATATGTTGTCTAAAGGTTCAAAAAACTGTTCTTGATTTTGACTCTTATTTCATATGTCAGGCTCTACAGGTTTAGCTTTGGATGAAATACATTTTTTAATACAGGTATGTTTTCTTCCTCATGTTCAGATGCACCAGGCTCTACTAAAGCTTTGATGCTCACTGATGGACTCATTGAATCTGTGGACAACATGGATCTCTCTGACTTATCCAACATGAGTATTCTGGCACTCAGCAACAATGCCATCTCCAGCATCAAGCAGAATGCGTTTCAGAACCTCGCTTTCCTTTCGACACTGTCGCTGGACCACAACCGCATCTCCAGTCAAACCCTGGACAGCTCCACGTTCTCCTGGCTTCACAGACTGGAGACTCTCCAGCTTGGGAACAACAATCTGAAAGACATTGACGGCTCCTGGTTTCAAAACTCTAGTGCTTTAAAAACACTTAAGCTAGAGGGGAACCTCTTTACAGTCTTGAACTCCTCCACCTTTGCCCACGCGGACCTGAGGAACCTGGAAACGTTGGGCTTGTCCGACAACCTCATCGTGTACATAGGCAGCGATAGCTTCCGAGGACTGCCTCGTCTCCACAGCCTCGATCTGTCCCGAAATCATCTGCACACCGCTCCGGATGCCTTCTCATACCTGTCGCGGCTCTCAGTGCTGAACCTTGAGTTGAACCGCTGGAGCTGTACGTGTGAGTTGAGAGAGCTGGCCTCGTTCCTCAACAGCTACATTCAGGCTCCTGAGAAAGTGTTGTACAATGGGCAGAGGATGGTGTGTGTGAACACAGATAACCCAGCTGTGCAGACTGTGCTGGAGCTGACTGGCACCAACTGTGTCCCGCCAAACAGGAATATCACAGTGGAGGTTGTTGTGGCTAAAAGTAATAACACTTCCCAGCAATACATTCGAAATGTTGCTATTGCCATTGTGTTTTCATTTTTCGGTGAGTATCTGCAAAAGCTTGATACCAAAACATGTTCATTATAGAGTCAATGAGGTGATGCTTTATTCACTTGTTCTATTAATTTGATTCAGGTCTCTTAATGTATTCAAAATAATGATTTAAAAAAATAAAATTATTGAAAAGAAAAATGTTTGGCATAGCAATTTATTATTTTTAGTGCTTTTGAAGTCTCTTATGCTCATCAAGCCTGCATTTATTTGATCCAAAATACAGAAAAAACAGTAATTATGAGAAATATTATTACAATTTAAAATAATGGTTTTCTATTTTGATATACTTAAAATATTTGATTTCTGTGACGCAAAGCTGAATTTTCAGCATCATTACTCCAGTCTTCAGTGTCACATGATCCTTCAGAAATCATTCTGAAATTATGATTTATTAAAAATGTTGGAAACATGAAGTGATATCATAGAGAGGACCCTTACAGACCCTGTGACAGTGTGTCATGGTTAATCAGTCTCTTAAATATTTGATAATTTTAGTACATTATAATTTTAGATCAGCTTGTGGTGCAACTGCTCAGAAAATTAATGATATTTATGAATTAATAATTTACAACAAGGTTTAATTTGTTAACATTTGTGACCTACATACATAAACTAATGAATGAACAATACTTCTACAGCATTTATTAATCTTAGTTTATGTAAATCTCAACATTTACTAATACATTTTTTAAGATCAAAAGTTGTATCTATTAACATTAGTTAATGCACTGTGAACTAACATGAACATTTTTATCAACTAACATTAACAAAGGTTAATAAATGCTGCAAGAATATATTGCTTATTCATGTTAATTAATGCCTTAAACTAATTTATATATTTGTGTTATTAATTAATACATTACTTTTTAAAACTAATGTTAACAAATGAGACTTTGTACATGTGTTTAAAGCTATAAAAGATTTAGCCTTTTATTTATTTCATTGAATCACTTCATCGGTTCTGTTTTGAATTGTAGGAGGTGTTGGGATCACCCTGGGAATGATTGCCATTGCATACCACAAACTCAGTAAGAAATTGAAACTTGCTCAGGAGGAGTGTAGAGCTGAAGAAAGGCACACGTCCAGCCCTGAAACAACCCAGTGGAATTTCTGCGAAGGCAAGGACACTCTATCCATGAGCCATGCGCTCTACAACAGCAACTACAAATCCCATCAGCCCTGCGAGAGAGAAGACTCTCCTTATCTGGGATCAGACGCTCCTTATCTGGAGAATCATTTCACCTGCCACAAGTGCAGCTCCACTGCCCTTGCGGTAGGAAAGCACAAAAGAGAGATCGTCCTGCATGGAGCCAGTCATGTGGGTGAACAGCTGGCGAATCAACGGCAACATAAAGGGAATGATCAACATTCTGTGTTGCAACAAAGGAGCAAAGGTAAACTAGCAAGCACACCATTTCTTTGGAAATGTTTTTAATAACCTCTGCCTTAGCAGACACTTTGGAACAGACCCACAAATACAATCACCTCCTTGCTAATATTTCCTAAAATATAAAAGCAGCTATATATTTTCATGTTTGAAGACCCATTTATACTAGGAAATTAAAAATATTACAAATATGAGTAAAATTTTTATCTACCATTAATAATTGTCTTAGATGTATAAACCAAGGAAAACATAAAACTATGGGTGTCAATAGAATAACTATTAATGGTTTATCTCATAATTTCCAGTATTTAGCAGTGTTATGTTAGTATAAGTTATATACCATTATCCTTCAATTAGTCTTTATTTTTATATTAGTTTAAGTTTTGGTAATTTTGTTAAGTTTTTATAATTTTGTTTATATTTTTTATTTCAGTTTTATTTCAGAAACAGTGTTTCATTTTAATACTTAAACTTCAGCTTACTTTGTTTCAAAAATTCTAAGTTTTTTTTCTAATAATTATATTTTATTTTATGCCAGCTTTATTTTAACTTTGAATTTGGACAGTTGTAAATTACGTAAATTATTATTAAATATAAATCTACATAGGTATATAAATCTATACCATGGCCCAAAAAAACGTGGTGTGCATCTTGAGACAAAACAATGGCACTGACATATTTTAAGATATGTCAGTGCAAGTTGCTTTCAGTTAAAAGATTTCAAAATGCATTTTAGTCTGGGACTAGGTTTGAGCTTTGTTTGTGACACCGGCCAAGTATCTTTTTAATCGGGTCATTAAACAACCCCCTAGTAACTGCATAGCAACAGCTTGGCAACCATTCAATGCTGGCACAATCTAAAAAATGCTGGGTTGTTTCAACCCAACTTTGGGTCAAATATGGACAAACCCAGCTGTTGGGTTACAATTTTTAACCCAATGTTTGGGTTAGTCCATATTTTACCCAAAGTTGGGTTAAAACAACCAAGCAGTTTTTAGAGTGCATCTAGTTTATTTCATTTTTATATCACTACACTCATTCTCAAATGTCTGTCTTAAAATATTCTCTGTTTTATTCACAGACACAAGTGGACGGGCACACAATGAGAGCAGGTCAAGAGTTCCAACTTCTTCCCAACGTCGTGGGGGTTCAAACGACATCTCAGCTGTTAGAATACGCCAGCTGGCCCTCAGTAATCATTTCTCAGCCCTCCAGAGAGGCACATTCAGACCCCCGGACCAAATCCACAATGAAGTAACTCAAGGACATCACTCACTGTTAAAACACCAGGCCGAGGGCGTTGGCGCTCGGCCGATTTACCAAACCATCAGCTGTCTGCATTGTCACCAGACTTATGAATACAGACAAGCTGGAAGTAACAAACAGAACTTTCCATTTACAAATCACTCACAAAACACTGGAGCACAAATGTATGACACTATGCTATACAGAGACATCTTGGGTTATGACAAGTCAAACGCTGGGAGACGTGGTGAGGGTCAAGCTAGTGAGCTGGGGTTTAAGTTAGCTTCTCAACGCAGCGTCACTTTTGATCTAGCTGGGCCCGAGGAACGTGTCCTCACCACAATGGCTGACATATGCAAAAAAGAGAGTAGGATGAAGAGCTCTAAAACATCTGCACAGAAAAGCCCCCGAAAGCTGGGTAGGACTAAGAGCAGCACACGAGGACAATTAAAGACCCAGAAAACCAGAGGACGAGCAAAGAGGACACTGAAAGTGAAATTAAATTTAAACCCCCTTCGAAAAAACAGAGTTCATCCAAAGTCCATTGATGAAGAAAATAATGAAGACAAGATGTCCAAAAAGGCGAAGAAGGAAACACTGAGAAGCAAAAAGGACAAAAAAGATCTCCAGAGAAAAGACAAAACTAGCAAAAAATCAAAAGATAACGTTGAAGGCTCAGGAAATGAGGAAGAGGAAGACAACTCCAAAATGAAACGCACTAAAAAAGGAAACAAGGATTCAACGTCCATGTCAAATGATACAGATGAAGTCACTAAAGAAAGAGGACAAGAGGAACAAAGCTGTATTCCTGTTGAGGGGGAAACTCTGTTAGAGACTGTCTTCGGTAGTAGATCTGAAGCTCAAATGGCATCAACACTCAGTTTAACTCTTCCAGATGAACACAACAGTCTTACGGCTCCATCACACCCTGGCGTTCTGGATGCCACTGACACTCAGCAGCTATCCAGTCCAAATGTTGAACTCCCTTCACAGGATGTGGTGGATCAGTCCAATAGTTCAGACCTGATGGGCTCTGCTGCACCTCTCATCCAAGAATATGTATCTTCAGCCGAGGGCTCACCAAAGAGGAAGTTAAGACTCATTCTACCTGAAAAAACCTCCAGCCGGCCACAAACGGCACTGGATAAGAAAATCAGATAGCGTTATTCTTTTCTGATAATGTAGCACAGATAACATGCACAGCTGAGTTCATTGTAGCTATAAATTACTGATAAATATTTTGACTTTTAAAATGTGCCGTCTTATTTTATTTAAATCATTTACATTTTATTATACACTGAAAATGTGGTATCCTTGAAAATCCTTGTTGTAGGATTTACTTTTTAACAATTTTCACTCTAAAAATGCTAGTAAATTCCACAAATAAATACAAAATAAATGGCAAGTAACACGTTGAATTAAATGTGAAATTATTTTCTTATAAAACATTCTCCAATAACTAGTTTTATTTACAACTTGTATCAATCACAATCAAGCTGATCATACAATCAAGCCTGTAATAACACAGAAAGTCTCCTTGATTTCTGTTACAAAAGAAGTATGAGGAGTTTGTTGTTTAATGTATGCATAGAGTTAATAATCGCTTCGTTTAACCAAAGAAAGTAAAAAAAAAACATTCCACAGTAATTTTTTGCAAACACGATGGCAAGAATACAAAGTGCGCCATTTTATGGTCTGCAGATAAAAGGCAGTTTGGACCTTAGAAAAGAAAACATGACACTCTGGGAGAGTCATTGTGCAGCTGATGCACGTTGAGTGAACATTTAGAGATCTGATTCTGCAAAGCGATGGACGACAAAGAAGAAAAGAACTGCAACAATGAGGATGATGAAGAGGGAGAAAGAACAGAACCAAAAACAATTCTGGGGATCTTTACAAGAGAGCAGTTCATCATGTTATGTATTGGTATCGGTCTGATTGCACTTCTTCTCATCATTATTTTAACTTCAGTATTTGTGATCAGGAGATCAGGTATGAAGCCTCTTCGGTGTTTATAGTACATACCATTGAATATTGTTTGATGTAGAGTTCAGAATGTGTCCATATGCAACACCATTTATTAGGTACATCATAATGAAACGGTATGCATTGTGAATTTCAGAGTAAATTGAGAGAAAACAATACTGATTTATCTATGTTTTTCAATTTGTGGATACTGCTTGTGCATGTTCTCAGATGCTCCAAGCGATGAGGACATGGAGCCTTTCCCAACTGGTGGAGACATGCTTGACTTTCTTCTCCAAACTGGAAAAATTCGGGAGAAAGATGGTCTTTATGCAACATGGTATCACTCAGCCAACAATAAGTCTGAGATGAACAAGGCCTTGAACAGTAAGAGTTATCTGTTGTTTTATCTTAACACCTTTGTTCAAGGTTGCGCTTCTGTCCATTCAGTTATCAGTTGCATAATAATAATAATAATAATTAAAGCTGCAAGCAGCATTCATCGGGGTTCAAGCATTTAAGGCCTTTAAAGAAATCCAGGGATCAAGGATCACAGTGGTGTAAAGCACTTGAGTCTAGGACAAACGGTCTAGGAGTTATGAGCAATTTTATACTTTTGCTTGCTGTAGCGCCACCTATTGGCGAATCGGGATCATACTTTGATAGGTTCTCCCCAAATTGAGGACTACCATCTGGCCAAGTTTCAAGTCTCCAGCACTTACAGTTTGGTCTGCACGATGCGTTTTAGGGGAGAATAATAATTATAAAAACCCTTACAATTACAATAGGGTTTCAGCACTTTGTGCTTGAACCCCTAATAATGAAACATATTTCTGTAAACTTATATCTGTTTACAAAATGGAACATATGAATCCCCAACTCCAACTGAAACCGGACATTTTCATACAAAGGTGGACACCTATTAGTATATAAATTGAGGCATTGAGGGTGAACTGATCGGTGTGAAACTTTTACTTATTCCCTGTTGTATAAAATTAATTTTACTATTGTATAGTGTTTTATGTATTTTCTTTTTCACTTTTTCTATTTCTGTATCTCTTTTATTTGGGCCACCGTTGTTGTCAAGGAGTGTTTAGTTATTGTTGAGTGTTATTGTTGAAATTCGTTAAATTGTATTAAAAAATATATATTTTTAAAAATCTGTGAAATGTAGGTGTTTGATATGATATATTCACAATCTATGTTAAGAGCTCTGATAGTGATGGCAAACTCAGCATGTGACATGGTGTAATGAAATACCTTAAAAACGTTGTTTGTACATCACAGGTGATGTATTGATCCTGGAGGCTGATATAAATGTACAAGGTCATAATACAGCCAATGAAACTAATATTCCCATCATGGCCCATCCACCGGACATATACAGTGACAACACTCTGGAGGAGTGGCTGGATGCTGTACTCAAATCAAAGAAAGGTGAACAACCTGGAACATTAGTATCTGATTTTATATACAGAAGACATGGTGAAAATTGCTGTGTTGTGTTCATCCTTTATTAGGGATAAAACTGGATTTTAAGAGTATTAATGCTGTGGAGCCCTCATTGGATCTGCTGAGAGAGAAAAAACAAATGGGGATCAATCGCCCAGTGTGGATAAATGCAGATATTCTTCCTGGTCCTAATGTTCCTGATTTCTGGCCAGTGGTCAATGCTTCTGAGTAAGAATGTATTAAACATCTCATTTCATTTGTAACACTTGAATGCGGTTCAGTTTACTTTGTGATTTAGCCCAGTGGCTCTCAATTTGTTGATACAGTAATGATGAAAATGTTTACATGAAGTTCTGTAAAACTTCAGATTTTTTTCAACACAATGTTGTAAGTATACGTCACATCGGGTAATCGGAAATAGTTCTATGCACACTTGCGGTCGTCAAGCCCACTTGGGGGCCAAATACAGGAAATATGTCATGCAAGTAAACAAAGACTACAAGTGTGGGTACCACCGGGACAGGCCCTCTGTAATGGTTATTTTTAGGTTTTATTTTTATAACCAAAAATGACTGTAACCAAACATTCTCTGTACCAGAAATGTTTTGCTTGGGTAGTGGTGTTTTGTTCCTGAATGAAACAGTGTGTTTGAATGAGTTTGGATGAGTGAATAATTCAATGACTCACTCATAAAAACAGGCAGCTGTTTCTTCCTGGATGAATCAGTGTATTGGAACAAATTGGTTGAATGAAGGGTTAAATGAATAGCTTAAAGGAGCATTGCGTAGGTTCTGAAATTTCAAACCCTTACTGACACCAGTGGCCGTTAGAGAAACTGCAGCCAGTCTCATGCTCGTTCTCGGAGCGCACAGTTGTAATTATGTCTTACCTTGCTTGCAGTAAAAAGAAAGCCAGCTCGGGGTCTGTTTTTATACCCAGCGCTCACCGGTGCTCCCTCCTAGAATCAAATGCCGCTCCGATGTTGACTCTTGTCTTGTCTTTGCCCGACGCCGGTCACTCTCTATTTTGGCAGCACTAGATAAGGCTTTTTTCCTCTTTTTTTTACTTACGATGAGTTTCCGTGGGTGTCTGGATTTGGCTGGTCGCTTCTTTCCGTCCGCAAAGTCCATTTGAAACACTAACGTTACTGCTGCTAGCGATAGGCTAGTTGCACGTGGCCGCCATGTTGGATTTACGATCAGCAAGTGTGCGGTTGGACACTTCCGGTCTCGCTTTACGCCAGTGCAGGGAGCCGGAGAAAGCAGAAAATGATCTCTTTAATCCACTCATATAGACAGTCACTTATCGCCATCTACTGGCGTGACTACATAACATACAGAAAGAGTCAGTGAAAAATCCCCACTGAGTCTGAAACCTGCAAACACAGGCAAGTGGAGTGGCACAAAGGGTGGCAAAACAACTCAGACTAATTTGAATGATATTCTGAACATCATAACTAATTCTATGACCTGTTGATTGCTTAATGTTGTTTTTCAGTTGCTGACCTTTTTTTTTTTTTTACTTTTATTACAAGGTTTTTTGAGCTCATTCAGCTGAAATTTCCTGATGTCACCATCTCTCCAGGATGGAAGGTTCTTTATCTTTCCATCTTGCCCAATGTGACATACACACGCAGTATGGTGGAGCAGATGTACTCTAATGTAAGACACCTCCCTCAGAAGATCACCTTTCCTGTCCATGCTTTGATGGTCAAGAATGGGTGGCCACACCTGAGCTGGCTGCTCAGCCAATCTTCAAGGTAACTCAGTTACTTCAGTTGTTTAAGTTAAAAAGATGATGATGATGATGTTTATACCGAGTCTTGATTCTGATACAGGTTTAGTTTAACACTGTGGCAAGGAAAGGAGAACCCCACTGTGAATGATCTTCTCTTCATCAGAGACAACAGCAACCCTCAGCGCATCTATTATGACATCTATGAGCCTGTGCTCTCACAGTTTAAAGAAGCTGCAAGTGAGTGACTTCATGGTTTTGAACATTACACTTTAATTAGTGTATAGCGATGCACAATATATGTATGGTAGCATATTGTTTATCTGGCGATATTAGAGCTGTTTTTAGATTAGACTGACTTTGTCATCAGAGGAGCTGTAATAATGTGAAATGTGTGAAAAATAATGTGTTTTGTTTTAACAATCAAGCATGAAAGCATACTCGTTCATCCCAAAAACAAAATCAAGACTTCGTAAAAGGGCGTAATAGGACCCCTTTAAAAGTGAAAGGTCACATTCATCATTGGTTACCATTGCTTCAGGTTTTTCATGAAAATTCGCCATGTTGACCAACAGAAAGCTGCTTGGTTTGAAGATTCTATCCAGGTGGAGACATAGTTGACTATTTCAGGACGGTGAATGGTGATGGACTCAACATCCAGTGGGACACAGTGACTGATAAAGATTCTTTGCTATCTTTGCTTGAAGGTGTGAATTTAACACCTTTAGATGGATAGATATTGTGGAAATGTAATAGATCTTTATAAATTGGTAATGCAAGAATTTAATTTTTTTTTTGCAGATAGCCCTGGAGGAATGCTGGTGATCCCAGTACTATCTAGGCTAGGTCAACCAAACATTCCTGTCGTTCAGGGTTCCCAACCTGAGCTTCCTCTTCAGGACTGTCTGGAGCTCATTCTTGCCTCTAAGAAGCCGTGGGGACTCTACTTAAGGATAAAGTCCCAGAATCATCTGAGCCCCTCGCTGGAGCTCCTTCGTCGGGCCTATGACAGAGACCTGCTGCACCACCCCATCTGGGTCAGCATGGACGTAACCCACGGAGCTTTCCATATCCATGGCTACGTGATGGGAAAAGAGTTCTTGAGAACCATTGATAAAATCTTTCCATATGTGACTCTGGCTCCAGGTTGGCCCAAAGAGGTTCTCAATGAAGGCTACACACCAGAACTGGTGGAGGACATGGTGCAGCTCTTTCAGGGGGCCTGGCAAGATGTTTCACTGCAGCTGCAGGTCGAGGCTCTAGACAGGACTGTGACTGGATATAGGAGCCTTATCCATGCACAATCACGCTTCTCACTGACTCTACAGCAGCGGGCAGAGGACAGAGGCCTCAGTTCTGGGATTGAAAGCTTAATGTCTATCCGACCATTGAACAGACAGCGGAGCTTCTACAATATGTCTAACATATACAGAAAATGAAAGTCAATTATGATGCTGTTTAGATTGTCCACTGACAAGATAATGTACGTAAATGTTCATTGAAAACTTCAGAGATTAATATTTTAAGTAAATTCTTTCATAGCTTTAAGAATTAAAATTATTAACACTTCTTTTTTTTCATACATATGATAGAAATAGGACTTTTAACAAATATTAACTAAGTAATTGTCAGCAACTAAATCAGTAAACAGATGCAATTAAATAGTCGTTTTATAAACATCACTGCACCAAAAAATAATACTGAAAAAACAAAGCAAATAAGAGACATGTTAATGTTGTAAAATTATCTCTCTTTTTTTCAAGACACATATAAGTGTTGGATGTACTGTGTAAATATGTTTCTGATGGATCCCAGTGTTAGAATTTAGGTTTATTTTGAAAGTTATTTCAGCATGGATTGCTGTTATGGGAACCTATCACAATGTAACAGAGGTTTTGCAAAAAAACTGACAAAAAACATTTTTCAATTGTAGAGAGCTTAGTCAATGAAGATAACAACTTGTTTAATTACAAACGTCAGAAAAGGGAGATAAAATAGTCGTGTGATGCGAATTTTTAAAAAATAACCCTTGAGAAAGATTCAGTGAGTGAGTGAACCACATGACAGAAATGAATTTTAGGCTTATCTGTGACTCGTTAAAATAATTTGTTCAGATGAATAATTTGTTCACAAATCAAACTCGTTTCACTTCATATTTGTTGTGAGCAGTTTTTTTTTTTATTATAGTATTATTTTGCACCGCACAGTCTTTCCCTTTCATCACATTCAATTCAAACTGCAACCTCACAATCCAGCTAAAGCATTGGTTTTTCATTCAGTCCTAGTAAAAAAAAAACCAATTCTGAATAAGAACTGATTCTTAATTATGGACTTAAGAGGGAAAAAGAATCAAATCCTGCAAAAGTATTGGATCTGGCCCCTTTAAAAGCATAAACATTTCATGATGGGTTGAGCCAGCAGCAGCAGCAGGTCATAATGTAGAAGGGGTGAATGCAGGTGTGCTGACTATGTTGTCCAGCAGATACTGGCTGCATGCACAGAAATTTGAGTAGAAACTGGATGAGAGGCCTGCGATGTCAGTGGAGATGTACGGCATCACTTCTGGACTGGCCTGATTATAGTAGGAAATCTGAGGGCAAAACGAGAAACATGTCACACACTTCAGTGAGGAAGCACATAGTGAGCATCATAAAGGACAATTTTTTCCTTACCTTTGAGACACTTTTCGACACCTCATAAATGGTGAACCCAGCACAGACCACCTCACCCCTGTTGAACTCCTCTGTGGGTGGATGAGTGGGTAGAGCGACCGATCGTAGGGCAATAACATACGGATCCCTAGAAAACAATTATACATCATATGTAAGTATTACAGATAGTAATTTTGCTGCATTCGTGCCATGTCGCGATGTACTGTAATTACTAGATGACAACCCGTGACGTTCTACTCGGAGCTGTTCACATCCTCGGACGTGGAATTATGTTTTTCTATGGGAACACTATTAATGCCTAAATAAATATTTGTAGTTTGAGTAATCAATAGACAAAACCACAAGACATCCAAATGCCTTATTAACCCTCATCCTCTCCTCGCATTCTGTAACAAATCAGAATGACCCAAAGCCTTAAAATTATACTAATGTTTTTATATTATTTCATTTTAATAATATTTTTTTAATTTTTAATGCAATGTTTAATTATTTTTTTATTTTATGTACCTTTAAATTATTTATTTATCAACAAATAATATAATTTAAGCACATTCCTCAAATTCTTTCAACTTAAATTCAAAATAACTTTCCAATACATGCATAACCAGCTCAAAATATCTCACATTGGGTCAATTTTGTGGTCTCTGCAGACCTCTTGTGGGAAAAAAATCTGATACTCTTCATGTTATAATCATGACTCTTGCCACTAGATGGTCTTATAGCTCAATATGGCACAAATGAGCTGTTCCTCTGGGTCCTAAAGTCAGTTCTTGAGTTTATCTCTTCAGTATGCATTCAGATTTAGGTTTCATTTTGAGCATTGTTTAGGTTTTATATGTATACTTTAGCATTTTGCTCATTCCGAATTGATGGGAAGGATTTGGGTCTTTTTTTATCACAACCACATAAACTCCTTGAATCCAAAAAAATTGTGTGTATACGTGGTTCAAGTGCGATAAAAGTCCTAAGGTCTCGGACCCCTCTGATGAACACTCCTTTTTTTTTTTTTTTTTTTTGACCCCGAGGGAAAGATGAGGGTAAACTTAGTTTAGTGGGACATTATATGTATTAAACTATGTGAAGTTGTTTACAAAATCATATAATTACAAGTTCTACAAAGATGTGATCTACAAACTGATCTCATGTACTTATTTACATCCAAATGTGTTTGTAATCTTTGACTTCTTTGTAATCTTGGTTCCCTCAGAAATGCCACAGAACTAAAAGACGTAGCAAATATTGTTTATGTATACTTTAAAACCACATTCTCACCCGCTATCACAAGGCGGTCTTCTAGAGGCCAGTAAAATGAAGTCCTGAACTTTTCCTCCTTCACTGACCGAAGGAGTAACAACTCTATAGATGAAATCATCCTCATTGACCCTAATGAGCGGCTCACACAGACTGCACAATTCAAACACACAAAAAAGTAAACATCACTTTAAACCGACTGAATCATTATCTCTACTTCAAAAGTTACTTATGTATTTGTACCAAACATTTTCAGAATAAATAGACAAAGAAGTATTACATGTATCCGTGCTCTTCCCTTTTTCATTTGTAATAAGTAGCTAATAGTACTGTGGTATGTCTAGTGTCTCACGTGTAGTGTTCGTCCCATTCCTGTCTGCGGCTGAGATCCGAGAGGAGTGTGAAGGCCCTTTGTGCTGGGACATCCATCTCAAACTCCACCCTGAAACACAGACTCTGACTCTCCTCCACTGTATACAGACGCACCTGCTCAGCGCAAGACAATGAGCATCTGATGTTACAGGGGGAACTTATAATGCAAGACTGACGTATGGAGAGTAGTAGCCCTTACATGAGCCTTCTTTGAGCTGAGTTCCCAGTTGTTTTTGGCTGCAAGCATTTTCAGGGCTGACACATTATTGTAGCTCAGATACACCTGAAAATCAGAATAATTCAGCTCAAATGAATCATCAATGCTGTCTGTCCATACAACAGCACTATGTAAATACAGGGGAAAAGAGATACGCAATGTGAGTAAATGAAACGTTTGGTTAATGTAGTACTGACATGTTTTAGTCAACATAAACTGGCACGGTGTACAATACCATATATTATTATGAGCAGTAAACAAGTATTTTTTGAAAACTGTCAAGTCATATTTACATAATTCTACAATTCTTGTCCATTTTTACTGTCTTTATTTGGTATGTCTATCCTGATAAATGTTTTAGGTTTTTTTTTTACTTCTGCCCAATTAGTGCCACAAGTTTGGACCTTTTAATGGTAAATATTCGTATAATCAGTTTTTTTCTGTAGCAGGGAATGTTACCTGGTTACTGGGGTCCCATGGGACAGACAGTGGCACTTCAGTCTGCTTACATGAGATGATGTACTTCCTGAGGAGAATCAAAACCAGATGAGCTCCAACTCATGAAAAACTGAACAAGAGACAATACAGCTAAACGATGCTCCTGAAAAATGTAATATTATTTGATATTATTTCAAGTTTATTTTAATTATTCCATGAAATCATTTGAATCGATTTTAGACATTTTTAATTGGAGATTTAAATAAAAAGAATATTTCTTGCCAAGCCAAAAAAATACATTAGAACTGAGAATAGTTAAAAAATAACATAATAAAGAATAAAGAATTAAATTTTATATATATATATATATATATATATATAATATCCCTAATATGTCCAGATTTTCTAGGAACAACAATTACATTTTAAAGAAGTAAAGTCCATGTATTATATTTATGGATCTAGTTTTTAGCAGTGATGCACAGTGACAGCGCCATCTGTGGGTGAGCTGAGGATGTTGCATTTTAGCCGGCTCTTCTTATGAGCTCTATTTTTATTAGCTCTTCTTATCTGAATAAAAATAAGCACCAGGTTTGCTACCTATCAAGTCGAATCTTCTTCCTGGCAAGAGCCTCCTGGTATCTCCTCTGTCCCTCCTGTCAAAACATTCAGAATAGCACTCAAAATTCTGATTTGACAATGTCCAATTTACTTAAACAATCGAATGAGTGTTGTCATGACCGTTCACACTATAAGCACAATCTGGATTCAGATTTGGACTCCTCACCTGAGGTTCAGGTTTTATGGGAGGCAGTGGACGTGGCCTTCCTTTCTCATCCAGCACCTCAAACGTCATGAAGGCGCTGTTAATGTGCCTCAGAGGTTCCTCTCCGTGATAGGCTTCTGCACAGACGCCTACCTCCATACTGCAGGACCAGAGACACTGCCAGTCATCTGACTGACATCATTACTGTGTGTGTAGTCATTAGAATCTAAATACAGCTCTTTGATGCCTATTACACAAGCCCACCTGTTCTTGAATGTGTTATTGACAATGGCTTTCAGAACCAAACGATCTCCAACCTGGGACGGGCCTCTGAAGTGAAACATGTCTATGGTCCTCAGAGTAGGATGAGCATTACATAAACGACTATTAAAAAGAAAGACATATAGTATATCTTGAGTTGTTTTTTTTAATGATTCATAATAAGACCATCATGAGACTTTTCCTGTGCTGATGTACTTTAGAAACAAGAAGATTTGGTGGGAGAGACTTTGCTACTTGCTAGTTAGTTTCAGGTGGTATTAGGGGAGGGACATTCTCATTTTAAGTCACTTTGGATAAAACCGTCTGCTAAATGATTAAATGTAAATGTAGAGAGCAGCTGATTGGACAGACATCTGTGTAGTGCAGGATGAGTAATAAATGTTTAAGTCAGACAAATAGTTTTTTCATGCACTGGTCTATATTGACATTTTGGGCTATTTTGCTTCCATAACATTTCTTCTTTCAGACTAGCAGGAAGAAAACATCCAAAATGCACATTTAAGTTTTTTTTATATTTTTTAGTAAATGCTATCTATTTGTTTGTTTTTTTAATCATAAATCTCTTCTTCGGTTGCACTAACATAATCAAACTTTCCTGTTTTATTCTTATCGATATCCTTAAGGTTTTTACAGTTGGGTTTGTTTATATATAATAATATTCATACTAAAAGCCAAAAAACTTCAATTTTGATTTCATGGTGACTTTAAACAAGTTTTTGTACCTCGCTTTATCAAATGTTCAGATTTTGGTTCTGGAAATGAATGAAAATGATTTATCATTATTAATTTAATCGTTATAATTTATTATATATTATATATCATACATATTTAAATAGATAATTCCTTATTTGCATATTTAAACAACATTTCAGAAAACAAAACAGTTGTGTTAATGTAATGTAATTAATCAACTAGGATAGTAAAGTCATATCTGTTTGTTTGTTTTTAATTTTACCCGTAGTATAATTTATATATCTTCTAAAAGCAAATGACAACTTTTAGGATTAAACTAGCGAACAGATGGCCTCAAATCCAACACACATAAACTAAATAGCACAAATCTTAATTATGATTTCATGGAGTATTTAAATAAGCTGAAGTTCATGCTCTTTGTTTTAATTAAAGCTTCAATGTACTGTCATTGCAGAAGTCTCTTTAGCGGCATGTTTATGACAACATTACAAACCTTGAACCCTGATCTAGTGCAGGATGAGGGTTTAAAGCTAAATATTAACTGTCTGCTGTATAAAAATGCACTTTGCGAGTTAGTGGGCACAAACCTGGCCGCAATAGTAGCGACATTTTCCATCCAGGCCATAATCTGGCCTCCGAATGTGTTGACCTGGTGATTGGCATGAGGAGGAAGAACCAGCTCGACACTTTCCACTTGTGTCTTTTCTGTCGGCACAGCCTCCTCTTCATCACGGTTCTCTGCTCCACAAACAATAAAACACCTCCTTAAGACGCTAAACAGATGCTTGAAGGAAACTAAATGATTGTGTAGAACAGGCGCATATAGTTCGCTCTAAAAATGTATATTCTGTCATCATTTTCTCACCCTAATTTACTCCAATGGGGATTCTAAATATCTTGTTTCATGTTCCACAGAAGAAAGAAAGCCAGACATGTTTGGAATGACGTGAGGGTGAGAAAATGAGGACATAATATACGTTTTTGTATGAACTGTCCCTTTAAGACCATGTAACTCACTCTGTCTGAGATATTTTCACATGTGCCTATGCGTTCAGTCTGTGACCGTTAGTGTAATGTTTGGGCATAGACTTGACCGAAAGGGAAGTGTCTCCGTGTCTTACGACACGTACCCTCACTGATACTTCTCTGAAAGGTCTTGTTGTTGAGCAAGTCCTGCATGGTGTCGTGGTGAATGAGTCTCATCCTCCTCCTCTCAGCTGCTAAACTGTGCTCCACCTGCTCTTGCTGGGTGCAGGGCACAACCTGCTTCAGCTGCGCCTTCAATCACAGGCCAGAAAGATTTCTTATCTACATATTACCTAATTGTTAATAACTGGTTTAAAAATGAGTGCAGGGTAAAGGTGCATTCAAATGCTGTGCTGCATGCGATTGTAGCTGCCTAGTTTATTTGCAGTGTGTCCTTACATAAGATTATATCTCACACACAGCCATAACAAAAAAGTAAACCTAATCAGTTTATGAAATATGTTTTTCCCCATTAACTGAGATGTAAGAGGGCCTTGCATATTTATAAAGATTATTAGACACATTATTATTGCATTGTTTTCTCATACCTTGTTTGCATCTGTGCGTCTGGCGACGAACGTGGCAAATGCCTGACACACTCTCCAGTGACGGCCACTGTACAGGTCCTCACAGATGACTTCTATCCCCACCTCACACACAAACACCAAAACATACAGGCATAATTACCATTCTACTTATACAATACTCTACTTAAACAATATTAAGACAACAATGATTTAGAACCAGGTGCTAGGGGGTTCACAGAAACTTTGAGAAAATTACTTTTGATCGATTTTTTTCTTCCAGACTGTATTTTTAAGCCTGTCAAATATGACATATTTACTAAAGGCATTAATTAAATATGCTTAACAAATTATTTTTACACTGAATTTGTCACTACTGTTTAAAATAGGATTAAAATAACCAACAGTCCATTTACAATCTAATCATTTTTAGACTATTCCATTGACAAGGCAGTTTTTAACAGTAAAGAGTCTTCATATGGTTTTGCGAAAATATATCTAATTGTATTTAAATATATTTATTTTTTAATATTATATATATAAAGTTTCTTCTCACCACTGTCACTCTTAGCGTTCTTGCTCTATGGCAATAATCTCTCCTAATCTTTGGAAAAAATTACGTGTGTGTGTGTGTGTGTGTGTGTGTGTGTGTGTGTGTGTGTGTGTGTGTGTGTGTGTATATATAATCGATTTGACAGCACAAATACAGAGTTATTATTTTCCAGATATTTTAAGGATCTGCTATAATGAAAGTCCATTCATTTTACTTTGGAATGTATGCTGTCTTTATAATATCACTTCATACTTTTTTTGAGACATGTAAATGGCTGGGCATTTTATATTTTATGATTATCATACTTAGGGGTGCTTGGCTTGAAAACGCTCAAAAACGTAAAGTTTAACACAAAAGTAAGAAAAACTCTGGGAAAACATCTGTAGGTCTTGGAGTAACTTTTTTTTTAAAAAACATATACAGTGCGATTTGATTAAAATGTGTCTGTTACCTCCATGCTTGAGTTGAAGGCTCTGTTGACTTTGGCTTTAATGTTGACCACTTGTCCAACACTGAAAAATATAAGTGAGTGATAATGACTGTGTCTCATTAGTGATACATTAGAGGTTGTTTTCCATTGGGCTTGTATTCCAGAGACTCTCCTCGCTAATCAAAGTTTCTTTTGATTGGTGTTGTTTTATTAGCACAGTCTGGCAGAGTAATTAACAATCTTCTGTCTAATAGCAGTTTGATAGCACAATAAACCAGACAGAACTGCCAGTACTCCCTAAGGCGAAATGACATGCTGGTTAGGATATTTTTCAAAAGACACTGAGATGTGGCTCTAATTATCTAAAACATAAGTGATATTTCTTCTGTACCCGATGGTGTGCTCGAAGTAGATGTCATCAACAGAAGCTGTCACACAGAGGCATCCAGCGTGTCTCTCCGCTGGAATACAAGTAGATCTAAATAAGTCATGTTGACACTAATGAATCTCACTGCATTTTAACAGATTTACCTCTTCATGGACTGACAGGTGAAAAAATTAACCTAATAATTTATCCCATATTGAAGTGTTTCCAGTGATGCAGTCACATGCACATCTAGATTATTTGCTCTAGGTTTGCTTAGTCATTGTAAACAAGTCCTCAATATTATACTAACACTCATATCCTTTTAAAGAGAATTTCTGGAGCTGTTACAATGCAGGTTAAAGGTACTTCGCATCACTCATTGTGTAAACTCACCAGACAGACATGCTGTGCAGTCCATCCATTTGAGCAGCTGTCCGATGCTCAGCTCTCCGCAGTGGTTGGCATGGCAGGGCAGCACTATCTGGCTCATCTTCACCTCTGAAGGGTTGCGATGCTGCTGCCCTTTATCCTCCAGATGAAGGGCATGCAGATTGTTCTTAAGCTCGGACGTTGATGCCATGCTGATGAGCTGAAAGCCTGGCAGCTGGAAGAACAATAATAATGTTCAAAGTTAACATTAGAAACTGGAGTTTTGTAACAGTTTCGAATAGCAATCCAATTAGGCATTTGGACACTTAACCAAACCTGTGAAGGTCATTGAATAAGATAACTAGAAAGTTATTAAACGATCTTCATCTTATTTTGATCCCTATATGTATTTTTATAGCAAAAACTTTTTTAGTCTGATATGTGCTGCCTTTTTAAATAATAATAATACATGTTTGATATTCTATCTAATGCAATGACATTCGTACATTTCAAACATGTTAACAAATACTGGGTATTACTGTTTATTACTTTTGCGTTATGCTAACTATTAAATGCAGACCTAAAAGTAAATTTTACACCCCCCTCCAAAAAAGTCTATGTAGGCTACTGTATGAAGCCATATGTATAAAGATATTGGTAGATGTAAACATCTGTTAATGAGAGAAATAAAGGGACATAATCACAATTATGAATATATGACTACTAATATAAACAGTTGTAGGCTATTTTATGTACAAACAATATAGCTAATAATTGCAACGAAAAGAGAAAAAAGTGGCGGAGATCTTTTTTGGTTATCGATTATCGGTTATCGATAAGGTTAGAAAGCATGAAGCTTGCGTTGTCAACATGCCTGCGCGTTGTGGCAACGACATCACGATAGTCAGCGTAAATAAACGACTTTTTCGAGTGATTTGTTACAATTACAAAAGTGCACATCAAATGTACAAAACACTGAAGCTCGAACGTGCGTGTGTCACAGACCTCATTGGCTCTCGCGCGACACGCACGCACGCGCATTTGCGCTTCTTATTTTCAAACACACTTGAAGCTGCATATACCGTCACCTACTGTACAACACCTGCGTAAAATAAAGAATTAAAAAAAAACTTAATCAGACCGGGACATTGTGCACCTATTTTTATTTTGTATTTATTCATTCACTTATTTATTTACTAATGTTAACCTTTTTATTTATTTATTTATTTACTTTTATATTTTTTAACGCGGATTTTCTCTAAACTTTTCCATAAGCTCCCTATAACTTTTGCAGCCCCTTGGCTTAGGGTCCATGAACCTCAGTTAAAAAAAAAAAAAAAAAAAAAAACAGACTGGTCTGGACATGCTTAAACTAAATATTTTTCACACAAAAAATGCATTTGCCAGCAGACTAAACATCATGAGTACTTCAGATAATACTAACTGCACGTTACAGTGTTGTACTTCTAGTTCGGTAACTACTCATTAGTAGCCTAACCTACTACTGATTGCGCAACCCTCAATAAACCTCTGAAGTGACACTCCTCACATTCACACCCTACATTTAATGAGTAAAACTGAGATACATTCCTGTGCAATACCAATAAGATTTGTCAACAAATTCACTTTAACAGAATAGATGTTATATGTGTTTGTGTCCTGCGCAGCGCCTTTACAATGGAGCAAACAGACATGCAATTGTTGAATGACTATGCAGAACGGCATCAAAACAAGTTTTAGCTGAGACGTGGCTTGATGCATCTATATAAAGTATCATTCACGCCCTTACCGCGATCTTCCTGGACAGTCTGGTTAAATTCAACACAGTAAAATCAACTCCAGTGAATGACAGACACGGAGTGTTCACGGAAGCGCTGCAGTGCACGAGAGCTCAGCAAAAACCTCTTCAGTCGCGCACGTATAGTGTTCACTAACAAGTAGCCTATTCACTACAGACCCCGCCCCGTGTCTCATATTTAGCTACATGTGTTGTGTAAAGTTCACGAAACTCTTATGATCCTTCTTGTATGATCTCTCTCACATCAAAAACCACAACAAACTTAAAAGAAAACAATCGTGTTCGCATTCAGTACGGAATGTGTTGACACCTGCGGTTTATCGCTTATTTTGCTGTCCGACAGGTGGCGCAATAAGTCTTTGAAAGCGTAAGATTGCGCTTCAACTACAGTCAGGAGTCAACAAAGCTTTGTTAGCATAATTGTTACCATTTCCAACAGTACCAAAGCACGTACAGTAGCCTACAGAAATATGTGTTTTAATACATTTTAGTTAGGTACAATTATTTAAAAATAATACAATAAAATAATTTAGAAAATTAATTTAGGTACTGTAAAAAATCACTAATTGGATAAATAAATTACTCACTAATGTAATAAAAATGTGTTTTACATATATTGCCACCGTATCAATGCACACGATAAAACCAAATGACAGAAAAAACATGTTAGGCCTATTAAAAATAACAAAATATCCTTATATATTAATAACATTTTAAACAAGAAATACTCAGATATACAGAGACAAAAAATTATCAAAGCAATTGCAATATACTACCGGTCGATTTTTGAAGAAGATGTTTTATTGTTTTAACTTTTATGCAGATAAGGGGGATCGTGGGGTCACGTATAATATTTTGATTGGCCTATGAAGCTGTCAATCATGCACCGTGAGTTCCCGCCCACACACAGTTCATGCTCTGGCTGTGGCAGGGTCGGTTGAAGCGGATGGGGTCAGAGGCGGGCTACACGGTGACAGCTGGAGCACTGAACATAAGGAAACATCGCAGTCAAGCTGACAGACGCGTTTATACTCAGCGCAAGACATGTTCGCGAAAGGTAAAGGGACCGCGGTGCCATCGGACGGGCAAGCTCGGGAAAAGTAAGTGCTGCTCTCTATCTCTGTATTTACACGCACAGCTGATGTTATGTCATTACGTCTTCTCAAACAAGTGTCTTGTTCAAGATATTTCAGTGATGTTATAGTGAAAACTGGGGGGGTCGTTTTAATGTCTTTATTTATTTGCTATAAATGTAATTTTGTTTTATTTTAGTTTAGTTTTATTAGAGCATAATATTTATTTCACTACATGCCAGTTTGCAAACGCCCATGGCGGTATCAATTATTGTTCTGGAAATACAGTATAGCCCATACTAGACTCAAACAGTTGTTGGTGGAAGCAAACTGCAATGATAAATCTCTTGGACAAGAATAAGACTGTGTGTTATTAACAGAAAGGGGGAAAAACCCAGACAGTTTAATTGGATGGCATCAGTTTTTATTGGGAGGCATCTGTTTTACTGTACAGGTTGGCATTATACGTCTATGAATATTTGCTACACGTGGGAGCTCAGAAATCCGCACAGACGTTTTTATCAGAGGTGTGTATGTGCATATGCATATTTATACTTAAGTGCATGATCATGTGGATTGACCAATCTTGTTATGCATTCATTGTGTGTGTTAAAGTCTGTTTTTATTATGTTTAGATAAGATGGGAGAAGAACATAACCCTCGGAGAACCTCCAGGCTTTCTGCACTCTTGGTGGTGGTGTGTATTAACTCTATTCAGTAGTTGATCAGTGTTGTGCTGTATATGGAATCTTAATCTTTACAATATGTTATAAACTAATAAGAATAATTGAATAGAATGGATATCAGGCAGTGACATTCAATGATATCTGGCTACTTGGTTTGGGGAATATATTTAAAGAATCTGAAGGGAAATCAATAATTATTTTTGTTATGATTTAGGCTAACTGAAAATATTTGGGTTCAATACAACTAAGCATAAAAAGGAAGTTAATCTCAACAGATAGTCCATAGTCTTAATACTGCCTTAGCAATGTTATGATCAGTAAGTGTAATCTTGTGAGACTGCAATATCTTTTCATTTTTTAAAACAATGCTGTCGTTACGCAGTGTGTTTTGGGACCTGTACTGTGCAGCACCTGAGAGAAGGGACACATGTGATCACTCCAGTGAGGCGAAGGCCTTCCATGACTATGTAAGTGATGCGTGTTTAATTCAGCCCTCACTAGCACATCGTGATAGAAGAGATCTGCTGTTTCGCAATGAGATTAAACCACTGAAATGTTACTCTGTAGTGTGAAGCAGAATATTGATTGCAAATATGAGATTGCGGCTTATTTATTGTTTTAGTTCCAGGTCAGCTTTGTTTATCCTCATTCCATTAAATGTTAAATTGATAGTGAATATCCTTTTTTTCAGATTCGTGCACTTGATTTGAATTTGATTGCACATTTAGTGCATGACTGTGTCCAGTTTGTGTGAGCTTGTGAACAGGAAAGCCTTTCCTTCACATTATATACATATTCTTGGAAATTAGGGGATCGGTATACTGTTGAATGAATATGGCTTGAATGGCGGAATATTGATACTATTATATATAACAGTGTACATTGAGTGATTGTGTGTACATGCTACCAGTACGTAAAAGTGCTTATGAACGTAAAAGTGCTTATGAAGCACATGTAAAATTAGAATTCCACCATGTTGAAACCAGGAATGTTGCTGTAACGAGTTATTAAATCTCTAGCATGCAAATCTTGAGTTATTGCGCTAAATAACCATCCGTGACCCTGACAAACCGTTTTGTTAATCGCTTGGTTTGTATTTCAGTGGTGTCGTGCAGCGCAGCCGCACTCACCATGAAATGTCATTGATCCAAAAACCTGCACATAGTAATCAAATTAACATTAAATATGTCCTGATTGTCCTGATGCAGTTTCTCATTCAGAAAAATTGCTAGTTGCATCACTCTTGGTTACTGGAAGTGTTACAGGTGAACTAGAGTCCACAAAGTGTGTCCACTAGACCTGCCCTGAAAATATGTCCTGTTCTTAATTAGAAAGCTGGACATTTGCCTCTTCAACTTGTGATGTTTGATGGAATGCTTACAGTTAAATCACCTTATTAGACATTTAATGCTCTTTGTTTAGGTGATTGTCAATGTCCTCCATCATTTAGGGTCTTTTAGAGTACTTTGATGCATTGACCACAATGGCTTTGGGTTAGTACTGTACGTCATGAATGGAAAAACTTCTGTTATTTGAAACCGAAACCAGTCTTACACAAATCTCCCCCAATCCTAGAGTTTTATAATGCTGTAGATGTTCTTAGGCTGGATTAAGTTGAGTAAGCTGTGAGGATTTATTTGGTAGTTGAGGAGATTTGGTCCCTTCCACAACAGACACTCTAGCAGGTTTCATAACTTTAACTCTAGTGCAAAATGGCAATAGAATTACAATTCAAAGTAGGAAACTCTTAAAAATATTACAATCCTTCAAAAGTTTGGTAGTTAATTTATTTTTGAAAGATATTAAGGCTTTTATTAAGCAAGGATGCATTAAATTGATCAAAAGTGACAGTAAATAGGCTAATTTTTTTTTAATCTTATGAAAGATTTCCATTTCAAATAAATGCTGTTTTCTTTTGAACTTTGTAATCATCAAAGAATCCTGGAAAAAATGATCACAGTTTCCACATAAATATCAAGCAGCACAACTGTTTTCGACGTTGATGATGATAATAATAAATGTAACATAAATCATGTGACACTACACACTGGAGTAATGATGCTAAAATATATTCAAATAGAAAACAGTCATTTCAAAATTGTAATAATATTACTGTTTTACTGTATTTTTGATCAAATACATGCAGCCTTGCTTTGAATAAGAGACTTCTTTCAAAAACATTCAAAAAATCTTACCAAAAGTAGCCTTTTGAACAGTAGTTTACCTCTGCATGTATCTAAGTGTTCATGTTAGTTTTACATGGTTGTTGTTTTTTTCAAGATATGCAGTATAACGTGGAAGGTCTTTATCCGTCATTGTGCCATTAAAATATGGCAGGCAGTTCTCAGGGGATTACCTGGCCCTTTACAAACTGAAATGGTGGTCGATTGTGGTGGGGTGGGGGAGGGGAGCTTACAAGATCTGATAATGGTGAGGTCTCCTCTAGCTTTTTAGCTTTTTAACCCTGACACAGCAGGGAAATGTGTCGCAAACCGCACCACCTCCATTCAGGGGAAAAAATAAACTAGACTCAGAACACAAAACCTCTCTTAGAAGAAGTACATGATTCAGTAATTTGACTTGGATGGCTATTAAATACTGGTGTAAGTTTTCCGGTCACAGGAATGTAGCGGACAGTCAAGGGAAGTGCTTTGCTTTGTCACACCTGAGAGATTTTTTTAAATGAGCAAGCTAAATGTTGGTTTGAGCAACAGCTGAATGCAAAGGAGTTTGTTGGAAATCATTGATTTGACTGTCAAATTTTCTCACTGCTCAATTTTCCTCACACCTTTGAATGTGTTGTGGTAATCAGCATTCACTAGTAGGCCATTGAATTAAGTGTGAAGACCCTCCAGTCTCCTGTGTGGATTCTGTAATGATATTAACATGCATTGATTGCTTTAATCAATCAAAGGTTGACAGAATCCAATGCAAGGTCACACTTATGATCTCAGTCCTTGTGTCTCATCCTGAGGCTCTCGTCAGCCATGTACACAAACACATGATGGGGTCATTCCATTGAATTCTATTGTTTTTATACTGAGCTAATAATGATATTTACCCTAAATCAATACCCTATCTGTAAATGTAACCCTCACGTGACCCTTTTCTAGGGGGGGCTCAATAAATCGGTGACTCTCAATAGTGACCACAAATTAAGAATTAGTTCCTACGACTTAATCATTTGTATTAAAACAAGGAGAAAAATTAGTAGAAGGTGGCCACAATTGAACTATATAATGGAAACGTTTAAAACAAAGGATCCGAATTCAGCTTTGCCATCAGAGGGACAAATTATATAATCAGGGTTTTTCTTACATTTAAAAAAATGTGGCGGACGCCAAGATGAATCTTTGTCCTTCCAAAGATTTATTTGATCATTTGTGTGTGCTTTAAAACGCTCCGGTTAGTGTTTGTGCTCTGTGAAGAGCGCCAAAGGTTTCTTACAATGTGTTTTTGCAGCGTTGAGATTTGTAGCCAATCACAGACATATCTGTTGAGTGCGTGAATGCAATGACCAATCAGATGTTTAAGTTAGTCAGAATCAGTTCAACACTGCTCAAAATGGCAGAGTTTTCGTTTAGCACGAGTTCTGCATGCTCGAAATTCCTTTCATTATAACCAACAAAATATAAACACGATGTCAATAAGAGATTCATTGCACACCGTAGACCGTTTCATTGATTATAACAGGAGTTTGTGTGTCTCACATTGAGCTGAAGTAATTGACTGCTTCGGTGATTATAATGGCAGCGATCTTTGCTCGCTTTCTGTATATAGTATATATTTTTCATGCTGTTAACTACACATTGCAAAGTGTCTGGATTGACAACTGTATTTAAATGCCCGATTGAATCCGATTGACAGTGATAACCATAGCAATGGATGAAACAAAACAATCTGATACTGTATGTCAAATGATCTGTGCATTAAGTATTGGAGTGTAAATGCAAAATAATAGATCTGACACTTTTTCTATGTAATGTGTTACTACTTATGATCTGTCCTGACAGTGATTAATTTTTATTTCATGAATAAATAGGATAAGTTAATATTACAAAATGTTTCTGCATAAAATATTTTGGATTTAATGTCAGTACTGGGCTCGCAGTTATAGGGCACTTTGTACTGTGTGTGTGTGTGTGTGTGTGTGTGTGTGGATGACAGTGTTCATCCGCCACAGCCGAAGACCATTTTTGACCCAGGAAAAACCCTGATATTTACATATTTAAACAGAAAACAGTTATTTTACTTTGTAATAAAATTTTGTAATAAAATTGTATTTTACTTTGTAATAAAAATGTTGGTAGTCTAAGCAAAACCTGACCCACACACATATCCTCCCCCTTTTCTCCTCTCTTTGTCTGTTTCTTTTTTACTGTGACATCAGGGATGTACAATTGCTGTAAAGAAAAAAAAAATCTTTCTTGTCAGCCTGTCAGGACTAGTCTGTCTAGACACACCATGCGTGGGACACAACGATCTTCAATAACCGTTGTTTTAGAGCTCTATATTATTTCTTGTATTTCACAATACTTGTTTCTACACCATAAACATCATGAAGGTCTTTGAAACCGTGGAAATGTTTGCAACCCTTTTTTTTTTTGTTTATGTACAGTTACTCAAAGGTTTGCACCTCTGTCTGCGTTTACAGCCCAGGGAGCAGCAGGGGACTGGAATACAGGAAGGAAGTGAACGACAGAGAGAGAGAGGGAGTGAAGGCAGAGGAGGGGTGTTGGGTCAGGCCTTGGCTCAATCCTCATCTTTTTTCCTGTGTGCTGCAGATAAACAAAACAAAATGAAGGCCAGGAAAAATTTCAGGGGCCGGCATTTGTGTTTTCATATACGAGTTCGGGGCCCGCAGCACGTATCTCTCTCTTTATGTGTGTGTGTGTTTAAGAGAGAGAGGGTGGGTTAATTAGTTTGCTCGCTGATAAGAAAGCCCCTGTTCTTGGCTAAGTTGTGTGGACACGCCACAACAGGAGTGGTTATGAATGTGGCTCTCCACTTCTGAGCTATTCCAGGAATTTCCTTCTTTCTCTCTATCTCTCTCTCTCTTTTTGCCTGACTGTTGTCTTGCCGGCTAGGTGGAGTTGGGGGTATGTCTTTTAGGAGGTTGGAATGTAGTGCTGTGTTCTTTAGGCCAGGCTTAAGACCAGCAGTCACTGATCTGCCTGAATTGAATTCCTCATGATATTGTGGCGCTGTTGTTTGTGCCTTCATTCAGCAAGTAAAGACATTCTTGATGTTATTTGGTATAGGCTAGTTTGTTTTCAGAATTTTATTTAAAAAATTTTTAACAGACTGTCTATTTACACAATGTGCCAGTAGCCCGGCTTGTTGGCAGAGGCTATTTAAACTAACTATTTAACTAACCCATTGTTGTCTGATTGAGCCAGACAAAATTGCAAAAAAAAAACCATCAAATAACAATATCAGTGTGGTGTGGAGAGTAAGGCAGTTGGCGTTAGCTTTTGACGTGACCAACCAGTGTTCGAATCACCCTTTTTACAAACTCATTCTTATCCCTTTTACTATCGCAAATCAGAAATAAATTGCCTAACGCGTATTTAATAGTGGGAATAAAGGGTTTAAGGGGTAGGGTTAGGAGTAGTTTCGAATTTCAAATAAAGCCTCCCTGTGCTGAGTGTATCGTATCAAAGTTAGAAATTACAGTACCGTGACAACACTAGTCTGGATAACATTGCCACTATAAACAACATCATTTTTAAAGGCCCCAAATTAAGTGATTTATCTTCATAAGAACCTACTCGTAGAGTATGCGAATTTGGATGCAGTCTTTATTTAAGTCATTGAATCATTTACTTACCTATTTGTTGAACAACATTCATTCACTCTGCGTGATCCTTCCTGTGTGATGCTCAATCAGTGGTTGATTCTACTTTGACTTCATTTGGAACTATTTTCGTTGGTGGCAAAAAAACAGACAGACTAACCCAAAATATTCTTTTTAAAATGCAAGTTATGAAATATTAAAATGTATCTGTTGATTGAACTGTGAAAACAATACACACTCACCAACTGTGATTACCAGCAACCACATGCTTGCTTCTGAATCACATATACAAGATATCTGTTGCTGAAAAAGTCATATCATCCAACCATGAGCTAAGAAAATTATCAAATTTGCTCTGCTCTGCTCAGCTCGCTCGGCCACAGTGGACAAGCAATGATTGCTGAACACTGAGGGGCGAGGCGGCATATATTTTTGGCACATATTTTCGGTCGTTTTTCTCTTTCGGCCAAAAATTCCATTTTTGGCCAATAAATTTCGGCAGCCGAAAATTTGGTGCATCCCGAGTTTTAAGCCTTTTAATTAGCCTTCAAATTATTCAATCGCAATAAGCACCGAAAGAGGACTCGTTTCGGTATATGTGTGCGCTGTCTAAAAGACTCTCAGAGACTCTTCGTGTGCCCATGAAGCCACTGCTCATACAGCAAGTGAGTCTTGAACTGAGTTGCTTTTGGTGCCTTGTTCAGCTTGAACGGTCAAATACACACTTGTGTGTGTCAAAATGTCCGTCTTGGCAAGTATCCTTGTAAGCAAGTTTGTGAACATTAGCCTAACAGTTGAGGAAGAAAACGCATGTGAATTAGTAGGCTATAATAAATCATTGCATCCGGTCTGAGTGACAGCAGCTTAATAAACCTGCTGCTGTCTGTGCCATTTCATTTGAATTTAGACAATCTCATTGCTCTTGACTGAATCGCTTTTGTAACTTTAATAAGAATAAATGTATATTTAATTTACACAGTGAAGACTTGTACAGTGTTTTTGTACATTTGATTGCTTTTTACAATTTATGTAGTAATTATAGGCCTATCTAATGCTTGAAGTTTTTCAGGAAGGTCTGTTTCATTTGTTTCTTTTTTCAGTGAGCTTGACAGTTTTTTTGTGATATTGAAATTGGTGATGAGATTTATGAAATTTCAATGCTATCAAAAATGTTGATAAAAAAAAATGCATTTAAAGCAAAAATACCTATATCGTGATATATATTATTGTGCAACACCATGCAACTGGAGTGAATGGGACTAGCAAGTGAGAGGCGGCAGGTGTGTCAGTTTGCCGTTGTAGAGAAGAGTATCAGTGTATCAATACTGTGGGAAATGAGTATTGGAATCATTTAAGTGTTTTGCACTGTTAATTTGGACATACACTTTTCACATACTGTTTTCATCTACTAGGGTCATATGCATATTCACTTGTTTCATTCCTGAATGAATCAGTGTTTTTGAATGAATCGGTTCATTGAAAGACTCGATGATTCACTCATATAGAGTCACTCGTCGCCACCTACTAGCATAAAGATGTAACGTGCGGAAAGAATCACTGAAAAATCCCCACCACTAAGTGAGTGACAGTCTGTCGGAAACGCACAGAGACAAATGAGTGATACAAACAGTGAAAAGTCTGTTGGACTGTATGTACTCTTTAAACGCTGTTCGTCCAATCAGATTTGAGGACTAGAAGAACTAACTGTTGTATAAATCACTACTTTCAGCAACCAATAAGAGTGCAGTTCTCTGACACATTCTTTTGTTTAAATTCATTCCACACAATTCTACAGATTTACACGCACAATCATTGCAAAGCTTGTGAAAATGTCTGCAGGTTCTGTGTAACCTTTAGTATGAGTAACAAAACACAGAATTGAGCACAAGCTCTTAATTAGACCCATTCACCTCCCTCCATCGTCTCACCTGAATGTGGTTGTTTGGAGAGGATATGGTTGCCATAACAACAGCCCAGGTGGCAGGTGACTTGGGTGGTCTGCCTCGAGTGAACACACTGTGCCTGTGTCTGCCTGCGTCTGACTGCTGACGCACCCCTCCCCCTACTCTGAACAGGCAGATACCTTTATGAATATAACAGTAAAAACTGTTTTTCAGCTCCTGCTGTTTAACTGCTCAAGGCAAAGCCCTAAACTAATCTGGGGTCTTTTACATATTGCTGGTTTGGGGAATCTCCACATAGACATAACTCACCTGTATTGTCAGTTCTCTTTGTTCAGCCTAAGGGAAGGTGCCATATATTACAGAAATTTGACAGTAATGTCAGCGTTTGCTTTATGATTATTAATGAGGCTCTAATAAGGAACAATCACAACTTATTCTAGCACTTTATGTATATGAAAGCCAAGTTTTACTAGCATGGTAAAATACCTATTATTTTTATTAATCAGTGTCTTTCTCTTGTTTTCCAGTGAACACCCCTGAAACATGAAAAATTTGACTGCTAATCAAAGTTTTATTTTAACATTTAAATAAGGAGATTTTCTTTTTAGGTTTTTGTGAGTGGCGTTTAATGGGTGGTTGCTAGCTACATGGCCTAAGTCTCTGTGATACTGGATATTTAATAGGACTGGGACGATGCACCTATCTCCCGTTTCGATACTATCACGATACTTGGGTGCCGATACGATATGTATTGTGATTTTTTTAAAGAATTGCGATTCTACAAGTATTGCGATTCTATATTGCAATCTTTTTAACAAAACACCATCGGGAATATTTACAAAAACAAATCATCACATGTTTCTGACTTTTATTTCAGTAGCATCATACAATACTACATTATCTTGAATAAATTATTCAATAACAAAAACATTTTTTAAGATACTTGAAACTTGAAACTACGATAGTGATCAAAATCAGCTTTTGATAGAAACTTTCGATTACATTGTTTCGCCACTTAGATAACGATTTTGATTGATTTTTCCAAACTTTAAACTTTTATCCAAGTACTTCTATGATAATTGTAACT
The DNA here is from genome assembly GCF_051911475.1 of Siphateles boraxobius. Lineage (NCBI taxonomy): Eukaryota > Metazoa > Chordata > Actinopteri > Cypriniformes > Leuciscidae > Siphateles > Siphateles boraxobius. Next base: position 13,800,007 of record NW_027508699.1, read on the forward strand.
ATTGCATCACACAAATAATGATACTATGACAATGAGGTTGAAAAGATCTGTTAGTGAAACTGTTTCATGACAACTCTCATGAAGTTGAGAGTTTGTGTTTGACCAGCAGCGCCAACACAGCTTTGCATGTTGCGATATGATTTCGTCAAAGTTTAATAGACAGACGAATTGAAAGATCACGTGGGTGTTTGAATTGAGATCAGTCTTTTAAAGGTGAATCGTGCAGCTCTATTGTCTTATCTCTCTCAGCATATGAGTAACGCTTGGGCTTTTCAGTGCTTTCAGTCTCACATCTCTTCCACGCGTCCACTTGGGATATTACGCTATTTAACACTCATAGATAACGACGCATTTCATCTGTTGAAAAGCGTTGAAAAGCGTCTCTGTTGGAACGAAAGTGGCACTTCTGTCAACCTCATCTACAAGCAAGGACAAAAATAAAGCAATTAAATTTGAATTAATATCAATTCTGGAATAAAAAAATCGATTTTAGAATCGTAAAAAATAAAACATTGCGTTAGCTAGGTGAATCGATTTTTTTCTCCCAGCCCTAATATTTATGAACCAGTTCACACAGAACACGTTTTTCCATTCCACTTTTCTATTGTCTTTCTATGTAAACTTGCTCTAGATGGATGTTTTTGACCGCAGCGCTCAAGTCTCGCATCTTTTGCAGCATCCTGCGCATGACACACTGTTCTAAAAACACAGCGTATTCGATAATAATTGAATAAGGGTAGGCCAAAGGACGCCCAAAGAACTAGCGCTGAGGAAAGCCGACCGTGTTAAGAGAACTAGCCGACTGTCAGCTAGCATGCACGTTCTGCGCTTGTGTGTAAATGAGAAAACTGTCTATTTCTGCAGATATATTAGTCTATATTCGTCATTCAAAAATGGAAACCGGCGCTGCAGATACACAAACCGTAAACAAAGCAGCGCGTGCTTACCGTTTTGAATATCAATCCTGCTGATCACTTTCTTTATTCCACTCCGCTCATGTTAATATTAAAATTTTCGCCCAAGAACACTCAGGTAAGATGACGTAAAATTAGAACAGCCTTCTATCTGTATCTTTTTGACTTCTTTGTTGCTGTTTTTCTATTATTCTCGTGCACTGACTCGTTCACTAAGCTGAACAGCCAATCGGAGTTCTCTTTCTCACCGACAGCCCTACGCTGATTCAACATGCTGCTGAATCGGCCCAAAAAAACAGATTGCATCCGACTAGAGCCAACGGTGCAGAACACACCGAAAAACTAAGTCTGCCGACACTCAAAAGTGGCCCCGACATTGTATCCTTTTTTCTTTTTTCTTTTTTTCTCCAGGTCCAGGATAAATTCATGTTCATCTTTATAATGTATCTTGAATATAAATGCATTGGGTTCACCTGCTAAAGCACACCTTTGCATTCATTTTGTGGTTCAGTAAACTGACTGCTGTTTGTTTACATGAATGAAGGCAGTTGATTCGTATACAACAGTTCAGTCGTAGCACTTCCTCTTAGAGCCTCTTGTTTTGCGTCTTGTGGCTTAATTGCCTGTAATGGCACTTTTATCAGGCAGGTCAATTGGACAAGGGCATTAGAGAGCCCATCAACTGCTCTCCCTGGCTTATTACCCCATCCTCTAGAGCTCTTTAGAGTCTCTCTGCCTATCAAACCATTGCTCAAAATAGTCTTTAGGTCAAACATTTGTGCATGAACCAGAGAATCCTGTCTCTGAATAATTTATTGGGAAGGGAAAATGTTTACAAGCTTATCAAAGAAAGCATTGCAGTGGGTGACTTGAGTATGGATTTGACAGAGGACCTGGATTGAGTTTCCTAAAGACCTCTTAGCTGCTCACAATCATTTTTAGGCCACATTGTTTGTCAGCTACTATTATTGTCAAGTACGTTGCATCATTTTGGCCGAACTAAACCCATGGGAGTACCAAGGCATCGGTGCAAACCCCTGGAGTCGGAAGAGTGTGTGTTTGCCACTTATGTCCTGTTACTGCTACTTGCAGATTCCCTTAGGAATGCAGTATAAAAGGAAGCATGCTTACAGCGGCATCAGAGTCCAGCTAACATTTCGAGTGTGAAACAAATCAGCTGTTAAATCAATTTAAATTCTTGGCATCACCACATTACAATACAGTATGTAGAATGAATTCATTTTGAGATTTGCAAAAACTGCATTTAACTTATTAATATTTTGTGAATAACTTTAAAGATGAAAGCAAAGGTAAATGAAAATGCACTGGTACTGATATAACGTGCATCTCTATAGCGATATGCAGCTGTAAACTGATTACTTTGGATGTTATAGGTTGGAAATGTCATAATTTATTCACTCTCATGTTGTTCTGAATCCATATGACTTTCTTTCTTTTGCTGAGCACAAAAGGATAGAATATCGTTGTTGCCACCCATTTCAATTAACTGAAAATAGTTTTTCATCTACTTCATAGCGTCCGACGGTTTGTTGAGACTTTTCCTACTGCAGCGATTTATTAAATTAATCATCTGTCAGACTGACACCCAGGAGCTAGTAACAATCCTTGAAGAATCAGCAGAAAAATACTGTCCTTTATCTTTCCACTTCTGCATAATAACAGGAACATTGCTCACAGCAGGAGATCTGATGTCCAACAGTGATTGTCTTGAAATGTATTATTGAAGCAGTGTGTTAATGGCTGTAGTGGTGGTACTTTAACTTCTCTGAGATGGTTTCACTATGCTGAGTGTTACCACATTAAGCACAACACAATAAAACCCAAAATAAAGGGATCAAGTTCACCCAAAAATGAAAATTCTGTCATTCATTTATAAACCCGTAAGACTTTCGTTCATCTTCGGAACACAAATGAAGACAGTTTTGATGAAATCTGAGAGCTTTCTGTCCCTCCATTGACAGCTATGTAACTGACATTTTGACGCTTCAAAAAGTTCAAAAAGAGATCGTCAAACGAATCCATATGAATTGAGCAGTTTAATCCAAAATTGTCTGAAGAGACACGATCACTTTATATGATGAACAGATTGAATGTAGGCTTTTAACATTCATCAGTTGTGGTACACAAAAGCTCAAGCATGTTTGTTTGACGTGTGAAAACCAATGATGTTCATTTTCGTGTAACGCAGCACGTTTGAGCTTCAGCAAGAACCAATGAGGTTTGTTCTCGCGTCAAGCAGGTTCGGTTGAGCTTCTGTTTATGTTTATATGTGAATAAAAGCAATCTGTTCATCATAGAAAGCGATTGAGTCTCTACAGAAGATTTGGACTAAACCGCTCAATTCATATGTATTAGTTTTACGATCTCTTTATGAACTTTTTGAAGCGTTAAAGTTTCGGTTGCATAGCTATCAAAGGAGGAATGGAAATCTCTTAGATTTCATCAAAAATATCTTCATTTGTGTTTCCAAAGATGACCGAAAGTCTTACAAGATTGGAACGACATGAAGGGTGAGTAATTAATGACACAGAGGTTCATTTTTCAACCTTTTAGCTAACATAAACCAGCAAAACTAGTATGAATAGGATGGTATTTGCTATTCCAATCATAGCCAAGAGGACATTGAGGAGGTTGGGTGGTTGAGCAGATGCCCTTTTAACTGAGAGGAGTGTGGGTGGAGAAGGACTGAGAAAGAGAAGCTACAGGAGATGGCAGCAGATGGAGAGAGCTTCTTGCCTGAAGTCGACTGCTCCCTGATGCCGTACACCAGCCCTGACTCCCTAAGGAACAGCTGTCAATAGCCATTAAACTGCAAGCCTATCGGCTTTTAGCATTACAGTGGCCTGATGGAGTCGTTCCTGACCGTAATGGTCTTGATGTTCATGGGCAGAAATCACTGATCTATTTGTTGATTCTGTCTGAATGGGTTGAAAATTGCAGAGACGATGTGTTATTAGCAGTTCGGATGCTGTTCTTCAGATCGGAGGCAGAGATCTATACAGCTTACAGTATCATATATCACAGCTCTATAGATCTGGTCTTTTATGATCCCTTTATGTCCTAAAGTAACCTCCCCCTTTTAGGACTCTTGCATCACACAAAAAATCTCAGTGATTGTGTGTCTGGTAATCATTAATGAATCTCCAGGGGAACTGCTAACATCAGACAGGAGGTGTTGCCCCAGGCTGTGGTCAGGACTGGCTTTACTTCTCTCATTCTTCTCTCCTTCCCTCCCCCTGTTATTCATCTACATCTACATCAAACAACAGATCTGTACACCAGTGTTTATTGTTTGGGAGATGCCCAACTGGTTCAAAGTTCCCAATAATTAGCAATTACATCAAATATGTATATATTTGAATATATTATTTTTGGGATTTTTTAGATTTATGCTATTATTTATATATTAATATTAAATATATACAATATTTGAATAAAATAAATTAAAAAAGTATTATTTAATATAAAAATACTATATTTATAAATTATTAAAAATATATATATATATAATTCATTATTAATAAATATGCAATGTTACTTTTTTATTTTATGGTTTTTATTATAATTTTATTATTCATTATAATATATTATTATTATTCATATATAATTCTACATTAATTATTATAATTACTTTTAGATATGAAATTTCTAATAGAAATAGAAATGTATAAATTAACTTAGGCTTAGAGTTGCATGTTGTCATGTGACCAACTAACCAGTAATGATCAAGGTTATTATAGTTAATTGAAACTAAAACCATAAAAAAATGTTACTCGAAATAATTAAATAAATGTTAACTGAAATAAAATGAGCTTAAGTTTAACTAGTTGCAAAGACAAAATTTCTTATTTTAATTTATTTAGTTTAACTTGATGTACAAAAATAACTAATATTAGTAAATAAAAATTAATAAAAAAAACTATACAGACCTTAAAAAATATTAAAATAACTAAGAGACACAACAAAATTACTAAACCTTTAACTACGATGAAAACGGAAAATATAAAATGAAATATGATTCAAAATATTAATAAAAACTCTAATAGTATCTCAGTGATACTAGAATAGCACGTTATAGGAACCTTAAACTGTTCATGCTCATTTCCAATCAGACCTGACTGAAGATAATGACTTGCTCAGATGGATTCAGTTTATTCTGGAAAGGATTTGTGTGATTACTTTCACTCTTCTTTCAGTATTTGATAATCATTCATTTAACCCCTGGGCTCTTGGATCTTATCTTGGTCTTATGCGGTCAGACGTATGGATGGCGTCAGATTAAGGGGCTTTGCTACCAGGCAGATGGCACTCATCTCCTCGCTCTGTGGAGACAGGCGAACGCGATGTGTCTCTTCAGAGCTGGCCAGCTCTCCATGTGGAAAGTAAATGTGTGAATAAGCAAGCCAGTAACACCTGTCCACCAAGTGACAGACACTAGGAGCACAATGAGTGTGTTTTGACTGTTAAATGGGCACTGTGTGATAAGTTGGATGCAAAGTAGCTATCTACTCGATTTCATGCTGTAAGTGAGATGTAATAGTTCTTTTCATGCAGTCTGTGCAAACCAATGTATCTTTTTGTATCTGTGTGGCATTACACTCGCTGCTTAACAGCATGAATCAGTATCACAGTCCAGTATACTAAAGGTGTTTTTATATAGGAAGTGACCTACTGTTTAAACTGGGTTGTTCTTAAAAAAAAAGTGCCGTCCAATATTTAGATTTGTTGTATTTAGATTTGTTGTTTTTTTTCAATCTCTGAATTATTCAGTAATTCTTAAAATTGTTCTTTTAACAATTACCTCAATCCTGCTTACAGCCGTGCACTTATTTACTTTGTATACTAATAGTTATTAATCAGCATTTCCCTAATACGAACCACACAGCACTATATTATTTCAGCCCTGTCATAGTTGGATGTCATAAATTTGAAAAGCTGACTTGGCAAATTCAAATGTGGTGTGCCTGGTAATAAATTGCATGCAATTTAACAGAAAATGTATTAAAAACCAATGACATTTTTCTTTCAAAAAAAATGTACCAACCCTGGTGCGCTCAGTAGTTTTAGTGTCAAATGCACAGTATGTAAGTTTCACACATCATTTAAATAATAATACATTTTCCTTATTTTAAAGAAGTTACATCTGTCAAATAATGTGACTAAATAAAGTAACCTGTAATTTTATACTCTATATATGCAGTTTACCACATAATGAAGTACACATACTCTGGTGCACACAGCATTTTACTGCGTCCAGTCATACAAATATTTTCCCAGTTATTAAAATACTTTTATTTTACCTTCAAGAGTTAAAGGATTGCATTTTTTGGTCAAAATATGCAGGAGCCTCTATTATCAGGCTTATTTAATCATTAGACCCAAAAATGTGTACTACGAATGGTGAAATAAGAGATTGTGAAAGTGGTATTCCTGGTATTGCAACCGGTATGGGCACATTCCATGTTCACTGAACCTTTACAGTGCTTCCACGTCTTACGTATGCTTCCTGTGTTACACAGCATACAAGTGCTGTATCATTAATCCATAGCTATTCTGTGATATATTTTCAAGGTCACAGAGTCTTCGGGCTTTATCACTTGAGCTCACTCATCTTTTCAAAAATCCTACGTACGTGCCACCAAGGCGATCGAGTACTTCTTAGCCTGGGATCACATGAATATATTAACTTTCACTATCATCTAGCCAGATGATCTTTTGTGTACTAAGGTCAGAGCCAGACCAGGATTTTCATGTAATGATGTTGGCAGAATGCGAAGAGCGGTGTTCCCTGTCTGGGGTGCAGGCCTGCTGTCTCAAGTGCCATTCTAATGCGTGTCGCCTGAGCTCTGTCACACCCATATCAGACGTTTAGTTGGTCATAATATTGCCTTCTAATGTTCTGTCTATCACATCCATGTGAGGATGACTAGAAGCAGGAAACCGAGGACGCTTGGCAGTTGACTGGTGGTTTAATCTGATGGGTGGTGCCGTAGGCGTGTACTGAGATCCCCACTGGGGCTTGTGATGGACTGATAAGTGAGATTGACTCAGGAAGTCAGTTATCTGCCTTGGGGAGAACAGTGATCAAGACTTGCACTGTATATCATTTAGGCAACTTTTAAATATGACATTAGGAACTTTTTTGAAATCCATAATGTCTTCATTTCTAGGCTAAATTTAAATGAATGATCAATTCAAACTGCACAAATCAATAATTTCATATTTAGTGTTGTTGTTTACTTGGCAGTCAGTGCAAGTTCTTTACTGTCTGTCAGTCTGTTATTTTCATGATCACTGATAACATTGTCAACTCTGTGATAGTCAGTCAGATCTGCAAAGTAAAGTAAAGGAATAAATTCACCTAAAAGTGTTGCAAATTTATCCGTTCACATCATTCTTTGTTTTTAAATCGTGTTGCAATCTTTAATTCCAATAACCCTTCCCTCTTGCAGTGACTTCTCTGATGATGTGTTTACTAGTGTGAGGGCGAGACAACCTGTCACTCACATGACATCACAGCAAAACAAACCGCAACCATCCATTCAATTCCCCATGGACAAAAAGAAGTCCCGCCCACTTCCAGCAGGAAGCCATTTCACTCGGATTTATGAACAATAGGGAAAAATTAACTAGTGCAACCTCCGTTTAATGCATACATCGTAATGCTGGCACATTGCACACAAAAATAAAAACTAATAATGAAATTGAAACTGAAATTGGCCATTCCAAACTGATTGGTTACTACACAACTACCAGTTGTCAGAGTGCACACTCCATTCAATCAGCTGGAAAGACAACTTTCACAAAAAGGTATCTTTGTTATTTCTCTAAATTTTCCTTTGTCCAAATTCCAAAAGTCAAACAAATTTTCTGCTAATTAATTTTGTGTTGTCTTTACAGCCTTTTGTGGAGACCTTTTGATTTCATGTGAAATAAATGATTGATACTCTAGTTGTTTGACATTTGGGCACAATAAGATACAATATAAACCAGATTTTTATTACTAAACCCATAAGATGCCATTTAGTGTCTACAAATATTTTGTAGACACCATAATAACACTGCTGGTAAAGAGTAAACCACATGATGAATCAAAGCAGCTTTTCCACAAGCTGAGGGAAATAATATAGTAATGCTAATACTTCTAATATATTAGTATAACTATATTAGAAACTAATATAGAACCAGCATAGAGTGTCATGCACACAAATACAAAACACCATCATAGTAACAACACTAAAATAATGCAATTAACAAGCATTTAGCAATAAAACATGTAACATAAAACCCTAATGTACAAAAATCTAAGAAGAAACATAATTGTTAAAATGAAAAAACATCAAATGTGAAGTGTCACACAGTGAACTCTGGGAATTTAACAGTTCTTTTTGCTTTTTACAGTATTTTACTGTAAAATTAGACGAAATGTTATATCTATTACAGTTTTTCTCTGTATAGCACCGGAAATCACAAAAAGGTTAAATTATAATTTTTTGTAGTGTATTCCTTTAACCATTTGTAGGTTTAGCTCTGTTGTTCTGCATAGACATCTCTCTTTCTCTGTCAAAATCCATTGGCAAATGCTTTTCTTTCAGGCAGTTTTCTCCAGAACTTGATTGTGGTTAAATATTGAATTTTCAGTCTTTATTAAGGAATAAATGTACTTCTTAGCATCAGACTCTCTGTCTCGTGTTTGTCTCTGCTGGATTTGGCTATTAATCCACAGATCCTTCACCTGTACAACCTGGTGCCGTTTTAGGACTCGACTTTTTTGGAGTTTGTTTATCTCATCGGTTAATCTCTGTTTGTGGTATTTGGTCACAGAGAAAACAACAGTGTTCACAAAGGAGATTAGTTTGGACTGCTGAGGAAAATGCCCTAAATTTTGTCCCTCTGGCCTGATTCAGGGGTCTGAGAGGATTGCGAAGTGTTGATAAACTTTGACTGCAATCCGTGTAAGTGTCTAGAGAGTCCCACATGTGGGTGTAGAGAGATATCTGTCTTTCTGTACTCCCAGAGCTGAGAGGATTTTGATAAGCTGTTTGTGCACATCACAGAAAATGATTGTAATATATGAGGCGTCTCGATAAATTCAGTTGGTGGCCGTTGTAACTGTTAGACTCTCGATAAATGTTGATTTGAAGGCTCGATGCAGCAGTACGCTATAAAGCTCAGTTTCAGGCAGGGATAATTCAATGTGAGTTTGTTATTTTGAAGCGTTTCGGCATTATCTTCACTGTCCAATCGGAGCAGCCGTATCAAGATGATCTGCTTAGAGGGATTTCTATGTAAGATGTCGCCTCACCTGTCGTAAGTCTCTTAAGTCCTGACCTTTGTTGTAATCAGATTTCACCCACTGACCCAGAGCTGCTATAACAGCGCAAAAGACTGAACCTGTGAGATTGACCAACTCCGTGAAAGACGGAGAGCGAGTGATGACCAATGATGCATCTTTCTCAGGGTTAATGCCACATTAATGCAGCTCTACTTGACAGATTCTGCTTAAGTCTCACTCAGTCAGACTTTTGACAGTCGACATAAAGCCTAGTCCTCAAAGAACCGTCTGATTGACTTAAGTGGCCAACCTCAGTTTTACATGACATTTAACTGTGAAATCAGATGTACCACATATAATAAAGCAGTAAAGTGGTGGCACTTTCAAAAATGCAACAGACAACACATTGTGCAAAATGAGTAGACAGAAGTTTAGATCATGTAGTAAGAGATAATATCAGACTATCATTCAAAAGTTTGAGGTCGGTAAGATTTGTTTGTTTTTGAAAAGTTTCGTAAGCTCACCAAGGCTGCATTTATTTGATCAAAAATAGAGTAAAACTGTAATATTGTAAAATATTATTATTATTTACCATTTAATATGTATTCTATTTTAATATGTATTATAAAATATCATTTATTCCAGTGGTGGCCAAGCTGAATTTTCAGCATCATTACTCCAGTCTTCAGTGTCACATGATACTTCAGAAATCATTCTAATATGATGATTTGCTGCTCAAGAAACATTTATTATTCTTATCAATGTTGAAAACAGTGGTGCTTAATATTTTTTGTAGAAACCGTGATGCCATTTTTTTCAGGATTCATTGATGAATAGAAAGTTCAAAAGAACAGCCATTATTTGAAATAGAAATCATTTGTGACTAGAAATGTCTTAACTGCCAATTTTGATCAATTTAATGCATCCTCCTTGTTGAATAAAAGTGTTAATTTTTTTTTTTAAATGACTCCAAACTTTTGAACTGTTTTTAACTGTTCTGTTTAATTTAGTATGCACTACAGGTTTGCTTTGAAAATTGTAGCATGACACAATGTTCACCACAGGGGTGATTATTCCCTAAATTTGTGTTTTGTTAAAAACATTACTATGCATAATTTGGCATTAAAATGCATTCAAAGTTATTCTTCTTCAAATAAATCTGTTTAGGCTGAAGTTCACATTTTTTTAAATACTGTAATTAGATTAAAGGGGAATTCTGAGATCATGCCATGACTCGTTGATATCTGTGCAGCTACGTTTGAATTATGTAATGTTCCCCATAAAACCTCAATTAGAAACTAGAAAAACTTATCCTGAACCTCTGATTTTGAAATTTTGGACCTACTAATATATCAGCAAATCTGTATCTGTGATTGTTCAGAATACATTCCAGTCAAACGTTTTTAAAGCAACACTAAGTAAGATTTTTTACCTTAAAATAATGTTTCCAAAATCGTTTCAGTGGTTCATCAAGTCGTGACATGGTGAAATGCACTTATGCCACAGCTTTGCGGTCCTTTATCTGATATATCCACGCTATGTAAAATTGCCAGATTGGGTCACGTTTCTGTAGTTCTAATGAGACATAAGAAAACTACTAATTTGACTTGCTTTACGTCAACTTGCTTTACAATTGCTACAATTGCTCGTTTGTGATGTCGCAATACATCATACTTTCATAAAATCATGCATCATACTCTACCTTGTCTGTGGCCATTGTTGATTCCAAAGCCGGTGCTGGATAAACAGAGAGCATGTGCGTGCGCGTGCGACAGTAGGCGGCGGTAGGCTTAATTATTTACGACACCGGTAATGGACAATTCCGCTTCCAACCTGTAGGGCGACCGCAGAGGAAAAGTCACTTGGTGTTGCTTTAACCTTAAAATGCTTAAGCTGATGTTTCTCCGGAATTGAATTATACACATTGGCAATCCATTTGCACAGCCATACAAAAGTTTACAGTAAACAGTAATATTGTGAAATATTATTACAATTTAAAATTACTGTTTTTTATATTTTAATGGTTTAAAGGTACAATATGTAAGAATTTTGTAATAGAATATCCAAAAATCACATGCACAGTGTGATATATTTCCTGCAGTTGTGTACTTACAATATCCCAAAAGTTTTAATTTCAGATAAATTCCAATTTTAAATAATGGCTCGTCCTGGACTCCCTGTTCACTTGTCGCCTGTCAATGACATAATATCCGCGTTATCCCTGGTTTCCGCTCGTACTGCCATAGTAACCATGGCGACAAACGTGGACAACAGCGTTACGTCTAGCCGCACGCTCACGCTGTTGTTGTTGTTTTGCTCAAACATTATGAACCATGGCAAGCAGACTTTGGGACAAAAGGAGAAATAAAACGAGGATCAATATCAGCGTGACGTTTTCGAGATGCCGAGAGCTCCATGTCCGTGACAAACTTCGACTTGACAGAGCTCTTGCATGTACTTTATTAGACAGGAGAGCAAATGTACATAAAACTAATCAATGTTATATAGTTCAACATGATGAAATGTTAGAATATGATCAGTAATTTAATGTTGATCTAGCTTACAGCTAGTCTCATGCAGCCAACAAACTAACACATAGAATAACATTATAACTTTCATTGAAACAGCGCTGCGTTTTACCTCACAATTTTAATTCGTCTAATAAACTGACCTGTGTGAGTAGTAATTCAGCACTTGCGGATAGTTCGGTAGAATGATATGTCCTCATTCCTTCATATTTGCGGGACTCGCGTGTGGCACTGATATATCTGTCTCTCATTAGTAATCGCAACATGCTTCATACCACAGTGATGTTAAAAACATGAATGTTTTCACTCATCCATAATCATTATTAGATCCATCAGCTTGACGACAAGTTCCATGATTCCACTTATCACTAAGTCATAAATCTACGCCTTTGTTATTGTAAGAGGTTAGCGACCCCTAGCAGCGAAAAAAATTACATATTGTAGCTTTAACATGAAATCTATTCCTGTGATGCAAAGCTGAATTTTTAGCATCATTACTCCAGTCTTCAGTGTCACATGATCCTTCAGAAATCAGTCTCATATACTGATTTGATGCTCAAGAAACATTTATTATTATCATCAATGTTGAAAAAAGTTGTGCTGCTTAATATTTTTGACTGTCACATTCGATGCATCCTTGCTGAATAAAAGTATTTTCTTTAGATAAAAAAAGTCTTACTGACTTTTGAACAGTAGTGCACATATGAATCCTCATCATTGGTGACGTCCCCCCCCCCCCCCTCCCCCTGTCATCACAGAGCGCTGCTGCAGCACCGAGTCCAGTCCTGGGCAACATGCCCCCCGGTGACGGGATGCCAGGTGGCCCCATGCCCCCCGGATTCTTTCAGGTGGGTCACTCCTCCTCAGCCCCTCTCCATAAACCATCCGTAACCATCTAACCAGCAGCCCTCAGGTGCACAGACACGTGTCGGCGGTTCACAGAGGAACCATTATGCCACGGTCTCTGGTCATCTGCCAAGCCCAGTGTCTGCAGGGAACCGGTCTGATTGCGACCATTAGCCGCTAATGGCAGGCAGGGTTATGTTCATTCTCCACTCTGAGAGCAGGCTCGCTGTTGCCCTGCTGAGTAGCCCTGCTAAATGTGTTGCAGCGGAGTTAACGCTTTATCACTCGGGAGTTTTCAGGGAGGGTGACTCGACAAAATATCTTAATGAGTTCTTGGAAAAGATTTATGGATGATATGATGTTTATTATGACCTTATGGAAGGAAGCATTTGGAGAACTCTTTCTCAGACCAGATGGAGTCATGACCCTACGAGGGCTTTGCAGGAACAGATTCTCAGATACTGAGAGCTGCAGAACATAGAACGGGTTTATGCAAGTCTTGAAACATGCATCAGTGGGTATGCAGGAAAACTTGAGAAACAGTTGAGTGCCTTTGAGGTTGTTTTGACTACCCTTAAACCCCATTGCCCTCTAGTGGTGACATGGATGATCATTTGTACACTGTAAAAACACATGTTCTTTATCATTATTCTTTTGTTTTTCTGTAAAAAAAAAAAAAAAAAAATTACTTGAGAAGCAAAATTGCATAACATATTACGACTTGAATTTTGCCTTCGAGACAAAAAATCTCACAATTGAAAATAGATTTTTAAATCCAACAAAATTTAGTGAAAAAAACTTTGAAATATATTCTTTTATATAATTTTTATTATAGAAAATCACTATAGAAAATGAGTTATAGACAATTAATCAACCGATGAAATCTCTGTCAACCAATCAGCATCAAGAATGATTTCAACAATACTGTGGTGCAGGCATAATTATTCAGAAGTTTGGGAATAGTAGGTTTTTTATGTTTAGAAAGAAGGCTGCAGTAATTTAATTTAAAAAGTGTGATTTATCCAGTCTTCAGTGTCACATGATCCTTCAGAAATCATTCTAATATGCTGATTTGCTGCTCAAGACACATTTCTTATTTTTTATCAATTTTGAAAACGGTTGTGCTGCTTAATATTTTTGTGGAAACCGAAAAATATTTTTTCAATTTCTATTTTTTGATTAACAGAAAATTCAAAAGAACAGCTTTTATTTGTAATAGAAATCTTTTGCGACATTATAAATGTCTATAGGGAAGTACTTCCCATTCATTGTGTTGTCAAAAGCTGTGCATCCATTTGTGTCAAATATAAGAATATTTTGGTGGAAATTTATGTCATTTGTTAGAATTAATCACAACTGTCCAAATCATTCAAATGTCAACTCAAAAACTGTAACCAAAACTATACAAGTTAAAAGAAAATACCCAGACCATAAATACCAACCCAAACATTAAATACAGGATCACTTGCACAACTAATTATCATGGTGTTTTCTGTTCTCTATTATTGCCTTAATAATAATAAAAATTAACATTTAAAATCAGATATTTATATATTGATTAATACCATGAATAATTTGTATAATATTCATCAATTAATAAATATTTTTGATTTTAATCACATTTATGTACGATAAGCAGTTTGGTGCCACTTGATTTATGTGGGGTCGCCACTTGATTTCCAGAATAATTGGGTCTTAAAGCAAAACCAGTTAAGAACCATGAGTGTTATCAGCTCCTCTTCAAACCAGTTCTGAGCTTTTGCCCTTGGCTCTGTTCTCTGGATCTGCTGCACCTGTCGCTTTCACCTGTCCTGTCTTTGACTTTGCTCTGTCTTTCTCTTGGCATTTCGTTGCTGGCACTATGGCAACCTCCACTTGCTCCCCCCACCCACCCGCTCTGCAGGGACCACCTGGTTCCCAAGCCTCCCCTCACGCTCAGCTACCTCCAAACTCTAACATGATGGGGGCGCACGGACAGGTACTAGCACACACGTTCTCTCTGCTGATATCGGTTAGGCACACGTTCTGCTAAAATAGTCCTCCCCCCCCCCTTCTCCCTGTCAGCTTTTGTATAGGTTACATTGTTAAAACTGTATGTCACTGTTTGTTCCCTTTCCCCAGCCTTTTATGTCTCCTCGCTATGCTGGAGGACCTCGGCCGCCCATCAGAATGGGAAACCCGGTAAGTCGCATTAAAAATGTTTCAAACAACAGAGTTTATTAACTCTGACTTATTTTAAGACCTGACTGTCTCTTGTTTCTTTAGCCTCCCGGTGGGCAGCCTTTGCCTCCAAACATGATGGACCCTTCACGACCCACAGGTTAGAGACTAATGAGATCAGTGTTTGTTGATGGGCAACTTCTCTGCAAGTGCAAATTCAGCATCGTCATTTCATCGATTTTTGATTTTCAAGTGCATGTCTGTTAAATTTCTAATTATTAATGAGCTTATTATTTCCTCAGGCCATCCAAACTTGGCAACCATGCAGAGAATGAACGTTCCTCGAGGAATGGGCCCAATGGGACCGGGACTACAGGTCTGGATCTTATGCTGTCATTCACGAAAACCTGAATATCGTTGCCCTAGACCCCATCAATGAGTTGCTCACCACTAGGACTGGGTGATATAGTTCAAACAACTATATCTCAATATTTTTTACCTCACTATTTAACGTTATATATATTATATATATAAAAAAGAGAGAAGAAATGAATACTTTTATTCGGTAAAGAATAAATTACATTTTATAATATTTTCAGATAGATAACAGTTGTTTTAAATTGTAATAATATTACACAATACTACTGTTTCTGTTGTATTTTGGTCAAATAAATGCAGCCTAGGTGAACATAACAGACTATACTAATGCTCAAATGTTTAGGGCCGGTAAGATTTTTTGAAAATAGTAAAGTACAGTTAAAATGAATCAAGGCATGATTTCTATTTCTTCTGTGTCCAAACTTTTAAATATAGTTATGATAATATTATTAAGGAATGATGCAAGTGCGTTGTTGATTCAGAGTTTTGAATCAGTTCATTGAAATCAACACTTACCTACCAACTCTAATAGCATTTTTCTACTTAAATTTAGGTTACACTTTATTTTTTAGTATGTGCACTTACGTGTACTTACAGTGTACTTACCTTATATAACCAGTACTTTTTTAGGTAACTAAGTTACATGGGTTAAGGCCAGGTTTAGTGGTAAGTTGAGGGTTAGTACTTACTGTAGTTATTACCCAGTTTTTGTAATTACTATAACAAGTACATAGTATGTATGGGGAACAGGACTGCTACCTAAATTTCAATTCAGAACACAACTAAAATTTGCAGCAAAATCATTTGTGAAAATATTGCCAGTATTCGATATATATATTACCCAACCCTACTCGTACACCAATTATTTGAATGCATTTCTTGTGTTCTTGACCGGAGTCAGTCCTTATTCAGCGTTTGTACGTCATCCACACGTTCACAGTATTTACTACAGCATTTATCTTCTTTCATATCAGACATAATCGTTGTTATGTTCAGCCTGTTTTCCTCTAAACTAACCGTGTCCTTGTTCTCTCCTCTCTCGTGGTGTCCTCTCGGGTGCTGGGCATCGTAGTCTGATCCTTGGTTATCATTACAGAACTATGGTGGAGGAATGAGGCCTCCAAACACCATGGGCCCTGGAATGCCAGGCGTGAACATGTAAGGACTTTCCCAGTCTTTCGTATTTGTGGGATTTCATGTGTGTGTCGGACTGATCAGGATGCTCAACAAACAGAAATGTGTCTCTGGGTGCAATCAAAACATTACAGGAGGATTAACATTCAGATGACTTTTGTTATGTTGTCTCTGCATATTAAACTAGGAATTGAGGAAGTATTTAACCCTATAAAGCCTGACATGTCTGGAGAATCCCTTTTTTTAAAATGGAACATTTGATTGAACCTTTAGTCAAAATATTTCAAAAAACGAAATCTAAAAAAAAGTATCAAGTTTGTTGAGTATCATGTTCGATACACCATTGCTCATAGAGTATGATTTAGTGAGAATATGGATCTCATATTCAAAGAGGAACAAAAAACACCTAAGTTTTATCTATTTTCTGTAGTTTTATTTAAACTTGTAGTACACTCGATCTGATACATACCAGAAACTTATTTGATTTTCTTATCACCGTTACTCAATATAAACTGCTGTGTTTCTCTGTACAGGGGAGCAGGAGCAGGCAGACTGTGGCCTAATCCTAATAATGGAAACACGGTAAGATACTTCAGCTCATGTTATGGAGAATGAATTAGTGATGATATCTGGCAAACCTGGCTGATAAATAAACTTTTGGCTTCACAGATCCCATATTCCTCATCGTCCCCAGGAACATACGTGGTAACTGAGCGTTTCTTTTCCCTTCTTTTATGATATTGTCTGTCACGAAGGCTTCAGTCTCTGCTGTCCTGCTTTCACAGGGTCCTCCAGGAGGAGCAGGTGGATGTCCTCCAGGAACACCTATCATACCAAGTCCAGCAGGTAATTGCTTATCACATTCACATCTCGGTCTACTGCCAACATTACTGGCCCTTTAAGACCCAAATGGTGCCTGGGCACGTGATGTGAGAACAGTTTCATGGTGACTTCCCCCTCTGTGTTGACAGACTCCACGAACTCGGGTGAAAACCTCTACACATTGATAAACTCAGTCCCACCAGGAGGAAACCGATCTAGTGTGAGTTACTCCACTCCTCCTGATGTTCCTGTGTGCTGCGTGGATTGTGTCTTTGATCTCCCTGTGAATGCTCTCGTCTGTGTTTGTAGTTTCCTATGGGTCCAGGGTCAGACGGCCCAATGGGAGGACTGGAGCCGCATCACATGAATGGCTCATTAGGTAAAACACGATTCTCCATGGCAACTACGTCAATTTTTCAAAACATTGCTTGTGTTTTTCTGCCCTGCCAATTAGATCAGTGAACATCGTGTGATCTAAAGATCTGCAAAATGATTCATTTTTACTTTTCTCACAGGTTCGGGGGACATTGATGGACTCCCTAAGGTATTATTCAACCTATTATTTAGACCTATTATTTCTGTCGGAGTTATCTGAAAACTAGCACAGCATGTCTGTTCATGTTAGAATATGTATGAGACTGAACTTCAATGAGGGGTCTGGCATAGATTGTTCTCAAAACTTCCAAGACATTGGTATTGTATTGTAATGGATTTTTAAACTTAACATGAACATAGTTAAAGTTATTTTAGTTTTAACAAATTGTTTCACTTTAAATAAAAAGGGCTTATTAAGCCTTTTAACAGTTACAAAAAATCAACTGTGTAATTATTATATATATTCATATAGTTATTTAATATTTTTTTTATTATGGAAAAGGTGGAAATATCAGGTCATTTTAAACTAGTCATTTCTAGGCTTGACAAAATCAGGGAATATTATAAAATATTAAGTCTTGGGAATTTCTATGTAGAATATATTCACTACTGAGGTAGGTTTTCTTTATTTAAAAAACAAATTAATACTTTTATTCAGCAAGGATGCATTAAATTGATTAAAAGCGACAGTAAAGACATAATGATGTTCCACAATTTTTTTTTTTTTTTTTTTATACCATGTTGGTGAGCAAGTCATAATAGACTTCTTTCAAAATCATTTAGAAAATGGAAGTATCATTTTTTTCTGCTCATTTCTGAAATATTTTGTTGCAGAGAAAATGCTCTTTGTGAATGCAATCGCAATGATTAAAAACATACTGGACATTCATTAGTCACAAGGTGTGGATATCCCGTATAACGAATTTGTGTAAAGTTTATTTGAAGTTTATATAAATTACAGGTTGTATGTGTAGTTGTCAAAAAAATTATCAAAACTCAAGACTCATCATTTAGGCCTACTTAATCTTGGTAATGATGGCTTTCAAATATAATGTCATATGCCTATAATTACACATTTTATCCTCAGAAATAAAAAAAAAACATTCAATCTAAGACATACAGCTGAATGGTTGCCAAGCAAAACAAAGAACAGTTATACTTATGTAATGAGGTCACACGTGTTTGTTTATAGAGTGTTTTACAACGGCTTTGATCATAATGAAGGATCGGAACAATCTGTTTTATAATGACGGATACCACTGACTGACATCTTGGTGTTTGTTCTTTACAATCTCAGAACTCTCCAAATAATCTGAGTGGCATGAGTAACCCGCCAGGAACGCCACGAGACGACAGTGAACTGGCTGGAAGCTTCCTTCACTCGTTCCAAAACGAAAGCGTGAGCGCCAGCACACACGAACACATGACATGATAACGATGAATAGATGGGCTTCTGTCTAAATCAGGGGTTCTTTCTCTCTTCAGTACTCACCGACAATGACAATGAGTGTGTGAAGGACGAGCTTCAGCTCCAAGACGCCACATGTAGGTGTCTCAAAGACCAGGGAACAACCTCACCAAGTACCAGAGTGAGTCTAATCTCACACATCTATGAGAACCAAATCCTACCGCAGCTCTGGATGAGGTGCATGCTCCTAATTTCAGCACGGACAGATGAAATCTGCTTCCAGGAAGGACCTGTCTGAGATGGGAGCTCCCTCATTTTAAACCACTTTAATATTTTCGTATCATTTTAACATAGAAGCCCACACAGGACAAGACCAAGATAAATTTGCTTCATTTTGTTAGATGGATGTCAAACCGTCGGGACCGTGACAATATTCACACTGTGGATGTAGTGCAGAATACCATGTGCTTCTTCTACAGCGTCTGTGTAACATTCCATTAGAGTATTTTAGGATCTAGTCTCTGATCTCTTAAAAAGCTTCGAAACAAGTTCATCGCACTGTAATGGCTTCCTTGAAAATGACTTAATCCAGAGGAACAGCTGTGGCTACAGCGGATTTGATGATATGCACCAATGGGAATCGCAAGAAAATCTGCTGTCCTTCCTTTCGTCGCATACTTGGGAATGCAATGGATTGTTAGCAAAATTAACATTTTGTTTCTTTGGTTTCATGTCTTGCTGTTTTATAACAGTAGATTTTACTGCAGCAGCCTTTTGTAATGAGCCCTAAGACTGGCATGACACCTAACATTCATGGCATTTTCCACTTTTTAATGGTAACCTCAGATGACATATGAGATTATTTTTGGATGGCAATTCAGCCAAACGAAACAACACTTTATCATATAACCCTGCATCTTTTCACACTAGCTTAGTTGTCATTGTCCTTGTGCTGTTATATTGTGTTTTTGACCCATTGCGGTTTGCTTTTAGGCACAGTTGAAGACGTGCGGCAAACAACCAAAGGACAGTTATTTATCTATATATCTTTTAAAGTTTTCTCTAGTCTGTCATGATGCTGTATGGCCACTCGTGACCTGTTACACCATGTTGTTTAGCCTTTACGATGTATATTATGTTCTTTGGAAGACGCAGTAAAATGACTTGTGTAATTTTTATGATTAAATTATTTTTCAGTTCATACCGCTCTTGTTTCGGTCTCATGTCTTCTGCAAATTAATAAATATATATAACAAATGTTTCTGTCAGTATTAGATATGAGACATTCAAAGGAACAGTCATGTTTAGACTTAATTGTCAACATTTTATTCAGAGTTATTTATTTTCCATTTATGGGATTTTAATGAGATATTGAAGTGTGGTGATAATTATGGCAGAGGTGCTTTGGTCTGTTCACGCTGCTCCATGTAGGTAAAGCGCCAGGAACTTCTTGAAGGTGTTAGGCTGATATCCTGACAAACCAGCAGGGACCTACAAATGAAGAGCACGACATGTTCAGTCAGCAAACCAACAGTAACGACTGAGGTCACACAAAACAGAAAACTTCACACCACCTTCTTATATTTCACAACTCAATAAGTGGAATTCTGATTTGTTGACCACAGCGACTTTCAAAGCAGGAATTGTTTCTTTGTAATGCAAAATAAATGGTGGCTTTCTGCAGTTCACAACACAACTCGCCAAAGACAGTCAAAACAAATACATAACTCAATGTTTCACCAAAAATAAGAACCTTAGCATTAACTGAAGTGCACATTTTTCATGGAGAGGCCACACAGATAGATAACTCTTCTGCTTACCAAGGCTGCATTTACAGCAAAAACAGTAATATTGTGAAATAATATTGCAATTTTAAATAACTGTTTTCTATTTGAACATATTTTAAAATGTAATTTATTTCTGTGATGACAAAGCTGAATTTTCAGCATCAAGAAACAAGTATTATTACCAATGTTGAAAACAGTTGTGTTGCTAGTTAATATTTTTGTATAAACCATGACACATTTTTTCAGGATTAGTTGATGAATAGAAAGTTCAAAAGAACAGCATTTATTTGAAATCTTTTGTACCACTGTAAATGTCTTTACTGTCACAATCAGCATCTTTGCTGAATAAAAGTATGAAAGGGCCCCTATTTTGCCCATTTAAAGGTTCATAACGTTGTTCAGGGGATCTACTAAAATAATTTTACAGGATTTAATGTTTAAAAAAAATTCTAAATGGTCTTAGTCTAAATGGTTTTAGTTTCCGTCTTTCTTTTACAGGAAGAATAGGGTTAAAATATATTTTAACCTCTGATCACTTCAATTCCTCTACCGTTGGAAGTCCATATAATGCTATTTTGATGGACAAAGTAAATGTATCTGAACGAACTCGATTCTTTTACCTTGACAACTTTCTTCTTGATAAAAGGCCGGACCTTGGCAAACTCGTAGAGAGGCTGGTCCTCGTCCACCCACACCAGATTCTTCACTCCGCTGTCAGACTGCAGCTCAGTGGTGTTGAGCTGAAACACCACGAACTGGAAGAGACGGCCGTTAGTGGCCACGCTCTGCACCACGATGGGCTTCTCCAGAACTCTGGGCTCTTTCTGCAAGAGACCAGAGGACATCTGTCTGTAAACTTCTTTTTTGCTTTGTTATTATTGACAAACTCAAATCATTTCAATTCATGCAAGGAGTAAAGTACAGTAAACAACCAAGGAATGTCACTGACATGTTTTTCTCTAAATAAACACAAGGATGGGTGATCGAGAAATATGCTTATTTATGCATCAACATAACCAAACAGTAAAAAAACGGCACTATTTAGCTACATACATTTTTAACTAATAAAAATGCCATTTGGAGATTTCAGCAAATATATTTTAGTAATGTTGAAAACTATTTGCTGAAACAGTTTTCAGTCAATTTTTTTAAACAGTGTGAACTTGCAATTAATATTATATAATAATATTACACGGCTCTGTGGAATGATTCTGTTTTTTTTTTTTTCAGGATTCTTTAATGAAAAAGTAAAAAAAAAACAGCATTTCTTTGACCTACTTTTTTTTTTTTTTTTCAATTTTGTAACAACTGTAAAAGTCTTGGTAACTTTTGGTCAGCTTAATGCATCCTTGCCGAATAACAGTATTCACTTTAAAAATATATAATTCTAAATTATTCTGTATATAATATAGAATAATAAAAAAATATATAATAAATATATATAAATATATATAATAAAAAAACAGTAGTGTACATTGTAAACACTCAATATATTGTCCAGCCCTAATCAATAGTTCTAATGAATCTTTTAAAAATGTAAGAATCTTACCCCATACAGGGCTTGTGCTCTGGCCAGCGCGTTTCCAAAGGTGAACATGACCATCTTAGCACGGAGCTGCTCAGGGAAGAGCTTTGGGGTGTTTCCCATCTCCATCAGGAAGAGAGTGTGGGCATGAGGGTAAGGATAGCCCTCTCTAAAACCTGGCCAAAGGAAACGAGCAATGAACGGCCAATACTTCTTATTCCCATAACGTGGACATGATTTCTATCTAGGCATGATTTAAACACAGGAACACTGACTGATTGATTGACAGCTGTAATTAATGAGTTCCAGTTGTCAGTGAGTGCGAATGAAGCCAGCGGCTGACCTGTGTCGTTCTTCTCCTGGTAGACGTGTGTGCGCTGCAGGTCGATGGTGGGCGCGATGGGGTAGAAGGTCTCCAGAGCCTGGTCAGCGGTGCTCTGGATCTGATCCTCTCCAGCCAACACAGGTACAGGGGTCATGGAGTTCAGCAGCAACCCGTTCTGACCTCTGACCTGGAACACGTCCTCTCCTGGAAACGGATGAGTTTTGCAAAATAAGTAACAGAAGTGGTAGCCTCTTCCCCGGTTTTGATCTACATACAGCGTTTTCAATAAAATAAAATAAAAAGCAAGGCTTGACATTAACGCCCGCCAACCCCAATGCGTAACACAGTCACTCCTACTAGCCACTTTGGCAGGTTGAATTTTATTTATAATATATTCATTTTCAATTGTCTTTTGAAAAGAAATAATAAACTAAGTGCAATGTAGTGATATCGTTTTTATATCGATAATGAAATATCTAGTAAACTTCCGATACACATTTTTCGCAGAATAGACACACGATACCAGCTTTCGATACATTGCTTTCTCGCTCTCTCATGATCTCTCAGACAGCGAGTTAACACACAAACCCGCCTCCCCCTCACTCACTCGTTTCATTTGCTACGGATGAACATTGTTGGTGTTACAGGGCTTGGAATTTCTGCATCATTTTACTCATTCTCACAGATTTTGTGCTCACACCCAAAATACATGCACATAAAACCTCCTCTTAGTACTAAATTGAGGTTTGTTTTCCGCTGCTTATTGCACTTAAACAGTCAAATACACACAAAATGTCAAAATGCCGGTCTTGGCGGGTATTTACGTAAACCCAGTCAGCTGTGTTTTAAGTGAATGTAAACAGTTGAGAAAGAAAACACATGTGTAACAGTATAATGGGTCCAGTCTTAATGGGTCCAGTCTTACAGTGACAGCAGCCTAATATACATGCTGCCAAATTATGAGATAATATAAAAAAATATCTAAATGGCAGTTTTTCTCTATGGTATCAATGTCAAAATTGTGCCCATTGAAAATTTGAAAAAAAGTGTTTTTCTGTTTCCAAACATTATTGTAATTTTTGTAAATGAGTAAACATTGTGTAAAAATGTGTGCATTAAATTCCCATAATTTCGTGTAAATCTTATTTGCGATCATTATTTTCTGTATGCCATTTTAAAACCAAGACCTGTTAGAAATCATTCAAAATTAAATTAAAGACAATTATCTTAAAATATTTATATTTCATATAAATGCAGTTTCTATTTCATCACAGAATCCCCCCTCCCCAAAAACAAGTATCTTTGTTTTCACAAAAATATTAATATTTTCATCATTGATAATCAGAAATGTTTCTTGAGTAGCAAATTATTATATTGGAATGATTTCTGAAGGACCATGTGACACTGAAGACTGGACTTAGTCTGCTGAAAATTACATAAATAAATTACATTTTAAAATATTAACAGTTATTTTACTTTTTTTTTAAACGATTTACACAATTTTTACCGTATTTTTCGTAAAATAAATGCAGCCTTAGCATAAAACACTTTCAAAAACATTTTAAAATCGTATCGTTCCCGAACTTATGTATACATCCATATTGGCCATTTAAAAAACAAAAACAATATTTGGTCGACTACTAACTACTACTAACAGCAGAAGATGTGCATAAATGCACCTAAATGCAAAAATCTAGACTCAGACTGAAGAGAAGACATATGCGGCCCAATATACACCCACCTCTCCTCCAGGTCGCTGCCAAACTGTATTTCTCAGCAAGAATTCTCTTGGCCAGCTCAGGACGGGTGACCTGCAGGCCGCCACACAGGTGAAGCAGTCTGTGCAAGAGCGAGGGACTATAGAGGAAAATATAATACAATCTCAAACACCGTTTACCACATAAAACACCTTCATTTACCCATTTGATGCTTCATACAGAACAGAACGGGAACATTCCCAATTCACCAAAAGTATGTTCGCGAGTGTAATGTCACTTCGTGTCAATGTCAATATGGCCTTTTCGTGCTCGTGCTGTGACGGGTTTTTGTGAGAAGGAAAATGTTAAGGGCCAGCAGTAGTTGGGAGATAAAACAGCCACCAAAGGGCAGACTTTAACCGGGGAGATGAGAGATATCAAAGAGGCTCTTATGAATGGCAGACCTCCCAGGAGCAGTATTAATTAATAAAGGCTTTACAGAGCCGCTGCCTGCTGGGAATGCAGACTGGCCCGTGTTTAATGACCGTCATTAAATTGAACACTCCATCAGAGCACCACGGACCGGGCCAAATGCCACCTTCCATATTGAAGCTGTTGAGCCAATTATGAAGCGCTGGGTTAGAGGGGACAGTAGCTGCCGTGTGCGGTTCATTCAGCCGCGGGTCTGTTTATGGTGCAGAACAGAATGAGCTGCATGTTTATGATGGCACTGCTTTCTATGTAATGCTTCCATTGTACATTTGTGATATATGGCTGACTATCTATATTATGCACATGCCTATCCTAGCCTAAAGTAGAATAAGAATATTATATTATTCACAGAAACTGGAAGTGTTTATTCAGTTGCACCATACACTGTTTCATCTGCCTATAACATACCAGATTTACCCTCACCTAAACCCCACATACAAAAAGGACAACTGTGGTTGTTTACATTGCGAGCTTACGCTAATTGTAATTTTGAGGGGTTTTTTTTAAAAGAAGACAAAATAAAAATCAAATCTGGGAGGTTGCTTAAATTATTATGCTAATTTTTTGTTGTCTCCTTTAATATTTTAACATGCATTCAAGTTGAAAAAAACAAAACAAAACAAAACAAAAATTCTCACTTCTCTAAACCCCTCCTGTCCGAGAGTCTACTCTGCTCTGATTGGTCAGATGGCTTGGTCAGTCTGCTGTGATTGGTCAACCACTTACAGCTTGTGACAGAAACCAAATAATGCCATTTACAATGTCTGAATTTCAGCTGTGGATCTTCCTCAGCGCTTGTATACACAGTGATATAAACAATAACGATGATGTCAGTTTTTCTGTATCAAACCCAGCGCGGATCTCATCTTTTGAAATGCATGCAGAAATTAAACAAATTTAAAAACAATTTTTTTTTAAAAGTGTCGACAACACAATCCAAACTCTTCTAGTCTCAGCTACATCTACAGTGTTTAAGGGTCAAAGCAATGAACCACATTATGCAAATGTGTTACAAGCCTACATAGGATCATGCAGGAAGTAAGACTGGAATTACTGACTCGTTTTGGCAGATTAGAATTGGTTTCTCTCTTTTGGGAGACAATAACTTTATTTATTGTGCACCTTGATCTCTGAACCAGCCCTTTTACATTTACAAACAGCTGTATTACACACTGCATGAAGGGTAATATCTGAAAAAGCATAATAGGGGACCTTTAAATCAGAGCAACCAGACAATCTTAAAATAAAAATAATTTTGTTTCTACTTGGGGTTGGGACCACAGGGTACCTCATGATACGACACGATACACAAATCGATGCCTGGCTCACTACCGATAATATAATTCACGATACAGCAATTCTGCGATAATGAATATATTGCTAGACAATCCTATAATGATACATCACTATAGCTGTCTAACTATGAAAACAACATGTCCATGAAAAGGTTAATTGCAGGTTTTCTCTCTTTATTAAAGTCCAAACTGTTAGAAAACAGCACAAAAAGTGTTTCAGTCTGTAAATTAAATGTAACATTTTAAGTGAATTAGGCCTACACATTTAATGCTTATACGTTTTACAGTGGTGTAGTCTATTTTTTTGTTGTGAGTATACTGTTATATACCAGCCCAAGCCCCTCGTACCCCCTAGCCCCCTCTCCATCCAACCCCCCCACCGCCAACACCACCCATTTTCTACTGTTTAGTGTTAATCGCCATCTAACTCAGCCAGTAAAGAGCTACATTTAGCCTTAGATGTGATATGAATATGGTCCCTGAAGCACAGGTTTTATCAGCTGACAATTAAAAGACTTAAACATTATAAGTAAGGGTTAATGCCCGACGAGGTGTCCATTGTCAGGTTTTAATGGACGACGGCGAGGTGTGAACCGGCCGACGCGCAGCGGACTTCCTCCGCCGAAGTCCATTAAAACCTGACAATCGACACCTCGGAGGGCATTAACCAGTCTTCTTTACTGGCTTTTAAGTGTTTTTTTCTTTCTTCAGCAGCATCCCA
The DNA here is from genome assembly GCF_051911475.1 of Siphateles boraxobius. Taxonomy (NCBI): domain Eukaryota; kingdom Metazoa; phylum Chordata; class Actinopteri; order Cypriniformes; family Leuciscidae; genus Siphateles; species Siphateles boraxobius. The sequence goes on from NW_027508699.1 coordinate 13,826,710, forward strand.
GTCGTCAAAGTTGTCATATTCTCCATAAATGTTAAAAGAAATAACGAAGTCGCTCATTGTTGTATTAGTAGGCTATGTAATATCTAACTAACGTTAGATGTTTGTTTTGATAGAGCAAACTGTTAACGGATACTTTGACTGCATGTTGCTATGGTTACTCACAGCTGTTGTAGGCAGCGCATTTATTTATTAATTTCGAATGGTAAACAGGCAGTTTCACCAGAACTACTTTACTAGGTGTCCTCTATCACTTTTTAACGGACACCCTGCAGCCAATCAGAATCAGGTATTCACCCAGACCATGGTATAAGCACAAATAAAAATTTACTTTTTAAAAACTTGTGTGATATTCCTTTAAAATTATGTTTTAATAGATTTGATTATTATTATTTTAAAAAGTAGCCTACATCTTACTGTGCAATTTCTTTCATAATTCCCTCGTGTTACTTTATCTCTACAAACTTTTATTTTGGTGGGTTGTAAATTAAAGACATTTGAGCTTCTGTGTGTTTAAATAAACTATTATTATTATTATTATTAGGCCTACTTGAAGTATACTCTACTGTGCAATAGTAATATATTTCTGTTATATTTTCTTCAAGTTATACAAAACTTTGATTTTGACAGGTTGTAATGAAGACTTTAAAGTTTGTGAGTGTGTATATGATACGAATGAATGACGATAGTTTTATCAAATGAAATGATAAAATTGAAATGGTAAAAGCTCTGCATTGAAGTTCAAATCAAATGTGTGCATGTCCTCCCCATAGACGCTGAAAACACCACGAGTGTCACGCGCGCGTCAGTGTGTAGTAGAGCACACATTGAGCCCTCATTCACAGAAACACGCAGAACATTCAGAGTTTATTTCAATAGCAGTCTTTTTGAGCTTTGATATTCATAGACACTTAGTACATATCGATATTTGATTCATTGTATCATTACTTTTGATTTATTCATTCAAAAATGGCCAAATTGCGTGACGTTCCGCTTTACAGAAGTTACATTTGTTGCTGGATTCCGCGATTCGATCCGTGTCGCTGCGCAAACACAGACGTCACGGCGGGGTGAATTTATGAATGAAAGTTCTTTAACAAAACGATGTTATTACGTTTACGAATCCTCACGCTTTTTAAAGTGGGTATACGGAGATCTTTGACATTTCCTAGTGGGCATACGGAAATCCTTGACATTTTCTAGTGGGTATACGGCGTATACCTGCGTATCACGTAGACTACACCACTGACGTTTTAAAAGCTTAAACTTTTTTTTGTGTGTAAACTGACACATTTACCTGCATATCAACCTGTTTTATATAAACTTGGTACATTTCAAAATTTACCAACCTCTTTTATTTAAACCTGGGAACATCTCAGTGTTTACCAGCTTTCTTAAAAAAAAAAACCTGGGAATAGTGTTGTCAAAGGTATCAACTTGGGTATTTTAAAATTGTAATAATGTGACGATACCAGCATTTCCCCCTAGCATTTTGAGCACTGTTGAACATATTCTTCAACATCTGATTTATCTGATTTTTGTGATTGGCTACAATGATCAACGCTTCAAAAACATGTTGTAAATAGAAATCTTTGACGCTTTGAACGCTTACACAGATACACACCGGAGCATTTGAAAGCAGGCTTTCCGCTGCTAGATGCCTGCTTTAAAACTCTCCCGTGTGTGTCTGTGTGAGTGCTCGGTGAAGAGCGTCAAAGATGTCTATTTACAACATGTTTGTCCCCATAAATGGTATAAAAACTAAAAACCTCTTTATCTCAGGCTAATTAACTTATGTTCAGGTTTCCTTCATTCATGTGTTGAGTGTTACCTTGAGGAGCCATGAAGTAGCAACACTGGGAGCCTAGTTTCTATCATTTAATTTTTGTTAACAGTAAAAAAATAACTGTTAGATTTTATTTTTGTAACTTGCTAATTAACATTCTTGCTTGACACATGAGAACAAACCTAATTGGTTCTCACACGCCAAAGCATGTTTGAGCTTCCGATTACCATATTGGATGTGCACTGATCAATGTTTATATGTTAATAAATTAAATCTATTCACCATATACAGCAATCATGCCTCTTCAGAAGACTTGGATTAAACTGCTCAAATCATAAGGATTACAATGTCTTAATGAACTTTTTGAAGCTTGGAAATTGTAGTTGGACTTTCAATAGATGTACAGAAATTATGTTAGAATATTAAAAATATCTTCTTTTGTTTTTCAACTCACTTTTGTGTGAGTAAATTATGACAATCTTCCTTTTTGTGTGAAGCAAGTAAGGACGGTTTAAATTCTGAAATAATTAGCAGTAGGAAATCGTGTTGTTGGGCTTCTCAGCAATAATACAAGCTCAACAACTCTACAAAAATTCACTGATAAAAAAAAAAAGGTCATCGAAGTAAATGTGTTCTGGTTTAATGAAAAATTAGTCTGTCTAGCGATTTTATGACTTCATTATTAAAGATTAATTACTAATTAAGGAGTTGCGTTTATGTCAAGACCATTTTATTAAAGAAGCCTTGTTTCTAGACACGATAGAAGTGTGATCAGAAATGAGGACGTGGTACCCACCAGAACCTCTCTCTGGGCGGCCGGGGTTCAGTAGTGTCCCACAGCCTGGAGTTTTTAATGGCGTCCTGTACTCTTTCATCTTGATTCTCAATCTGATTGGCTGGATCTTCAGCCAGGGTGAGAATCTGACCAGGTAAACCTTTAATGATGACTGACTTACTGAGCCAGAGGGCTTGTCGAACACCTACAAACAGATCACAATCATATATTATCCACTGTTACACACATATCAACCCAAAGTTTATATATATATATATATATATATATATATATATATATATATATATATATATATAAATATATATATAAAATGTGTGTGTCTCTACACTGTTATCGTGAGAGAGAGAAAATTAGATAACTTAAATTTCCCAATTTTCACCCACACCAACGAACAGAAAAAACTATCACTACCTTCCAGCACATTCGTCCTCTGATTAAACATGTAACAGGGTTTGTCTTTATGCAGAGGCATGTCTTCTAGTTTAGGGCACGTATAGTGACTCGGGTCTTTCCATCCACGGTCCCAGGGAGGAAACCTAGGCTTTGCCAGTCCAGGTACAAAGTGCATCCTGTCAGCATAAGTGATCGGCTCCAGTCCGGCTATTTCGTGGACCACCCGAGGTTTTTTCCTTGGAAGAATCTTCCCATATAAACAAGAGCTGGTGGACAAGAAGCGACGTCCATGAGGAATCATGTAGAGGACACTATGACAGTCTTTTGATTTGCAGTTTTTAGTTATATTAAATGCCGGCGTCCTTATTATTTGCACTGTTGCGTTAAACATTTTACCAAAAGTATACAACGGATTTCTAAAATTGATATATTAGCCAAAAAAACAACTAAACAATGATGCTCGTCGCTATGACATTTTCTCGTTGCACTCAGGAGGCGGCCATGATTGTGTGACGTCACGCAGTGAGTGTCTTCTTCTGGATTCAGTGAATGTCGTGTTGACAGACATTACGCGTCATCACTGCCATCTATTGATCAGTGCAGTTATTCAGGACTGAAGCTGCATCGTGCTCAAAGCCACTGTTATGTGTTCATGTGTGTTCTTTTACTGTCTATGGATCATAATAATAATATAATATTCATACTTAAAAAAATCTATCTAAACCTATTTTCTTGCCATTCCAAAATGACTTGGTGTTGGTGGTGTTTAAATTTAATTTATGTGCAACAAAAACAGTTGTAAAATAAAAAGTTTTTGACAGACTTCTTGGAAGCTTTCTAAATATGATATAATATAATATAATATAGTTAATATAATATAATACTTAATATCTGTGTGCCATTTGGTGGTTTTTAAATCATATACGCCTATTATGTAACATGTAACAAATATAAAGTATAATATTTTTTAAAGATTTTTTTTTACTTGTCTTTTTATTTGTATTTATTATTTGTTCTTGTATCAGCGTATCAACATATTTGTAAAATAAAAAGTTTTTGAAAGTCTGCTTCGATTGTTTCAGTAGGCTATAATATAATATAATGTAAATGTATTATATAATATAATATATTTTTTGTGCCATTTGGTTTTTAAATCAGTATGTAACGTAACAAAATATAAAGTATAATATTTTTTAAAGATTCATTTTTATTATTTGTCTTTATTATTTGTTCTTGTATCAGCGTCTTGTTTTAATATAAAAAAGTGAGTTCTGTTTTTGTATTGTTTGCATAATAATACCCAAACTTCCCATTTTAACATATGCCCTACTTTAAATAATAATAATAATAATAATTCCCATTATTAAAATCCGAAGGTCTATTTCATAGCTTTGCCCTGTTGAATTGCATATAATAATAGTATACGCGTCTAAACTTTAAAACATCAGCAGCATTAAGTCTGCTTGTAATACATGTGGTCATCTGCGTGTCCCTTCCTCTTATCAACTTAAAACACACCACTTGTTCCATGTGCACGATACACTCATTAACATTTCATGGCTTTCTCTCCGAACAGTGTATTAACAAGCCACCTGCGATACATTTGATAGTCCTCATTAAAATTTAGTTAGAGCGACAAAGAGTGGACCACCTATCCAATTGCCCCAGAATGAGAGTATAGTCCAAAGAATGAGGAGCTTTAATATTACTCCTGTTCTCTGAACCCTGCAGGATAGTATGTGCAGAAGAACTTAAATGCTGCATACTAAAAGAAACAACATGGTTTTAAGGATAAATGTCTTCATTCATGTCTTGTTTATTGCTGGAAAGGTCACCTCCAAGAAAGGTAGGATGGCTTCCTATCACATGGGTGAAAGTGCACACCTTATGAATGTTGTACCATTGTAAACAACTCAGTTCTTCCTTAAGCTTGTAAAGAGTTTCCTAATTATGTGACTGTTTTTAGTGTGCCTGTGCATCTTTGTCTTGAACACAAGTATAGCCTACTCAAAAGTCATTATTGATCCCTAGCATACTGATAAAATGTAAGTCTTGAATGCATTGTAAGATGCTTTGGTTTTGATTCAACTGTATGTAATATTTGCATAGGTGTTAAATGTGGAGGAATCCTCTCAGCGAGCAGTGGCAATGTGTCAAGCCCTAATTTTCCAGGCCTGTACCCTTATAACACTGAATGCACCTGGTTGATAGTGGTCTCAGAAGGCTCTTCCGTACTGTTAACCTTCCAACACTTTGAGCTGGAATACCACACAGACTGTGCTTACGACTACATCAAGATATACAACGGCATCTCCGAGGATGAGGGAAACCTCCTGGGGAAATTCTGTGGAGATGTGTCTCCACCTCAGTTCAGCTCGTCCTGGAACGTCATGTCCATTATCTTCCATTCAGACCGCCATGTCGCACGCAAGGGTTTCTCGGTGGGCTATAGGAAAGGTGAGGAGTGCAACTGAACATCGCTTTAAAATAATGCAGTTCAATACAACAGACGAAAATTATGATTTGTTCCTCGGTTTGTAAAAATATTGCGTTTGCTGTAATCCATTTACAATGGGACAAGGAGTTGTAGGAGAATACACATTGTTTTGGAAGTATTGCCACAAAACTTCAACATTATATTTGATAACATAAGCCTAGTGTGATGAAATTGCTTCCTAACTGTTATATCCCATCTTTCAACTCCTGTCATGACCATTTAATGCTTATAATGCATAAAAACAGTCATAACTTAAAGGGTTAGCTCACCCAAAAACGAAAATACCCTCAGCATTTACTCACCCTCATTCCAAACCTGTAAGACTTACGTATATGTGAACTTATATGTATATTTATATGAGAGTAAAGGCCTAAATTCAATCTGTTCTTCATATAAAGTGATCAAGTCTCTTCAGAAAATTTGGATTAAACCGCTCGATTCAAATGGATTCGTTTTACGATCTCTTTATGAACTTTATGAAGTGACGAAGGGGTCGGTGCGGAGGGCAATGGGACAGAAATCTCTCAGATTTAATTCAAAATATCTTCATTTGTGTTTCGAAGATGAACAAAGTCTTACGGGTTTGGAACAACACAATGGTGAGTAATAATTTTTTTTTCATTTTTGGGTGAACCCTATAATATTTTCCATCAAAAAACACATTGTATCTGATATCTTCTCATTAATGAGTGAATATGCAAACGTTTTAAAGTTTTGCATATTACCATGTTATGACCAACGTGCTGCTTTTTGATTAATTAAAATTGTAAAATGTAATTTAAACGAACTACAGCTAAACCACTGTGATTATGAGAACTTATTTTCGAATATTTTGTAATAAAACATTTATAAAAATGTATTTGTCATAGAATTACCAGTATTAACTCCATTGAAATCAATGGATTTAATCAAATTCCTTTGAACTTATAACTCATGACTCCTCAAACACAGTCACAAATATATAAACAGTCACATAAATATATTAATTTTACATGCATAAACACTTGATAATTTTTTATGATGCAATAGTTATGTCTGGTTCGATGGTCTTTGGTTGCCATTCTAAAAATTATGTTTAAAAAAAAAAAAAAATTCTTGGTCACAAATAACTAAAATGCATCCAGTAAACTCTATCACTTTCACAGACACTGTGTGTAATTGTATAAATTCATTTTTTTCTCTCTCTTTCTAAAACAGATATGTGCGGTGGGGTATTGACCGGTCTTTCAGGAGTCATCTCAAGCCCAGGTCATCCACAAGACTACAGCAACAATGCCGACTGCTCCTGGACAGTACAAGTGTCCAATCAGAGTGTAGTCAGCCTGGTGTTTCTCGACTTTCAGTTGGAAAACAACGAGGGGTGCAACTTTGACTATGTAGCTCTCTTTGATGGCCCCACTGTTAAACACCATCACCTGGGCAATTACTGCGGTAATGAGAGACCTCCCAACACCGTCACCACATCAAACCAACTGCTGGTGGTCTTCAAATCTGACTTCAACATCGGAGGGAGAGGTTTTAAAGCCTACTACTACTCAGGTGAGACACTTATTGTCATACAAGATGCATAATCATAATAACACTTCAAGTGTATAATCATTGATCTTGCTGTTTTTTTAAAGGAGAGTGCCAGCAAATACTCAAAAATATCAATGGGAACTTTACTAGCCCTCACTTCCCAAACATCTACCCCAATAACATCAACTGCCACTGGACAATCACTCTAGTGGCCGGCTACAGGGTCAAGCTATTTTTTCCCTTTGTGGAGCTTGAGGATCGGAACAGCCTGACAGACATGTGCAACTATGACTCTGTGACTGTGTACGATGGGGACAGCGAGGCTGACACTCTGTTGGGCCAGTGGTGTGGTAGTGAACAGCCTCCATCATTGACCTCTAAGGGAAATAAACTATTGGTTGTTCTCAACACTGACCGTAACAATGCCTTTAAGGGCTTCACAGCCTCCTACATAGGAGGTGAGTGCTCACTTAGCACAGTTTGAATTCATCCTTCTAAAAGTTGGAACCAAATGATGTTCCGTTACGTTTATTTAGTGAATCAAAAACATACACCATGTAGAATTCAACACATTCAGTATACAAATAGACGCGAGTATTTTCGTTATAGCCTACTGACTGGTTGTTCATATGACATACACATCATGCATAAATTTAGTGGTTCACTCTTGAAAGTAAATGTCCCAAAAGGGGGTTTTCACAGCAATGCCATTGTTCCCCAAAGAACCTTTAAATGTAGTTTTTAAAAGAACTATTTTTTCTTATTGTGTAGAACATTTCTCCACTATAAAGAACCTTTTGTGGAATGGAAAGGTTATTGTTGTGAAAGGTTCATCATGGAACCATCAATCAAGAGTGTAGGCTATAAATAATAATGACTGAGTTACCAAATATTTGTTGTTGTTATTTGAGCTACACTCAAAAATAATACACTCAAATGTTATTTGAGTTTGTTTTTTTGTAACCGTTTTAAATTATCCATGGTCCATTTTTCTTAACAAACTTTACCCATCCTATCCTCCCTTACCTGTAAGAAATCCTTCCGTCACGGGTCAAAACAACCTGAAGCCCTAAAATTATACATTTTAAATTTTTATTATATGACGTTAGGCTACACAGAGAGAATGTACGCAATTTCCCGCCAAATCCAACCCTACAATTATTATAGGTCTATCAAAAGTGTATTATTTGGGTACATGGTTTGAACGATGGTTTTAAAAAGCACTACCTCATCAATTAAAATTTGTTTTGTTCTTTTCAAAAAGTTACATAGTGTGTATGTAGGCCAATAGAGTTTATGACTCCAAAAAAAGTTGATTTCAAAATGTATTTATCACTGAGATTATCTCATTACTTAGTAACAGAATTCTTTTCTGTTAACTTTTATTCCTACTAAAAGAATTGTCAAATTCGTCCAACACAGCATTACATATCATATAATTATTGACCTCATTCTGAAAAGTTGATGTTTTGTTGTTATCTTTGTGTTGCAGTGGTGCCAGTCAATGTAAGCTGCACACGGACTGAGTTTCAGATTCAGGTCTCCAGACAGGCTTTACCTCAGCTGGACCGTGAAAAAATGTACCTGGGGAATCCATCCTGTTCGGCCCAGCTGACAGAAACATCATACAAAATTCTAGCCCGTTTTGTCAACTGTGGAACTGCTGGACAGGTATATAAGATGAAGAGACACTGGTTAAAGTGCAGATCCTTTTTTGGGATACCACACTTAAAACACCCCTAGTTTCCTACAGTTTTCTAAGTGACGGTCCTAGGTCTAATTCAGATGTAAACAAACGTCTGATACAGTATCTCTCATAGCAGCTTTTAAATATGGCTTTGTTCAAATCAACATTAATGATGCCTCATATCCTATCTGATCTTCTGCAGAAACGTCAAAACATCACCATGTTGGTCAACTCGCTTTATATCGACTTCTCCGATGGACCGCAGCAGAATATTCAGGAATATGAGGTGCAGTGTGACGCCCAGAAGAAGGTGGCCATGGCCAGCATTATCTCAGTTGAGGAACGTATCCGGCTCAATGAACTGGCCCGCCTGGCCCAGGAATCAAACAACAAGAAAGTCGAAGAAGAAAGTGAACCGCATGACACCAGTGACATCATCTTCATCAGTATCTGTGTTCTCGCTGTCATCCTCATGTTAATTGCTATTGTGTGGTTGGTGCTCCTATAGACCTTATGCGCCAGAGAAACAACAAGCAGCCATCTTTAGTCCTTTTGAAGTAGCTCTGTATATTTCTATGGCACCGCTGTCGGAGAGTAATTAGCTGGTGATGTGGATTTACTTATTGTAGTATTAATGAAAGTTATCATGAGGATTGTTTTGTTTGGGTGCCATAACAAATGTCAGTAGAATGGGAAGATTATAAAACGAGCGGTTCATTCATAAATCCATAAGATCTTTCCTTCATGCTGTGGAAATACAAACCGGAAGACAGAACACAACGCGCGGGGCTACATAAGGTGTATATAGGAGCGCCACACAATGAATACATAAGGATTTGATATATCTCTATTTTTATACTTTCTTTTTATATACACTGGCGGACCAAAGTTTGGAAAAATTAAGATTTTTTTGTGTGTGTTTTTGAAAGAAGTCTCTTATGCTCACTAAGGTTGCTTGTATTTGATCAAAAATATTTTGTATAAATACAGTAAAAGTTCTGTGAAATATTATTACATTTTGAAATAACTTTCTATTTTAATGTAATTCATCCTGTGATGTAAATCTGAATTTTCATCCTTCAGAAAGATTTTTGAAGGATGATGTGACAGCTTTCCATCACAGGAATAAATTACATTTTACATATATTAAAATAGAAAACAGTTATTTAAGTGGTTCGATTATTTCACAACATAACAGTTTTTACTGTATCTTTGAACAAATAAACGCAGAATTTGTGAGCATAAGGACTCGTTTCAAAAACCTTTTAAAAAAAAATCTATATTTTTCCTAACTTTTGACCAGCAGTGTAGCTGAAAGAAACATTCTGGCAAATGAGATGTAAAAAAGTCAAATGTTGTATTTAAGATTGAAAGTTAAAAATGGTTTCAAGTCCATATGGGAATCATACTGCTGTATGTTAAAAACAATTATAAATATATCTTTTAAAAATGAAATGGCTAAACAATATTTTCTTTAGGTCACAAGCCTGAATTCTTCACAGTTTCTTTTTGTGATTGCAGACAAATATATTAACTGGTAATTTGCCGTCCTTGACCTGCGCTCTCAACTCAGGCTTATGTTTCAGAGCAAAGACAAGAGCCCTCACAGTCCTTCTGTAAGCTCCGCTAACAAGCCGAGAACTCTGGTGGAAGACCTCCCTCTCAATGTTCTCCACCAGTCCATGCTCCACCTGGACAAGCAGGAAAAGAATCACACAACATGCATGCGAAGTACAACTGTATCATGATTATATTTAATAATACCATTCCAGAATTTAAATGAAGCAAGAAACTAATGAAAGCATAATAACAGTCCGTATGGTTAAGAAATTGTAATGGTCATTTAGGATCAATACCTTCAATGCAATTGCTTCAGAGAGCAGCTTCTTGGCATTGCTTCTTAAACTTTCAGTCTGTTTGTCACAGCGAACTTCTATGGAAGGTTTATTTGAATGTTCCTCAATAAAGGTCCTCCAGTGTTTATACACCTCCCCCGCAAGGGACTTGATTTCAGGATCTTCTGAGTGTTTGCGAAGGTTGTTAACTGTGTGTCCTGAAGAGATACAAATGAAAGTGGTAAGGGCTGATATTAGTATTTGATTTGAAAAGACAGGGATGCAGCTAGAAAGAAATACGCAAGTTTTACCAATTTTGGTAGTCTTTAGCACTTCTTTGGAAGGCACTTTCTTGTCCAACTCCTTTAAGGCTTTTATCATGTTCTCTTTAGCTTGGCCAGGCAGTTCAAGGATTGACTTGTACCTTTCAATGTCTTCAATCACGACCACTCTCTGGAACACATATATATAGACAAATAAATGTAGAAATCAATAATATTGCACATCTGGTGAAGAATGATGGGCAGGGTAAAATGAGCAATGACTTACCCGCAGGGACTCTAATGTTGCTTGTTTGTAATTTCTCTCTTGTTTTGGTTCCTGTTTCACTCTGTCTCCCTTTGGTAACCGAACAACAAATTTATCCATGATTAAAACCCTGATATAAACGATTCTAAAGAGTTTATTTACTCCAGCTCTAGCTATACTTATTTATATTTTAGGTTACTACATTGTAGATCAGTGAACAGAGGAGTATGGCAAAAGCGGTAAACGGAATTTCTGATTCGCACCGGAAGAGAATGCGCGTGTGCGCGATAAAGTTTTTTCAAAATAAAAGCCTTCTATCTCGTTAAAACTGGAAATATGAAAATACAAAACATCGATTAAATCTTCAATCCACTAATAATAAAACCAAATATTTTATAATACAAATGATTGATAGTTGTACATAAGCACAAAAACAAAACGTGAGTTGTCTTTCAATATTTTAGTGAATAAAATGTTTTATTATTATTGTTATTTACTAAGTGAAGCACCTTCATTGAATGGTTGAGTTGCCTTACAATTATGAAATATATAAACAAAAAATGTATTTAATTTTATTTTTCTTAAAGTTTATGATTCATAACATTGTATTCATCATTTGAGATGCTATTTTGTGAACGTCATTTATTAATTGAGCATTTAATGTATTATTTTAAGTTTGTTTGGGGGTGAAAACTTCAATATAAAATGTCAGCCATCACTGCATTAATATCGGCGATGGATGTATTTCATAATTTAACTTAATACTTTTGCTAAAGGGAAGCTATGTATTAGCTGGGTGGTCACGTGACCTGCGTCTCAGTTTTAGCGCGGAACTTGGAGTTCGTCGGGAAGAAAGACATCTCTTAAACTATAACGTTACCTAGTTGTGTGTTTATTAAAACATTTGCGTTTTATTTTATCTGCGCGATAAACGTGTTTGACACGGTGATGAATGTACTGTTTAATATCAAAAATAAGCCCCTAACATAACTTATGAACTTTGTACGGTAGCTGTGTGTTTACGCCAGTGCTTGCAGTGGCGTACAGTATTTCTCATAAACCCGAGTAAAAACAACAGGTAAAGTTTTTTAAAACTATATTTTTATTCTATATTATATATTCTGACGTTAAAATGTTTTAGGTTCTTTTTGATCAGTTTTGGTCTCATTTGGATTCAGTTAACCAAGATTATACCAGGTGAGCTGTTTAGGAGTATTAATAGTGTCTAATGCCATCCAACAGTTTTTCCCACATTATTGGATCTGTTGATTATTGTGGGATTAGATGGAAGCAGCACCGACTGGGCAGAGAAGCTCTCATCAAAGTGTTGAAAAGGGCAGGAGCAGACACAAAATTCCCAGTGAGTGGGCCTTTTTCACTATGAATGTTAGTGTTTTAAATGTACTCATGACAAACATGTAATTACATTTAAACACTTGACATAAGTTTGAATAGAAATTACATTAAAGTTTATTTTTGTTTAAATGCTTAGTAGTACATTTTTGCAATAGCCTACAATTAACTTTTATGTAAAAGACCAAAGTAAGTTTATGAAATTGCATATAAAGATGTACTTAAGTGGGTCAAAAGGGCACTCTTAAGTTCACTTAATTGCATTTAACTTAAATTTAAACTATAATATATTTTCATTGAACATGCAATTAAGTGTCCAAAAACATTACATTCAGATCACACTTAAGTATATTCTTTTACAGTGTATATATACTCTTTATAAAAGTAAGTCAAAGTGTACTTTATTTCACAAGGAAATGTTTGTTTGTCTAGCAAAGTTTTTAGATAATTCTGTTCCATTATGTAATTTTACCTAAATAATTAAACCAATGTGATTCTCTTTTGTTTAGGGCATGTTGAGACGGACATTGCATACCTGTATGAAGTTCTGCCACAGCTGTCTCGAATTTTTCGTATTATAGATAAAATTGGAGAAGGTTTGCCATTCAATTTCTTGCTGGTTATACTTGATGTTGGAATAGCTTCGAATGCACATAAATCATACCTTTTTTTCCTGCTGATTGATGAACCTTAGTTAACCTTTGTATCATCATTGTGTGATTACAGGCACTTTCAGCACAGTGTATTTGGCAGAGGCGCAGATGACCGACGGTTCAAGAAGGATGTTTGCATTGAAACACCTGATCCCCACCAGTCATCCTGTGCGAATAGCTGCTGAACTCCAGTGCCTGACTGTTGCTGGGTGAGTAATGAAAATGTGTCATATTTTGACCTATCATTGTTCGTCTTCATGTTTTCTGTGATGCATGCCATGTAAGATATTTTAGAATGAGCAAACTTCGGTTTCAGAGTTACTTTGATTTTTATCTATTTGATCTCCCTTTGCAGAGGAACAGAAAATGTGATGGGAGTCACGTACTGCTTCAGGAAAGAGCATCACGTGGTCATTGTCATGCCATACATGGAGCATCAAACATTTGTGGTAAATGTCTGTCATATGTGTGCTTTTAAACCCAAATAATGATACACAGTGAATAGGGCTGCATTTACACTGCAAGTCTTAATTAACGCACAGATCCGATTTTTTGGCCCGACTGTTTACACTCACTTTAGACAGGACTGGTTTCCGAAATCTTTGTTTACATTAATGCCCACCAAAAATGATTTTCGGTGATCGTTTTACTATGCACATGGTAGACCCTGGTTTTAAAGGGCCTTGCTATTAAAATTATTTATATAATTCATGTCGGGTGGTCATGATTATTTGCCAGCATGGACAAGATAACAGCTGTCATGAATGTTTTGCAGTGCAAAATCTGACAGAGCAGATATATAGTCCTGAAATAATTTCCGTTTATCTACAGCTCAGATCTAGAATTCTGAAGTGAAATAAAGTAGTCCTGTAATATATATATATATATATATATATATATATTTATTGAATTCGAATGAATTAACCAGAGAGAGAGCGAGAGAGAGAGCGTGCACGAGTGAGTAACCCAATAATGAAGCTTGTTGGTTTAATTACAGCAAAGTTATCACCTCATTGCTGAGAAATATAATGTAACTTTCAGTAGTGAAGCGGTTTTATTTTATAAAAGTCACGGGCAGAGGTATAAAACCAGCTCCTGAATGTTTCTGTGTTCGCACAATTTCTTTTCTTTACAAAGATAAATATAAAGTTCCCACCTCAATAAAAAGCTGTGAGCAAATCATACAGGCACGTCAGCCTCATAATACAAGATTAAAATGCTATCTTTGTGAATAAACGTGTCGTCCTTGCCTTGTGGTGGCTTGGAATTCAAAGCGGAATCGGATATGCGTGTTTAGACGTAGGTCGGGTGTCCAGATATCGGATATGTATCTGATTTAAAACCACATTTGGAAGTGGCTCAGATCGGATGCGAAAAAATCGGATCTCATGCAGATTTTTGTGTTTACGCATGGGCAACAAATTCCGATCTGTGTCAGATGTGAGTAAAAGATCGGATTTGTTGTGCCAGTGTAAACGCAGCCTAGTTTACCCTATACCCAAGATATCACCCAAAAGTCTTCATTCCTTGTAGGATATTGTTGGCTCCTTGAGTTTTGAGGATGTGAAGCATTACATCTTCCACCTGCTCAAAGCCTTGAGACACATTCACAAGTTTGGCATCATCCATCGAGACATCAAACCAACCAATTTCCTGTTCAATCAACAAAGGAGAGAGTATGTACCTAATGTTCATATCTAGTATCTCTGCCTGTTACACATTTAATTGCCACAGTTTCTTGCTTATTTAAGATAATTGTAACAATTGATCAACTGGCTAAATGATCGTTAGATTATAGCAAAGTAATGTACCAAAAAATGATCTCTTAAAATATCTTATAGCCAATTTGGTGCTAATATATTGTGCTTTCCTAATGGAATTTATAGATGTAGTTCACCCAAAAACTGAAAATCAGGTCTTTTTTTTCTCTCACTGTCATGCTGTTCCAAACCCGTCAGACTTTGGTTCATCTTCGAAACACAAATGAAGATATTTTCCATTTAAAGTCCATTCCACCAAAATTTTGACTTTGACTCTTTAAAAAGTTTACTGATCAAAGAACATACATAGAGCTCATCCAATATGGTAAAATGCAGCTTAAAAACGTACTTACTTGACGCACGACAACCAATGAGTTTTGTTCTCACATTTCAAGCAAGTAAGGTTGAGCTCCTGTTTATCATATTTTATGAGCTCCATGTATGTGTGTTGATCAATGTTTGTTTGTGAAAAATTAAAGAATAATTCCTAAATTAAATATGTTCATCATCGTATAAAGAGATTATTAATTCTCTTAAACAGCTTGTTTCATATGAATTACATTTACTTATATCTTCATGAACATTTCGGGGCCAGGGGGCCCAATACTACTAAAAAATAACTCAATAATAATAAAATGCACAACATTAAACTGACATTTTTGCCTTTATTTTTATTAAAACAGATTTACATAATTAGGATAGGAAGACCTTTGAACATTGTATAAGACAAAGTGGGGCCTTGGAATCAAAAAGGCTGATAACCAATGGAATAGATTAACTGAAGCCCGCTGATTCCCGTCTTTCTCATTCCTCAGGTACACTCTAGTGGACTTTGGCCTGGCGCAGGGCACTCCTGATACGCAGATAGAACTGCTGAAGGTGGTGAAAGCAAAAGCTCATAAGGGTGGAGGGTCGTCTAAGATGGTGGAGGAATCACTTGGGAAACAGAAACTAGTGCCTTTACCACCCAACACCAGAAACCCTGCCATCCTGTCTAGTACTAAAGCACCAGCTAAAAGACCCTGCCCACCCTCACGCATTAAACACAGCAAGGTGTCTGCACGGTGTCTCTTTGTTAAATAGATGAATTCAGTTTTTAATATGATTTTGGTTATGAGTCACATTGGGGGACACTGTACTTCCAGGTTTGCTCTGCCATGTTCATATTGTTTTATTTTAAAAAACGTATTCATGTCAAAAACTTATTTCCTTCCTCTCAAAGGAACTGTTGGGACTTGATAAGGCACCACGGTCTGTATTTGGGGAGAAAAACATAAACGGCACAAACTCTCATAAACCTGGCACTGACAAAGTTGAGGTTAGCGTCTTTTCTCACACTGGTTGCATCTGACCCCTAAATAACTATCAGCTCTTTACCTGTCGGATTGTATTTCAGGGATTGCTTTTAAAAACAAAAAGAGAGGAGGTAATTCCACGTAAGATTGTTTCCTCAAAACACCGCTCAGTCCCCGTGAGAACGCCATTAAATCAGAAACCCAAACCCCCTACCGTCAGCCCGATGCTCACCTGCAACTGCTTCATGACCGACCGCGTCTGCAACGTCTGTCTGTCCAGGTAGGTATTCATATATATTATATTTTTTATAAAGTAAATGTAAGAATAACTTTTATATTGTCAATAATATTTCAAAATTAAGTAATATTTCAAGTTTTCCATCATTCTTTTGGGAAAATCATGTTAAAATGCATCAAAAATATGATCCATCAGGCTTTTGAGGAACAACAGGCTTTTGTACGTCATCTCTTGTATTGCCCTGCATTATGAGTTTTGCCCACCCACATTACTAAATGGAAACTTTCTTTTTTAGATAAAAAAAAAAAAAAGATTTTGTCTGCAGGGGTGTCAAACTCAGTTCCTAGAGGGCCACTGCCCTGCAGAGTTTATCTTTAACACTAATTAAACGCACCTGATCCTGCTAATCTATTTCTTCAGGCTTATTTAAACCTACAGTTATGAGCGGATTCCTGACAGACTTTCTGTAGGACTGTGGCCCTCTAAGAGCTGAGTTTGATAGCCCTGTTCTAAAGGTTCATAAACTGTTCCAATTTAAAAAAAAAAAGAAGCATATTTGGCACCATTATTTCATATGTCAGGCTTTACAGGGTTCAATTAATAGTGCAGTCAGTGAAGAACTTAACTGCTTTGACAGGAAACAGCAGGTGGCTCCGAGGGCTGGTACCCCAGGCTTTAGGGCTCCTGAGGTTCTGACCAAGTGCCCCAACCAGGGAACAGGTAAAGCTACTCATCGACATTAATATTTGTTGCATATATGTTATTTGGAATGTGATTCAGCATTAATGCTCGTTTATATTCAACTTGGAAAAGTAAAATTTAATGCCACTTGATGTTACTCCCTTTAAACTGATGATTGTACACCTGCACAACAAACACTGTCTTCATGATCACTGAAGTCTGATTCACCAATAAATTACTCTTACGTGTTAGTTCTTTTAATGAATCTTTAAAATGACTTACAAACTCAAGAGTAACTGATTGAATCTGAGTGGTTACTGAATCAACATCAAGTCAATAAACCCAAAAAATCAGAATGGAATTTAAATTAGGAAATCTGTTCTTCATATTCAGTGCAAACATTGGATAACAAAAAGTTTCATGGCCAGAAGACACATATGAAGTAGGAATATCCCACATCTGACTTGTAGATTGCACACAAATTTAGTATGGTGTACATTTCATATAGTTCAACTGTCTTATGTTTTAAGTCTGTGGTGGCAAACAAAATTCTATCACTGAATAAGAGACAAACATTTCCAATTGTCTTTGATGAGGTTTATTTTCTTAAAAGAAGAGGCCAGCAGTTGTACAGTCACACAGAGTGGCTGCAGAGTGTGACAGTGAGAGGAGAGCATCCTTCCTTCTTTATAGTCCTGACTCCCCCAAGGTTATTTCTCTAGGCTAAATGATGATATGTCAAAGCCATAACTAACACCCACGAGTGGAGTTCTTCTGTCTCGGTCATACATGCATTCAAACATATAGAACATATTAAATTTCTTCCAGAAGTCTTTTGACAGATTCACAGTGAAACTTTATCCTTCCGTAAGGAATTCTGACTAATAGAAGCACACCTCTTTGCAGCTATTGACATGTGGTCAGCTGGAGTCATATTGCTGTCCCTGCTGAGTGGGAGGTATCCGTTCTTCAAAGCCAGTGACGATCTGATCGCTCTTACACAGATCATGACCATTCGAGGATCTAGGGAGACGAAGGAGGCTGCTAAGACGTTTGGTATGGGGACGGATGTCTATGGATGCTGTTGTATGTTGATTTTCATTTTATTTCTCGCACCTTCAACTGACTGAATATTTTGTTTCTGAATGCAGGGAAATCTATAGTGTGCAGTCGTGAACTTCCTCGGCTGGACCTGAGGATCCTCTGTGAGACCCTGAGAGGTTTGCGATCATGGGATGACACCTCACTTCCTGCTGAGTTTCAAGCCTCACGTAACCCAGCAGAAGTCAAACAGGATGCTGGGAGTCCCACTAAGAAACGCATGAGCTCAGGCTCACCCCGAAGCATTGCAGAGCTGCAGGAGATGGGCTGGGACAAAGTGCCTGATAATGCATACGACCTCCTGGATAAACTGTTAGATTTAAACCCAGCAACGAGGATAACGGCCTCCACGGCACTGCAGCATCCACTCTTCAAAGATATGACTGATTAATGTTTGTGTATCACCCTAATTTTGCATTATTCTGTAAAGGGCTACATGAATACATTTATTTTCTAACTACATGCTGTACAGTGATTTATTTATTTGTCTTATTTTTTTTTTTGGGTGGGGGGGTTCATAGATTCACTTTTGAGAATAAAAAGCTCAAACCTAATTGTTTAATTTTAAGAGAATTCTCCCTTCATATAAGGTTCTGTCACACGTAAATATTTTTGCATTAAATAAATGTTCAACTTTTTGAATCCACCAGACTGTTTTTGCTGCTTGTTTCTCCAATAATAAAACAAACAAACAAAAACAACAAGTCTTGTTGACTAATAATTGCATGGATATTTTTGTTTATAATTTATATGCACATAACTTCTCAAAAAAAAGGTCACAACACGGGTGCATTTATTTCTGTTCTTATGCTTATTTTTAGATTATTCTAACTGAATGACCACATACTTTGAAGTACAACTTATTCAATAACAATGTAATCTTACCCAGAAGTGCGGGGTTTCAGTTGCTAAATTTGTACATTTCGAATACATTTTTAGTATGCAGGTTTTTGATGCATCAGAATTTGTCCATGAAATTGTGCACACGCACGGTTATTGAATTGAACCCTATGTGGAAAAGGAAAAATTCCATCTGAAAAACAATAGTATTTATTCAAAGCCTGAGGGATCATTTCATGTAGCAAAATGTAGAGGAGAAAACTGCCTATTATTTCCCCCACAGAAAAACTTTCACAGACTAGAAAGATGCAAAAATGCAGGTACAAAAGCACTAAGAATCTTAATCTGTGCAATTTTTGCATAGTTAAGTGTTTGTTTTTGTGATCGATACACACAAAGCCTGTCAGCAGGTAATAATCCAATAACTTATTGTATTGTCATTTACATTTATAGGTGACCTAACATTACTTTTCTACATTAGTATCTTGACGTCAAACAAATGTGCGCAATCATAGTTCAGAAGCCAAAACAATGAAAATCCATCCTAAAAGTTTGCAAATAACATTTAATGTTTTCTCCCTGACAATATACTACAATAATATGCTACTATAGAGTAAAGAGTGATTACAACCAGAGTGGACACAGACACGATAAAATACAGCGAAATAAAGCAAATCGAATGTAGTCCATGCTTTTTGTCCCCACCCTCGAGCTGGTGGCGTCACAAAACTGTCTCACTTTCGATTAGTTGTCCAATCATTAAAGGAAGCTGGTTCTGGTGCTTTGAGAAGTGTGACTACGTTATCCGAAAGAGAAGATGCTAAAATACTCATACAGTCTCACATCAGGACAAGGGTCTTTCTTTAGCCTCGATGATCTCCTCGATTCTTGCCAAGACGCTCTCTATCAGGTCAAATGTGAAGAGGGCTGACTGCAGAACCTGCAGAAGTGACATGCAAACACTGTTAGCTGTTACAATGTCCACTGTATTGCAGCACCCATGTAGACTGGTGCACAAATTGATATACCTGAATCTGCATTTCTGGTGTCATGTTGGGCAGCTTCTCATTGTCAACAGTTAATGTGCAGACTGATGCTTGAGTGTCTGTCGAACGCGACAAAAAAGGGTTAGCAGCCTGACTACAGAGAATTCAAGTGACACAAGCTAAATTCACAGCATAAATATGTTAAGTTCGGGGTTATTAATGAGGGAGTATTGAACCTTTAGAGGTGATCTTCTTATTCGCTTTCATGCTCTTCAGTTCTGCCTCATAATGCGCTTTGGACATGTTCAGACCGGTCCGTATTGGCTTCAGATAGTTGTCCTCAATCTTATAAAGCTCCGTCCAAATTCCTGTCTAAACAGATTTAAAAAATAATAATTATATATATATATATATATATATATATATATATACAGAAACTAGTAGTGGCAATATATTAAAATAATAATAAGAATAATATTATTATTGTTGATGTTGTTGAAAATAAAGTAATTCATTTTCTTATCATATTTCTACTTATGAATTAATTTAAATTACTTATTTCTTTTGTTATTGCGTTTTTATATACTAACAAATAGTAATTTATCAGCAACAGGGTTATTATTACAGTTAAGCAAATCCCTTTTTCTAAAATCATTACTTTAACAAACTTGAACTGAAATAAAATAAAATATTTAAAAAAAATTATTTCAGCTAGTTGCCAACGTTTCTCATTTTCATTTAACTTGATTTACTAAATTAACAAAAACTAAAACTATATTTGAACTATATATACATAATGAACATCTAATTAAATTACAAAAACAAACAAAATTCCTAAAACTTTTAACTATATAGATAAATAAATAAATAATGTTTATTTTTGAATAATTAATCATTAATAAAAACTAAAATCTCAGCGATTCAAAAATAACAATGCTCAGCAATTTCAACCCCCCAAAAATATTTTAGAGCATCCAGTAACTTGCGTCAATTAAAAAATTATTAATAATTAAAAAATAATAATAATATATTAAACTATTTTCTTTTGTATCTTGTACCCTTTCTGGAGCACCCATAGTTTGTTTTTGCTTTTTTGAGTAACAAATGCACTCTTAGATAATGTTTTTTCTTCAATATATGTTAGAGCTTGACATAACTAGAAAAATTATAATTCAAAATACAGCAAAAAAAAAAATCCAGTACTTTTAAAGATTTTATTAATTTCCACCACTTTTTCAGTTCTACAAATCACACTTTTAAAATTCCCTCATATATCCAGGTTTGTGAAACGAAAAGATATTACAGTTCAAAAGGGAACGAATAAACTGAGAAATACAATGTCAGTGTTTAGTTGTTTTAGCTTATTTTAAGCCCCCTGCTTGCACCACTGATGTAGAGTCATGTGAAGATGGTTCACCCTTACCTCATTCTCCCATTCTTTATCTCGGATGAGCATGTATCTCAGGAGGTTCAGTGATTCCATGATCCTGTTAGATATGAACAGCGGTTTGGTCAAGTCAAACGACTGCGACTGAAGCAAGCGCTGTGGCGGTAAGACGGAGCTCTCACCTGTCTAAGTTCTGCAGCAGGTCTGTTTCCGGTCCGTGTGGGAGACACAGCACTAGCCGCAGCAGAGGCAGCAGATGTTTACCCAGGAACCACTCATTACCATTACATGGCTAAAAATGACAGAAAAAAAAATGAAGGTCCAAGAAAAAAATAAATGGAACCAAATGACATGATATTGTGACTTCTCTTACCTTGAGGGAAAAGTCAATCTGATTCTTGACATTCTTGATAATGTATCCCTCCACCCCTGCGTGGTGACTTGTATTCAACATGACTCTAAAATGGAGGAACGACATAAATGAAAGTATCTAACAACACTAATATCATCAGCTAAGCTGTCTACATGTTTAATGTTTCAATGGAAACCCGTTTCCACCTCAGATATCTCAGTGTATGCCAGAAATAAAGACTAAAATAGGAAAAAGTTTCTTTGTATTACTAGCATTTCTTGTGTTTATAGCCTCTTTAAGAGGAATCGCTTGTTGTGTTCATCTTTTGTAAGTCACTTTGAATAAAAGCATCTGTTAAATGGATTACAATTAAGCACATTGTGACATTTAACGTGGAATTGTTAGATATAAACTTAATATAAAGTTGATATTAGGGCGGCAACTACTGATGATTTTGAGAATTGATTAATCTGTGACTTATTTATTGATTAATCGAGGGGGGGATGTCTCTGATTTCTGAGATGCACAGAAACTCTATTAGATTTGCGATCCTGCTCCACTCATTTCATTCATAAAGTTTGCACACATTCACTTCACACACTATTGCGTAGTGATTTCAGATGTTTATGTATAATAGCGTGCTATACTATTCCCTAGCACACCTGTTAACCAGCAAACTCGAGGAGCGACTGTGCTTGCAGAATATTTTTATCCTACTATTTAGTAGAATTTTGTTATTCGTTTTAAAGCCATTATGAGTGCATTTCTGAATTAGGTATTTGGTTTCAGGCACATCCCTAGTTGTAAAGGTTGTATTGAACCAAGTGAGAAGTTTTCATGTTTAAATATCAGAAGGAGGGCGTACCTGAAGAACTTGTATTTGGCCTCTGTGCTGAATTTGTCAATACTCAGCTGAAACACTTTAAGTCCTTTAGTTCTCTGCGGTGAACACAAATCAAAATGAACAGTTATAACAAATATTATACAACACAAACATATAAACAAAAGGTCATCTCACTTACCAAAGTCTGGTCTGGACACAACGTCATAACTTTAACCAATTTCTAGACAGAAAACAGAAAGTATTAGAACAAGACCTCACCTAAATCACACACAAAACGATTGTTACAGCATAATTAGATATAATATTTTTACCTGTGGAACACTGAAAAATGTCTTCAGCTCCAAAAGATCTACTGGTAGACTGTTATCTTCAACTCTGACAAGACTTTTTTCATACAGTTCCTACGATGAAAGAATTAAAGGAATATTAAAATTTTTAGTAAAAAAACACTTAATTTTAGTGTCCTTGTTACATATGTTACATGTATTTACCAGGGTTCATACAGATACTGCAAAATGTAATGAACTTTTCAAGCACTACTTTTTTGGTTTACAAGGACTACAGTAGATATCTCACTTATCAAACAATATCTTTATTATCTTTCAACTTCTAAAAAGAAGGTAAATAGATAAATACAAAATAAACAAATAAAACAAAAATGGTACAATTCAAGTGCAGCGCATGCAATGACTGTGGTCACTTTAACCTTTGAAAGGACACTATGACAAAGATATCCTTTATTCAGAAAGATTTTTTTCCCTCATGAATATATGATTGACCTGAAGAATGAAAGCTGTATAATATACTTGGAAATTTATATGAGCAACATCATGCTCATAGCCATGCGAAATGGCTCTATATCAGACGGGCTGCAGTGTTCATTTTGCGTGAAAAGATTGTTTTATCAATAAAATTAAACACTAATTTCACATATATTGACTTTTTAAGTACCTTTTCATAAATATGGCTGTTTTCAAGGGTTTTCCAGGTCAAAATCAAATCCTATTCCTAACCCAATAGTAAGTACATGTTGTTAATTAATATTACTCAGTAAATAAATATAAATTTACACCTTAAAATAAAGTGTAACAAATAGGCTGTAATAAATCTATGCATAAAACATAAATACAATGTGGTACGGTTTGAAGTTGGGATGAACACTCTTACCAATCCTTTCTGCAGACGGGATCCTTCAGTTCTATAAAAGAAGATCGAAACAGTAGAGTGAAATCCTGTGTGTCAAAAGACAAATATTCAGATTCATGGTCATAACTTCATAAGTACCTGCTTAACAGCAGCTCGATATATTCCATGTTGCACTGAAGTACAAAAACCGAACTGAAAAAACATGCAAAGAAATGTCAGCACAAATTGACATGAGGGTTTATCTGTAGGTAAATCATGGTCAGCTGCTTCTCTCTTCACCTGAGGACCGCTGGAAAGATGTCCACAGCTAGATGATTCACAAAGAGCAGGTGGCACATGCAGGCCAGCGACTCCTTTGGGTATCTGACCTCCTCTTCCAGAAAGCCCGGGACCTCCCTTCTCTTCAGCACATTACGACTCAACAAATTAGGGAGTGACTCCCCAATATTTGACAAAATGATCTGTAAACATGGAACATAATGCAGATTAAGTATGAAAAGGTATATCAAGGCAGTAGTTTTAAAAGGCATTAGCAGATGCCTCTAGATTTAATATTATGCTATTTGATGCAATTTTATTAGACTATCATTCAAAAGTTTAATTTCAGTAAGATTAAGTCATTTAAGCTCACCAAGGCTGCATTTATTTGATTAAAAATACAGAAAAAGCAGTAATATTGTGAAATATTATTACAATTTAAAATAACAGTTTTTTTATTTGAATATATGTTCAAATGAAATGAACTCCTGTGATGGTAAAGCTGTATTTTCAGCATCATTACTCCAGTCTTCAGTCACATGATCTTTCAGAAATCATTCTAATATGCTGATTTGATGCTCAAGAAACATTTATTATTATAATCAAATGATGAAAACTGCTTGATATTTTTGTGGGAACTGTGATACATTTTTTTTTAACATTATAAATGTCTTTACTGTTACTTTTAAATTAAAAAAATAATACATTTCTTTAAAAAAAAAAAAAATCTTACGGACCCCAAACGTTTGAATGACAGTGTAAGTTTCAAAACACTTGATGCAATAAAGGAATGCAATAGTTAAGAAAGTTCATGCAATATTATACCAGTATCTCAGTAGCAAAGTCTCTCAGAGGGGATTTCTGGAGTGTGTCTGGGTCTTTCAACTGCACCTCCAGCAGAGGCTCACTTAAACTCTTCATACAGCTGAATAAAAAATACAATACATAAATTGCCCATATTAAAACACTTTATTATATTGTCTAAAAATGATGAACTGTAACCCTAAAAAAAATCAATTGTTTTAAATAAATCAGCGCATCAAATTATTATAGCTCTAACGTCGAGATTTTGCTAAAGACTAACAGTGGTATATTACATTACTAGTGTTTTTAAGGATGAACTAATCAAGTGTTAGAGTCTAGAAAGCAGCAAAGGTAATCTAAATGTAAAAATCGAGGAAATGAGTATGAACAATTAAATATCCAATGACCAATACTGGTAACTGAAATGATGTCGATATATCCTTAATTTGGGGTAAAAATGATAAGGTACACTTATAAAAACCTACAACTTGAGCAGTTCCACTCTGAGCTCATTGTCCTTGGATATTCTGTTGTTGTCCTTGACGATCTCCTTGATCTCTTCAACAAAGGGCTTCACAAACTGCAGAAGAGCAGTGCAGCAGCAGCACAAGCCGAAAACATCATCCTCCTCCTGCTCTTTGGTGACGGGCACCGGCAGTCTGGCCACCTGGCTGAGCAGCGTGGAGAGAGCCATGCCCACAGACGAGGCCTTCTTCATGCCCAGCCTCAGCAGCACTGACAGGTCCGGGACATATCAGGGGCAAAAAACAGGATCTGGTTCATTAAGGATCCATTCAGAATCATCAGAGTCACATGGAAGAGTCTTATGAGTACATCAGAATACAGTATGCATGAGTCAGGAGGGTCTGAAAACAACTTAGTAGTCAGTTGAAGTGAGTTTACCTACAGTACCGTTCAAAACATTGGGGTCAGTACGTTTTTTTTTTTTTAGATACTTTATTCAGAAAGGACATGCTAAATTGAGGCTTTGAGATAAAACGATAGCAATAATTATGATATAACCTTCCCCAATAAAATTAAAACAAAAGTTTGCTAAATGTACGATACAATGTTTATGCGCTATGCAAATAATGCTGTGTATGCGTGTTGCAGACCGTCGCATTGCATAATGTTTCATATCACCAAGACATACCTACAATAAATGTATCAAAATTGACACTAAATACATGCATAATGTTACATAAAGATCTTATTTCAAATAATGAGTAATTATATAGCCATCAAAGGAATAAATTACTTTTTAAAATATATTTAAAAAAACATATATTTAAATGTGAATAATATTTCACAATATTACTGTTTTTACTGTATTCGTTTACTGTATTGTTCAAATAAATACAGCCTTAATCAAAACATTTTGAACAGTAGTGTAGATTAAAAATCTGAAACATTTAGGCTGTCGGCAGTTCACTGACGTCAACATTACATCAACATTTCAGTGCTTATGATTCAGTGACTAAGAGAAGAGGAACCTGTTTGTAAAGGCTTGAGGAGAAGAGTAAGCGTCTCAGCAATGGAGGCAGAGTCAGCCTCCTCCACCTGCTCCAACAAACCCACAAGCAGCTCTTTAGGACTGCAAACCTGTTTCACAAAACAACACAATGAACAACTGAAAGCAGCATGGAAACTGGTCATGGTTTAAGAACAAGACATAAACAACCTCCAGCAGATGCGACAGGATGGCATGGCTGTGGGGAAGGTTTTTGTCCTCCTTCTTCAGGAGCATCTGTACCAGAGGTCCCAGCAGATTCCAGCCCATGCATCTCACTATGCTCTTGAGTAAAAAGAGGAAAAACATTCCTGAATTTGTCCTTCTCCATAGATGAATCACAAAGTGCACTAGATGCTGTCCAACTCACCTTGTTCTTCTCATCAACTAGGATACTGAGAACTTGAGCACTGTCGCCTTGTTCAATACAGGTTCTTCCAGCAGTGAGGAATATATCATAGTCCTGCGATGAGTAGCTTTCATCCTTGATTGCTTGCTAAAGAAAAAGTGAATGTACACGTCACGTGACTAATGGTAGGTGACACACTGTCAATGTACAGTAGCACATATCTACACGTCACGTGACTAATGGTAGGCGACACATTGTCAATGTACAGTACATATCTAGACACTTACACATCTCTGGACTACATCACTGAGCTGTTCTAAAGCCATCCTGATGGTCCAAAACGTCTTCTGTCATCAAAGATTTCTGTATAAAAAAAAAATATGATATTAATATTATGCATGATAACGATGTGGTGTAAAGACAATAGAGCATTGACGTAGTTATCAATCATGACAGCTTCAGAAAGAGCAGCTGGTTGTCAAAACAGAAAATATCCATATAACAAAGAAAACATTCATTAATAGATCTCACTCTTCGTCAGAGAGAGAGTCTGTATGGATATAAACCGGTTCTTGTAGTCATTAGCAAGATAGCTAAAATCTCGACTGGCGTTCACTAAATAAACTCTATAATCAGATTATGCGTTCGCGTAGCTTTGTACAGGCATGGCTGCTGGTTTATTTTGCTAACAAGATATACATCTACTAAAAAAGATACAAACTGCAAATGCGCGCTCACTTACAGCTATACTTTCAATACGCAGCGCCGCATGTTTGGAAACTGCAGCGGAATAAAGCGTGTCACTGGCGGCTTGCCGTAGTGCTGTGACGTAGGCGGAAAAAGTTTTGTTTTGGGAAAACAAGCATGGAAGCCGGTGAGGTGACGGGAAAGAATGTCTCCTCAAAATCCAAAAAGAAAGGTTAGTGGATATATGGGGCTACATGGGATTTACCCTCAAAGTTGTTAGTTTTAAACTTTAACAATATTTGTCCGCTTCATTTGAATTTTAGGTGGAAAGGGAGCCGAAGCGATTTCAGCAGCGCATGAGGCGAGAAGGTGCTGTTTAATTAAGTTGAACTATGTTTTTGACTAGGAGTGTTAATGTCGTGTCACAATATATAGCAATACAAAAATGCAACAAAATGTATTGTGGATTGTGACTATTTGTTTTGTGTATAGTTCACCCAAAATTAAAATTACTGTGTGAGAAAAAATTCAAGTTCACAGAGTTTTAGTGTCAGTATTACATTAAACTACAATATATAATGTATAATAATGCAATGGGGAAATATTTGTAGGTCCTGATAATGCCAAATGTTCATATTACCAGTAAAAGCCCTACATTTTTTAAAATAAATATAGTCAGTGACTGATTCCAAGCATTTGTAATTCATAATTCTGTATTTTCAGCTTCAGAATCATGAATATTTTTATTCTGGTGTCACTATTGTCCTGTGCATTGGGTTACCAGCACCAAGTCCAGGCCTATTAATTTACACCCACAATGTAATAGCCAATTTTAGGATTTTAATCAACAGTATATTTTTAGTAAACCTTTTACCATATGTCTTGTAGTAGCGCAATAACATCATATAGGGTATCGTTACACCCCTATTTTTGAATAACAATATTTTTAAGTAACTATTAAAATGACGTAAGTTATATAAAGTGTGTTGTTTGCAGGAGGGAAGCCATTAAAGAGGCGCTCAGACAGAAGCTGGAGTTGGAGCGTAGAGCCCTGCAGGTGGTCGAGCGCTTGGTGGAAGAAGACAACGTGACAGAGCAGTTCCTCATCGACTGTGTAACTTACATGTTTAGCCTCTTTATGCAGTTTAGCTGGAGATTTAAATAGTTGTGGGTTGTGCTCCAAAAAGAATGTCCTGTCATCTTCTGCTGCAGGCATGGTACATCACTTCTACCAATTACAAAGACACAGTGGAAGAGCGGTCCATTGCCAAACAGTGTGGATACCCTGTGTGTCCAAATAAACTAACCAATGTAAGAACCCTTCTTGGAATTAAACAAGTTATTTTTTATTTGACAAATTTAGTTGTTTCTTTCTGTCTAATGCGAGTTTATTAATTTCAGGTGCCCACTCAACAGTTTAAAATATCCACCAAAACTAATAGAGTCTATGATATTACAGAGCGCAAGGTATGATTTATTTCCATCGCTCTCCTAAAATGTATTTAGAGATTAAGCAGACCAGTTCTTCATAATTTTCTGTTGTTTGTTCTTTATTTTTCAGTGCTTTTGTTGTAATTTCTGCTACAAAGCCTCCAAATGTTTTGAGTTCCAGATATCAAAAACTCCACTTTGGCTCAGAAAGGAGGAGAGGTAGTGTATCTGTCAGTCCAATTCATTATAATTAAGTAAATATTTAATTTATTATTAAAATCGAAATGTTTAATCATATAATTCAAATTGTTTAATCATAAAACTGAATTCTTTATCATACAGTTATAAAAAAGAAGATAATTTATTTTTATATGTAATATTAAATTGCATTGATAGTTTATATGTAATATTAAATTGTAATTTATTAATCGCAGTTCAAAAGTTTGGGGTCTGAAAGAAGTTTTTGAAAGAAGTCTCTTATGCACACCAAGGCTGCATTTGTTTGTTTAAAAATACAGTAAAATAGTAATATTGTGAAAGATTATTATGATTTAAAATAACTGTTTTCTAATTTAGCCTAATATATTTTAAAATATAATTTATTCCTGTGATCAAAGCTGAATTTTCAGCACCATTACTCCAGTCTTTAGTGTCACGTGATCCTTCAAAAATCATTCTAATATGCAGATTTAATGCTCAAGAAACATTTCTGATTATCAATGTTGAAAACAGTTGTACTGTATACTAATTTGCTGAAAACTGATCAAAATAATTCAGCAGTCTTTGAGGAATAGAAAATTCAAAAGAACAGCATTTATTTGACATGGAAATATTTGCTATAACTTCTGTTCAATTTAATATGTCCTTGCTGAATAAATGTATTTCTCTCTTCTAATTAAAAAGTCATACCCAAACTTTTGGACAGTAGTTTATTTAACAATACTAATTTTAATTAAACTGTATTTTTAATAATGTAACAATGTTTAGCATTTTATTTATACAAATTAAAAATGTTCCTTTCTTTTCCATAAAAGGCCTCCTGAGGTTAAGCTGATGAAAGAAGGAGACGGGTCTGTACATGCTGTTTGTCTTAGAGAAATTTCATTGTTTAGTAGATGGTTTGCAGTGGAATAACCTTCTGAATGAGTAGTTTATAGATGTATAAATTGACTGAAAGTTTATTCTCACCTGTGCACAGGGGCAGCTCAGGACAGGAGATAAAGTTGGTAGACAAGCCTTTAAAAAAAGCCGACATTGAGAATCCCGTCACAGACATTCCTGAGCCTTGCAAAGACTCTCCTCCCTTCAGCCAGAGTGACAACAGTGACATTGAGCAAGACTTTGTCTCCAGTGTGGTGCCCAGACAGAGTAAACAAGCACGGGTTCACTGGGGAAAGCTGCCAAAGAGGGATGGAGCGAGTGAGGGTGAGTCCAGTGCTGAAATTAACCAATATGCACATCCTGAACCTTCACAAAGAGAAAATAATGATGAAAGTGGATCTTCACAAACTCCTCAACCACAGAAAGACCCAACCGACTGCCTACCTAAACTGGATAAACTCACATCTGCAGAATCTGACATTAAAGGCACTCTGGAGCTTTTGAATCAGTGTAGTCTGAAGGATGCTCCAACTAACTTCCCTTCACAGCCTGAGATTGCCGCTGGTGTTCTGAACATCACTCAGGTGGGCATGAGTAAGAGAGGAGCTGCGGGCCTCAAAGGATTGTTGAAGGATCATAACAGAGCTAAAACAACCCCTACGGCCGTCAATCTGTGCCTGCTAGAGCGCCTACAACAAACCTTTACGGAGTGGAGAACTGAGGAAACTATGAAGTTTCTTTATGGGCCTGAATATGTTTCAGGAACCGAGTCTACAGCGCAGGAGGCGGAGGAACTGGACGAAGATGACCTGGATGAGGTGGAGGTGGGCTTGAGACAGGACAGTGGAAGTTCTTTCACACCCACAGCTCCTGCTCCTGATATTGAGACACTGTGGAAAGAGACTGCGTCGCTGGAGCTGAGAGTGAGGGAGTTTTATGAAGGTGTGTGTGTTCTGCCTGAAGAGATTAAGACGGATACAGTCAAAGAGACTGGAGATACACAGGTGAGAACTGAATGATTTCAGAAGAAGCTACCCTTCTAGACTTATACTTGCACAGACAATATAATGGCTAAGTTTTCATTTTAGTCATTTACTATGTGATTTGTCATTTTATTAGTTTTTGTTTAAAAAAAAATGTATTTTTCAAGGTTTAATTCAGTTAGTAAGTTTCGTACTTCAACTTAAACATATTTCAGCTAGTTGCCACATATCTAATTTTAGTTATTCACCTAATACTTCTATTTTAATTTATTTCAGCTTTATTTCAATTAGCCGTTAGTTTATTCCTCAAGTACACACATGTAGTTCACATTGACTATGAACATGATCCACCTACTAATGTTTGACAACCACTAATACCTTTTTATTTTTATTTTTTACAGTATATCGGTTATTTTATTTCATGACCTGACAAAGGTTTTATGACTTTTTTTTATTTATTAATGTTTTCTCCTTTTAAAATGACACTTGATTTTATATGTAAAGCATACTAAAGCATCCAAATGTTTTTTCTGGCCTCTCATTCTGAACTCTAAACCTGCAGTTACTTTGACTGTCCTGTTGTGGGTGCTTCATTCTAGCATAATCTTCCTGACACATGGCAGCATCTCTCATTAATTTCTGCATGTTGCATTCTTGATTGACATGCAGTCTTTTTCTTATGGGCCTCCAGGACAGTGGGAAGGACAAGGACCCTCCTCTACCTTTGGTTGATTCTCATGCACAGCACCTGATTCAGAAACGCATTGTTGTGGAGAAACTCAGGCGGAGGTCAGTGTTCAGCAATGGTTTGTCATTCCAGCTGCTTTAGACACAACTGTACGTTGATTTGGTCCCCCTAATAATGTATTTGACCTGCTTGAAATCTGTATAAATGATTACCTGCATTTCTGTCAAACACACCCTGCATTTTGCAATGTCTTCTTGCATTTTGTTATTTAACATAACCTTCTTGTGTCTTCCCAAAGCTTGAGAGATGTTGTGGGACCCCTATGTCTAACAATAAGTGATGTCATCAATAACATAAATAATCTGGTCAGGACATTCAGGTAAGTCGCATCGCACACTAGATGAAGAGTGAAGACTTTGTGTTTTCAAACAGGCTGATATACTGTCTGTATTATGAACACTGTTCAAAATTAAGATTTTCTATTCATCAAGGATGCATTAAATTGATGTAACGGTAAAGACATTTATAATGTTGCAAAATATTTCCATTTCAAATAAATGCTGCTCTTTTATGATCAAAATTATTTCTTGAGTATCAAATCAGATCATATTAGAATGATTTCTGAAGGATCATGTGACACTGAAGACTGGAGTAATGATACTGAAAATTCAGCTTTGCATCAGGAATAAATTACATTTTAAAATATATTCAAATAGAAAACAATTATTTTAAGTTGCAATAATATTTCACAATATTACTGTTTTTACTGTATTTTTGTTCAAATAAATGGAGCATAAGAGACTTCTTGCAAAAACATAAAAAAAATGTGCGTACAACAGGGTCAAATCAGTGTTTATGTCTGCCTATCAGACGCTCTGTAGACCTTTTTGACCTGAGTCATGACATTTTGAGTTTCACGGCCCATAAATTGTGATTGGCCATAGAGGTGTTGTCAACAGGAAGTAGTGTGTCACACTATGAAGATGATTTAGCATGCCTCTGAAGGGTCACTTGACCCTTGGATTGAACCTGCTTCCAGGAATTATGTCTCTCCTGTTGAGGGCCACTAAATCTGAGCAGCTTCAAAACCATGATACCCATTAAAGCGGTTTGACTTTAATATTGCACTTATTGCCCATTATTTTGCAAGTTGTTATGACTGACATCAATGCACATTCAAAATTGTATGGCATTTTAAGTGCACTTTTGCTAACGTTGTCCTTTTGTTCCAGGTTTACAAACACAAATATCATTCACCAGAGCCCAGAATGGACTTTAATCGCTGTGGTTCTTCTGTCAGTGTAAGTATCAAATAAACATTCAATACATTATTTTCTGAAGTTGCTGGGCGGTTTCTGGCTCATCATACCCATTGTCCAGATTGCTTCCAACCAGAGTCGGGTCTTAATATATTTGGTATCTTTCAGATGTCAAACAGATCTTTAGATTGCTTTTAGCTAATTATCTACTAATGCTTGGCTTTGCTCATGCATGGGAAAGTGCCACATGTGTTGGTATTTGCCATGAGAGTCCAGCACGACCGTGCTCGTATAAAGGCTCAGAATATTGCAACTGCAGATAATGCTGTGGGTTTATCTGATGACTGCTGTTGATTGGGGCTTTATGGCTCCTCGCTGGCCTGCTGTGCTCTGACAGTGAAAGTATGTGGTAGACGGATCAACAGCTGGAGGGCCTGGCTTTAACAAGAGCGGACGGGAACAGGACTGAGGAAATCAGGGAGCATTGTTTTCTCTTCAGGAACACACTATGTAAAGTCATAAGACGCAAGTGATTTATGTCCATGAGAGTGCGTGTATGATTTGTGTGCATTTGTTTTTGCTCCAAGTTAATATTTGTCTACTTTATAAAGATTTGTGCTTCTATTGAGGATTGATTCTGGAGTTTCTAATTGTGAGAGATCTTTTCCTGTGTGTCACAAAACGAAAAGGAAATATATATATATATATATATATATATATATATATATTTATATATATATATATATATATATATATATATTTTAAGTAGTGGTAAGAAGTTTACATTGGTCACACTTTATATTAGGTGTCTTTAATTGAAAAAGAATGTTGCATTGCAGAACACTTTTTCTGCTATTGAGGTGAATACAGGTACAGTTAGGGACAGGATTGGGGCTATGGGTAGTTTTAAGCTGTAATTGCATACAGGTATTTTTAAATATGCAAGTAAAATGTAAAAACATGCATGTGCACACGTAGGACCATTACATCTGTTAACATTAGTTAACTATATTGGTTAACATAAACTAACAATGAAAAATATTTCTAAACATTTTCTAATACATTATTAAATTTAAAAGTTGTATCCGTTTATATTATTTTAAAGGGAATGTTCACCAAAAAATGAAAATTAGCCCATGATTTACTCACCCTGAAGCCATCCTAGGTGTACATGACATTCTTCTTTCAGACGAATACAATCGGAGTTATATTGAAAAATGTCCTGGCTTTTACAAGCTTTATAATGGCAGTGAATTGCTGTTTCTGTTTTGACCATAAAAGTGCATCTATCCATCATAAAAGTGCTCTACATGGCTCTGGGGGGGGGGTTAATAAAGGTCTTCTGAAGTGAAGCGATGGGTTTGTATAAGAAAAATATTAATATTTAACACGTTACTAAGTTCAATTCTAGCTTCCGGCCAAACGCAGTCTACTTACGCCTAATGTGCAACTTGTGGCGTCGGAAGTAGCGTGGTGCGTCATGGTGTAGCGTAAATATCAGCAGTGTGTTGCATTACTCGCAGAAGTTGTGCTTTACACTTAAGTCAAATCCATATGTTTGTTTGGCCGGAAGCTAGTTATTTTACTTTATAAAGTTTTAAATATGAATATTTTCCTTACACAAACGCATCGCTTCGCTTCAGAAGGCCTCTATTAACCCCCCGGAGCAGTGTGGAGCACCTTTATGATGGATAGATGCACTTTTATGGACTTCAAAACAGAAACAGCCATTCATTGCCATTATAAAGGTTGGACTAGCCAGGATATTTTTTAATATAACTCAGATTGTATTCGTCTGAAAGAAGAATGTTGTATACACCTAGAATGACTTGAGGGAGAGTAAATAAAGGCGCATTTTCATTTTTGGATGAACTATCTCTTTACGGACCTGAGATAACACGAACTGACAATGAACAGTCGTAGTTTTATTAACTAAAATTAACAAAAATGAATTAATACTTTAACAAATGTTTTAATTATTGTTGCTTTAATCAATGTTTTACCTATGGTTCGGCTTAAAATTATATTATTTCTTAGAGATATAAAAAAATAACGTTAAAAATGTTTGTATGCTAAACCATAGTCATATGATGTGACTAACATGCAGGCAGAAAAATTAAATTCAATGGAAATCAAAATATTATAGAGAGGATCCCTTACAGACCCTCATGACTGTGTCAAGGTCAAAAAGTCTCAAAATATCAGATCATTTGACCTTTTTTATGTCATGGCAAGGTTAGTTCAGGTTGTAAAATGTCATGTGCTGTGACTCACCAGAAAACATTAATAATTCATGATATTGTTAAAGCAAACTTGTAAAAAATATATTTAAATTTGAATGTATACATATAAATTTGTGAAATTTTTTATAAAATGATTAGGATGTGGATACTTGCATGCATTATAGATGTAGGAACCTTTTACAACTTTTTACTTGATAGTTACATTTTGCATGTATTTAAACTAGATTCCTTTGATTATTGTAAACATTCATATTTGTCTTTGACTGAAACAGAATATCAGAATGCTGTCTTACAGTTATTTTTAAAGAAAACAGATTGTTTTGGTGTGTGTGTGTGTGAGATGTTTATACAGTAGCAGGTGGTGTGTATGGCTGCCCTCAGCTTTATGAATGCTCCACACAGAGCCACTAACTCTGAGGAGAGTTCCGTGCTGCTCCCTGTCTGTGTCAACACAAGCCCGTCTCTTATCACGGCCTGATTGCTGTGGATCCGTGATGCTGCGGGAACAGCATGGGAAATATTCCACCTGAAGAGCCAGCACACTTAAACAACTCCCCATTTAAAGATCTGTCCTAAAGACAAGGCTCTGATTTATTATTGACTGGCTGGGGGATTTCTTAACCCAATATTAATACATGTAGACCTATGTTTTATAATAACTTCAATTTGGTGTAGAAACAATTTTCACCCAGGAATTGCTAGTTAATTTCACAATTAATTACGCAGAAATGACAAGTAACAGTGAATTAAACCAAAGTCCTGCAAGCCATTTCCCTCGGCGGCCATCTTTCAAATGCATCTCGGACCACTATTTCAGTCATGCAAGTACAGGATTAAATTGACCAATGATTTAACAATTAATTAGACATGTAATTAAATTATCTATTGATAATGCAACAAATAAATATTTAGAATTTGCCCAGAGAAATTGCAGTTTCCTTAAAAATTTGCCAATCTTCAGAATACAAACCATTTCTTTAACGATAGGAAAGCTTTTTTTTAAAAAACATGTTGCATGTTTTATAACTTTATATTCACTAATCAGTGTGTTTCAGACTGTGTTTTTTGACTGCTCATCTCCATTACATTCAGAACCCATTTAAGGCTTTGAATCTGTTTAGCAGAGGGCCTGTTATTTTCCCTTCATGAATAATTTGGAAGCGCCCTCCTCTGTGCCTTATGTCAGGTGTGCCGCTGGCCTGTGGGCTTTTTGTTCAGAGCAGTTCAATAATAGATAAAGCTCCAGAAACCGTAGAACAGGTTGAATCCGAGCTGTTGCAATAACCCTTTTCCTCTTCGAGAGAGAGCTAAGGATGGATGACTCCATGAAAGTGGCATAAATGCAGGTGTTATTGTGCGTTTAAAGTAATCTAGACTAGAGAGATAATCTTTTATTCTCACTAACTTGAGTTTGATTCTGTTTACATGCCAATGGTGCTAAAAGCTGTTTGTTTGCTCAGGTTAACAGAAGTGTCACCATTGCTGAAAGAGTCGCTGGCAAGTCCGTCTTCGTTGGAGTACATCGCCTCTCTCATGAGCGAGCTGAAACTGGAGGACAAAGATCTACACAACCTTGTGCTGCTCTTCAAACCCTGTGGTGCTCCAATAACATAATGTACAGCACACACATGTAGAACTTATAATAAAAGCCTACCTAATACAAAGATTGTATGCGTCCTTTTATTTTCATTAGTCAGTATTATATTAATGTAATTCATTATTTTATTTACTTGCTCAAAATTGACTGACGATGAATCAAATTCAGATTGTGTTGTGCGTCATAGAACATGAATGTTTGAAAAAAAACGCTTCATTCTTCAGAGTTTCTGAAGGATTGTTCTGTCTGAAGAATTGTATAATAAGTGCAAGGTAATGCTCTTAGTGAAATTTCAGTTGGATTTTGGTCCATATGGTGGGCCTAATATAGCTTGATGAATGCATGGAGCTTGTGTTTGGCTTAAGACAGGCTAAAATAAATTCTTTTTTTTAAACAAAATCTTTTAACCTTAAAATGCTGTAGCTAATATAGCCTACAGTGCAATATATATATATATATATATAATTTTAGATTAAGAATATGTGGTTGGTTAATTTATGTTTTCGTCATAAATTACGGTACCTCAAATGTGAATTTGAAGTCGATATGTTGTTTGACAGTATGTTGCTAACAATTGCTATATCTGCAACTATCACACTTTCACAAGAATATGAGTTTAACATTGACTTCGCTTTAGCCTACATTGATATGACGTAACATTTTTATCCTAAACCTTTAAAAGGCCTATGTATTACGAAGTAAATAAATATTTGAGAGTTAGTATTTTGTTTGTCCATTTATTAAATATTTTGCAGGAACAAAATATCACAGCTTGTTATAAAATAGCCTACTTGGAATTGTGTAGGAAATCTCTGACATCAGCAAATTCGTTATTTTCTTAATCCATAAAACCACAACATTAGCCTACCTTCTAATTCTACATAGTGTCACATGCATGTGCAAACAAACAGATGAAGGGGGGATAAAACAAATCATTTTTTGTGTGCATTATTTTAGTCCATGCTGCGTTTCTTTGTGTCTCCTCAGATCTACTTTGCGCTGAAATCCTTTGCCACACATATCGCATCCGAAAGGCTTGAATCCTGTGTGTTTTCTGCTGTGTGTGATGAGGTTTGAACTCTGACTAAAGGCTTTGCCACACACCTGACACTTGTGTGGCTTTTCACCTGGAAAATATATGAAGGGATTTTAAGTCTCAACAAACTTTGACAGATGGATAAATCGTATAGCTATTCCATTACACAATATTTTTGCAAACGCGTGCGCAATGTAATTCAAGCGGTTCGGCTTTAATTAGCCCTATATAAAATATTTAGTTTTTATCGAAATATAAATCACCTGTATGAATGAACGTGTGTTTCTTCATATCTGATTTCTGGTGGAATCGTTTTCCGCAGTACTGACAGGGATATGGTCTGGTGTCCGAGTGGATGAGGAGGTGCGTCGACAAAGTGGACGACCTCTTGAAACTTTTGTCGCAGATTTTGCAGCTGAAGACCCTTTCCTGTAGGTAAAGAATGTGATTAGTAAGATTTCCCAGTCTTATAATTCTGTAATAATTAATAAATGTTGTGGGAATGCGAGCATACTTGCGAATGGACAGCTTTATGTTGCTCCAGGCTGACCGCGTGGCCGAACGTTTTTCCGCAGATATCGCACGCGAAGGGCCTCGTGCCACTGTGAGACCTCCGCACGTGAACTTCCAACCCATGAGGGGTAGAAAACACCTGTTTAAACACAAAAGCATAACTGTTTAGAAAAAGTAAGTTTAAACAGTCGTGATTTAGTTTACTTCCGTGTGATCTTAAAAAGTATTTTTGTCTAAAGGCTGGAGTTCTGCATAAAGAACCTTGGGTTATGTCAGGGGTTCCAATCATGTGATCATTTTAATGATTTAGTTTTAATTCATTGTTAATTCATTTTTAATTGTAGCCTAATAGGCCTACAATTGTATGAATGGCTCGTACACATGGGGGGGATGAAATAACCCGTTAAACGTAAAAGTAATAGGCCTATGGAATAATTAAAGAAATTTCTCCTTATAGCAGACAGAACGTTTTTGACATTAAGAGTTCTTTAAAATTGAGTCAAGAACCATATGATTTAATTTATTTCAGTTAGCTATAACAGTAAAAAAAATTGTGTAGAAAAAAGATTCATTCAGAAATTGCTTGTAAATTTCAAACCCAACCGTTGGGTTTGTCCATAGGCCTGTTTGACCCAAACGTGGGTTGAAAAAACCCATCATTTTTTCAGAGTGCAACAATTTGAACGTGAACTTTTTAAGTAGAAAAACTAAAAATGTATATTCAAACGTAGGCTATTCTAATAATATTTGTTTTATTTTCAGCGTCTAAACGTATTTTTTTAAGGACAAACAGCTGATGTAAATATATGTAGCTTAATAATAGAAATGTTGATTTAGCCTATTATAGGTACCTTAGTGCATTTTACGCATTTGAACGACCCGCTTAGTTGATGTCGCGTGGACATAATATCAGACTCAGAATCGATCTCTGCCACTTTAGTTGAAATCTTGAAGTCTGCATAAAAGCCTCTACTATCCAACAGGTTAGTGTTAAGAGAGCCATAGTCCTGGTAAAATCGGCCGGATTGTGCTGAATTAATGAGAAGATGGGCATCCGGCCTTCTGTCCATGTCCTCATGCACCCCCATTGATGTCTCTGAATCCGCAGAAACACGGTTGCACGATTGAATGAGATGTCTGAGCTCGGATGTTGAATGGGCCCACACATACGGACGGAAAGACAAGTCAAAAGGCTGCGAGTCGCCTGGAGAAGGCACCGGGCATTTATCCAGATCTGGAGTGAGATATGTTTTCAAAAGGAAAGCGTTATGATTATTTTGCATAGAACATGTTAAATTAGTATGCACTGTAAAAATAAAAAATAAAGTTGCTGCCTTATACATTTTTAAGTAGGCCTACAATCAACTTTAATGTTTAAGTAATTTCAACTTAAATTACATTAAACTGACTTTAAAGCATGAGTTGAATCTTGTATAACTTACAAAAAAATTGATATATTGCTTAACTTATTTTGATGAGTTAAAGCAATGTAAAAACATATGTTGTCATAGCGTATTGATCATATTATGCCAACCTGGAGAGGTTCCGGATGACAGGGGCCTCCAGAAGTCCTCATAGTCGGATGAGCGGTCACACACGCTGCCCTCGCAGCTCAGCGGGGACTGTTGAGAGGAGTGATCCGCCGTGCACACCATGCTGGCTTTAGGGGAATGATTACCCACATCCACCGGGCTCTCGGGGATCTGCCCCGTTTGACTCTCTAAACCCAATAAAATTCACAATGCATTATCCGTCGCTGTTTTAATGAACGCTTTTCATTGCTTAATTAATATTGATAACTGTACCTTGGCACGTGATAAGTTTCTCAATTGGGATGCCGTTGTCGTCCAGGTAACGGGGTTGATGATAACTGTGCGCCCGTTTGCTCTTCACCAAAAATGACCTCGGCATGTTTACTCTATGTTATCAGGTTCAGGGTCACCAATCACTCACGGTTCTCCAATCCTGCCTGAAAAGTGGATTTCGGCCGGTGTGAAAAAATGCACCTGATCTTCACAGAACTCAGTACAGCAGCAGCAGGTGTGTGTCAAATCTCTATCCTGCAGCCTTTTTGCAATCAAAACCTCCCAAATAAAGCAAAAGCGATTTGAAGTCGAGGCACTGCACTCACTGCACGGCGAACTTTGTTATAGGCTCCTTCTTGGCTACTTGATCTCAAAGCCTTATTGAGTAAACTGATCCACTGTCAGCATAATATATATGAGCATCGAGTCACTTCCAAGTAACAGACTGCAAATGGGGCCCAGGGTATTACTGCCAATAACTAGTAGGTTTTGTGCCGGTCGTTAATAAACTGATGACGATACTTTACATCGAATTCCATGCGCAGGGAATAAACAATTAGTTTCAAATAGTATAGCCTAGCATTTAACACTGCATATTTATTTCCTTAATAATAAGGAAGAAAATGAGACAACATAATTAGGCTATTCGGTTTAGCGATCTCTGCGTTACGCACAATATTTGCATGCTTATTCGATTAGCCTATAGATTTATAATAATTTAAATAAAATTTGTTTAACTGGATAATCTCTGTACATTTATGTCTTCAGCTTGCGCAATTATTTTGGAAAACAACGAACATTGTTATAAAACGTGTCAAACAATTGATTAGTCCAAGAGTTCAGCATTCATGAGAAATATTTTCATAGCTATACAGATTTGGTACGTCCAAAATTAAATAACTGTCTTTTGAATTGATAATGATATTGTCTGGAAAATAGGCCTATGTTTGCCTACTTTTTGACAATGTATATTTTTCTGTTCGTTATAGGCTATTTATAAACCAATAAAACATTTTTATTCACTTTTAATGTATTCGGATATCAACACTTTTCATAAAAATATTCTTCCAATGCAGCTTTATGCATTAAAGCAATGAGCAAAAATATGAGACGATAGAAATCCCAACTAATCTTTAAAGCACGTGAAAAAGAAAAGAGCGATTACTATAATTATTATTATAAATAGCCTAAAGAAGAAGTTTACTGTTCTTGAATAAATTTAGGTGTTAAATCTCATTATTTTTTTAGAAAGCAGAATGAGACCGTAATATTGTCAAATGTTACCTTTTCGATTTAGTTTAAATTCCATTTTCCATTTTTGTTTTAATCTGAAGTTTCCCAAAGACCCCCTAACACCCAAATGAGCTAAACCCCAGTTCGAAAACTCCTGCATTAGGAAACGTACTGTTCTGCCAGCAGCTGCAATCACACTTTAACAGCATTGATGGGCCTCGTAGAGTTTGTATAAACTGAGCTGACACACACCATAAGAGTCCAGCAGTCAGATCAGATGTTGGAGTGAATGTGCATAGGAAAAACGTTGGCGCACCGGCTGTGCGCACACATAGACGCCTGAATCTATCGCTACACTCTGGTTAAAATGGTCTAGAAAAGTACGTGCAGAAGTTAAAAAAAATGTTTTTGAAGCTTACCTCGGCCAGTGCGTCAAAGATAACGTAGGCTATACTTTATCCAAAGCGAATCATTGAATAGTTATGACACCTGACTTCTGCGATGATAAATGTAATATGTCTGAGTCAGGACAGGACTCACCTGTTGCCCTGCTCCGCTAGAGATGATGTGACTGCTGCGCGCGACCTGCCTGTCTCCAGCTACAGCAGCGCGAACACGCGCCTTAAATACACATGCTAACTTCCTGAACGCGACCGTGTTTGATCATGTCTCACAGTCACAAATATTTCACCCAATTCTCATTTGCCTGCAGCTACCTAACCTCATGCATTTTTATATCAATTGAAACAGAAATGATCAGTCTATAAACTGCATGTTACGATTTAGCCTGATAGACGCGCAAAGTGATCTAAATCACAATAGGATTTTTGGCTTGTCTGTGTGGGGCGGTTTTATATTTGTCCCAGGTGTGGTTTTCTGCAATTACTCTTCCAGGAATAACATCCCAGCCAACGCTGGGTGTTATTGCATATTCAAAAATACATAAAGAATGCAATTCATTGAATAGGCTACCTTATGATGAACATTTAATTTTAAATGAAAATATTTGGTTACACTTTATTTTCAGGTGTCCGTGTTAAAGTGTTACGAAATATTTTTTAAATTTTTTATGTATATATAGGCTATATTTTTTTATTTATGTGTATATATATATATATATATATATATATATATATATATATATATATATATATGCAATATAATTATTTATAATTAATAATGAAATGTATATAAAGTAATATTAATTATAATTTCATTATTCATTATAAAATAATAATAAAGAAAAGCCTCATTAAAATGATTATTTCTCTTGGTATATATATTACTACAGCATTCAACACAGTGTCAAATATTATTTATAATAGTGCATAATACATTTGTGCAATTTATTGTGTACTAATTAATTTAAGACAGTTTCATAAACCCTATATGTTTGAAACAGAAGAGATGAACCCCAGGGCGTAAACACTCAAATGCAGATTCATTTGACGAAATCACTGTTGTTCAATCTGTATGGTTTTCAGTACCAGTATCCAGTAGTAAGATGTTTATTGCTGACCATGTGTAAGTGACTAAAAACTCTTTTCACAGTGTCACAGTTCTAAGTGCAATGTGATGTTTCCTTAAATGTAAGATCTAAACAAATTTAACAACCTTCTTTTTTGTAAGAATGCCTAATCTTGTTGTCACTTTTAAGTGTTAATGGCAAAACTGTCACAGTGAGTCTTTGCTCATGACACTTGATGTGTTGCAGCATGATTAACAGCTGGAGCTGTGAAGATCATATATGGACACTGCAGCAGCGGCTCGAGCTCTTAATAGTACATCTTCACTGCTTCTGGAGACAGGCTGACGGGACGTTAAGGCTGCTGTCCATTTTTAGGTGTCATTGTGCTCCAGAGAGGCGGATGTGGAAGGCCTCAGCGTGGTTTGAGAAAATGACGTAGTACTCTTGGAGAGGATCTGAATCTGTAAAGAACGATCCTGTATTATACAAAAACTGCATGACATTTCACAAAACCTGACAAATAAGGGCTGATGATATTAACCCTAAAGGGATAGTTCACCTAAAAATGAAAAGTCTGTCATCATTTACTCACCCTCAAGTTGTTCCAAACCTGTATTCACTTATTTCTTCTGCTGAATTGAATAATATGAGTAACCAAACAATTGATGGGCCCCATTGACCTTCATAGTTTGGATAAGAAAATAAAATACTATGGGCCTGTCAACTGTCTGGTTTCTGACATTCTTCAAAATATCTTCTTTTGTGTTCAGTAGGAAGAAAGAAACTCATACAGATTTGTGATGAGTAAATGAAGACAGAATTTTCTTCTTTTTTTTTTGGGGTGAACTATCACTTTAAATTTCAAGGTACACAGCACTAATGTTTCTACATAGATATGCATATACAGAATTAACCAGAATTGACCACAGTTGCTACTGAAAGGCGTCACTTTCCTATTTAGGCAGAAAAAGTGCATTTTTTTGTTTCTGCCTCTGTTATCTTACATCTGATAGGCCTATAATTCTTAATATTCTGTTGTAAGTCTGTATAGTAATGGATTTAGTGCCTCTCAGATGCCATAGTGACCTGTAGAGTCAGATTTTCACTTTTTTTAGAGGTGTTTTTTATGAATAATAATAATAATCATTAATATTTGCATCGTAATGTTATATGAATATTTTCAAAAACTCGATAAAGCCAGGAAATGGCCCATAAATGATTTGCAAATATTGATAAGAATAATTCCGGCACTGTGGTCTAAATTATCTTATGATGAAAGTCCTCTGTCTTCAACCCCTTTAGATTAAAGCTAATGGCAGTATAAAGATCAAATGTGGAGCAAAGTCAAAGGACAGACAGTCTAGTTCTCTCACAGTCAACACAGAGTGTAAACGTGACAAACCTCCTCCTCTTCACATCAAGAACAGGAAACCAAAAGACAGACTTGAACAGACAGTTTGACTGCAGCATAGGTCAAAACTTCAGAAACACTAAGGTCTATATTTCTTTCTCGTCTTTCTAGGGCTGAGCCTATCTGCGTCTCATTAGGGAGTACGTGATTGAAATAGCTGCATGAAGCAGCCGTGATAATGGTTTGAGGTTTCTGGGTTCTCAGAGCGTTGTTCACTCTGTCTGATAGTTATGAGAAGAAAGACTGAGATGTATACAAGCTTTCACGACCACAATGTTATTTCTGAATTTGAGACTACAGCTCAACCAGAGCTCAATCAGAGGTGGTGCATGGCTTAGCAGCTCTTTAAAAAAGGAGACATTGATTATAGCCACACACATCGCTCCATTCAAAACCATGCATGTGAGAATTACTGACACGAAGAAGTCTTAAACCCAACAGCGTTATATTTCTGCATCAATAAGGACTGATTCAAAATCTTCTACTAAACATAAATATGTTTTAACAACAAGTTTATGAGCCAAACACTGTGCTATCAGCATAAAACAGATTATGAGAAATAAGTATCAATCAAATTTAATCAGACTGGTTCCCCTTACCACCGTCAAAACCACAGAAAATCAGTCAGAGAGCAGGCGGTGTTGAGGGGGCGCTCGCACCTACAGGTTATCTGATAGCGGCAGTTTCTCACCAGACCTCAAATACTGACAATGTTTCTGTTCGCTTCAGATAGGAAAGAGTAGGAAACTTCAGGCTAAATTTATGCGTCAGAATCAAAACAACTGGAGAGTTCCTCTAGGGGATTTGGTCAAAATCAAATTTCTTCATAGTATTGGAAATAAAAGCCAGCTATCGGTATTAAACAAGTTTTTTTTTTTTTTTAAAGATGTCCAAAGAAGTGT
The DNA here is from genome assembly GCF_051911475.1 of Siphateles boraxobius. Lineage (NCBI taxonomy): Eukaryota > Metazoa > Chordata > Actinopteri > Cypriniformes > Leuciscidae > Siphateles > Siphateles boraxobius. The sequence continues at coordinate 13,871,661 of NW_027508699.1, forward strand.
CTGTGTGTTATCTGGTGTGTGATAGTCATTTCTCATGAAAATGCTCTTACTCAATGCATTGAGGTCTATTTTAAACATGAGGAGGAAAAAATAAACTAAAAAAAAGTTTTTAAAGTACATTTAGCCTCTTTTCCATATCTAGCAAAAACTTTTAGAACTGAATTTTGTATATGAACATGAATATGCGAAGACAAACACACTATATACAGACAACAAATGTAAGTGACTTAAAAAAGAAACAATATGAAATTATATATGTATATGTGTGTGTGTGTGTACATATATGTAGTATATATATATATATATATATATATATATATATATATATATATATATTTATATATATATATACACACACACATAAACATAATATATAATGTACACACATATATTAAATAAACTTATTTTAGAATGACAGCACTAATATATATATATAGAGAGAGTGTGTGTGTGTGTGTGTGTGTGTGTGTGTGTGTGTGTGTGTGTGTGTGTGTGTGTGTGTGTGTGTGTGTGTGTGTGTGTGTGTGTGTGTGTGTGTGTGTGTGTGTGTGTGTGTGTGTGTGTACATTTTACTGGCATAATTCTTATATGTTCATATACAATTAATTTAATTATATATTCAATTAAAATTTCTCAAAAATATTGCTAAAAAATATGTTTTCTTGCATCACACTGTTTTTTCTGTCGATCAAATATTATTTGAGATTTAAAAAAATAAAAATAATAATAATTAGTCTAGTAATAACATGATAATACGCTTATGTTCCACCGGGTCAAAACTGACCCTGAATGCGAGAACAGAATAGGCTGCAGCTTTTTATGCATGTACAAACCAGTATAATACTGACAAAATATTGGGCATTTTATTTAACACTGTAGGAAATCACAAACTAAGTTTCCAGAACAGATGATTCATCCATATATACTGACTGCTTTTTTGTCAGATGGCTTTATTCCCTTCTTGTTGCACCATGTGAACAGCAGTTTATCTCACTAGCACCTTTCTGACAATACTTTGTGGCAAGACAATAATGAACCAGGCCGCACGGTTTACCGGTTACAATGGAAGGAGGTCTTCCGTTATCTTTGTAATCAGCTATGCTCATCGTGAACCTGCACGCCAGGGTTTCTGGTTGTAAATCTACTGAACAGTGGGGTGCTACAAATCACATGAAGGCAGACGTGTTGAGAGGTGCTAAGAGTTTCCTGGCCATTGTGTGGCTATTTGAGAAAATGTTCTCTCAATAAGGAGAAGTTTGGCTCCACAGCATGTGTGGATGATAATGGCTCTGACGGCTTATCGCGTGACACGTGTATTTGACTAATTTTATTTCAAGTAAGAGGTTTTGTTTTGGTTCCTCTGTGGCTTGTTGTGCTGCAGTAATTAGCGTTAGCATGTCTGTTAGCTTAACTGTGTGGCTTCTGACACACTGACAGCAGAGTATATTTGTAATCTGTGGTCTTATTGGAGAACTAATTTGTCTCGGCTAGACGAGATGTGTAAAAGGTGGCTAGTAAGTTACAATCAAAATTGAGAAAATCTGATGATTGCAAAAGATAGACTTTGTGCTTTTGTGCAGATCCATTTCCCTGCTTAAAGTCAGCATGAAATGAAAATTCAGCCTATCAATTTTGTAAATGCATGTAATTGCATATTGCAAATACATATATATATATATATATATATATATATATATATATATATATATATAATTTTATATTTTTTTTAACTCGAAATGTTTATTTAAAATGTCATAATTCTGTTTAGGCCCTGTTCACACCAGGAACGATAACTATACAGATAACTATTCTGATTATCGTCCGAACCAACGTATGATAATGTTCTGTTTACTATATGCAGATGCTAGATTTTTTTGTCTGCCACATTGCCACAAATGCTCTAGCTCTTTAAAGCAGGATGGATTCTGATTGGCTGTCAGTGTTTTTATCGTTCATCAGCTGGAAAAAATAGTTCTGAAAGTGAACCCAATGATATTCTTCTTTGTTGTTATCGTCATAGCTGTGGTGTGGACTTTTCTATTCTCAGAGAATTGGAAAGATTTTTAAAACTTTAGAGTTATCCTTATAGTTAAAGTCCGAGTAAACTGGCCTCTACGCTCAGATGTACATCAAGAAAAGATGTGTCACTTCCTCAATTTCATTGCGACTTTAAACCTTTTAAGTGATAGTTAACACAAAAATGAAAATTCAGTTATTATTTACTCACCTTCAAGTTGTTCCAAACATGTATGAGTTTCTTTCTTCTGCTGAGCACAAAAGAAGATATTTTGAAGAATGCTGGAATCCTGAAAGTTGACTGTAGCCATTGACTTCAAATGTATTTTTTTTTTCTATGGAATGGCAACCATCAACTGTCTGCTTCCCAGCATAATTCTTGCTGTGTTCTTCGTTTATTCGTTTGTGTTCAAGAGAAGAAAGAAACTCAAACAGGTTTGGAACAACTTGAGGGTGAGTAAATGATGACAACATTTACATTTTTGGGTGAACTATCCTTTTAATTTCACTGAAGCACAACATAGGATGCAAACAGGCTGCTACAAAAGCAAACATGTCAGCAGTGAAGTAACATTCAGTGCTTTGAAATCAGATTCAAAGTAATCTGAATCTTTTCGTCTACCACCATCACGCTAGACTAGACCATCCGGCAGAGAACTCTTTCAGAGCAACATAAATGCAAGCAAGCATTTGTTTCAGATTACTGTTAAGTGAGATACATTGTTGGCATTTTCTTGCAAAATCACTTCTGCATAAAAGAGCTGATAGACAAGTGTGATGTTTAGGCCTGGTCTGAGTGTGTGAACTACGCAAGCATCTGAAGACTCGGCCAAGAGAGTGAGAAAGATGTTATCGTAGCTTTGCTTCTAGAAAAAGCAGAAGATACCGCTTCCCTCAAGCGGGTTTGGGTGATGAACAGACAGGCCACTCTTGCACGAAGTCATGCGTTGTTGATGAATAAATATTACTATATTTATAAGTATATATACTTATAAGTATATTATAAGTATATAATTAGTATATAATAATATAGTAATAAATATTACGATGAATAAATATTACTAAATATTTCCCCTACTATACTGCAGAATTTCTACCTATGCGTAATTCAAAGCATCCTAACAAACTGCATCACAGTGTGGTATGGCAACTGCACTGTCTCAGACCAGAAAGCCCTCCAGCGTGTGGTCAAAACAGCCCAAAATATTATTGGTGCTAAATTGCCCTCGATGCAAGACATTTACCTTAAGCGATGCCTACGAAGGGTAAGATGCATTATCAAAGACACTTCTCATCCCACCCATGGACTATTCACTCTTCTCCCATCTGGGAGACGATATAGGAGCTTTCGCTGTCGCAGATTCAGGAACAGTTTCTGCCCATCTGCGGTCAAGATACTAAACACTAAACATGAGAAATACTACATCAGACCTTGTTTAAAAGGGAAAAAGAAGGCAATAATTATTATTATTTTTTTTCTTCTTGTATTTTACCATCTGATGCCATCTTGCACTGCTGTGGTCACTGGCCAGTTACATATACTCTAACCTCCAATTTTGAGACATTGTATTGAGCTGGTCTCTGCAACTGTACTTTATTAGCTTTTTTGAAATGTTTCTTTTTAAATTATTACTACTGTTTGCACTCCTGGTCAGATGCTAACTATGTTTCATTGGCTCTGTACTTGTATTTTGTCAATGACAATAAAGTGAATCTGAATCTGAATAATTTATGTTTAATGGTTTCATTTATTAAACATTGAGTATTTTAATGTTTATGATTGGCCCCATTCATGTCCATTGTAAGTGTCTTACTGTTAGCCAGAAAAGTGTGGACTTATTGGAAATGATTTTTTGTGGTAATCAACATTATGGCCCACCCCTCAATCCCGTCAACTGAGGTTAACTTGCACTGAACCCAGAATAGTCCTTGAACACAGAGCTGGGATGAGTGAGAGAACTTTAATGATGCTCGTGGTCCAGGATTAATTTAGCCTGAAGGAAGTCAGCGAGGCTAAATGACACTGTAATTAGACACCTCCAGACTGTCAAATAGCAGATGATGTCAGGTGTGGTGTTACCTTGTATTGAAGAGCTGAAAACTGTTGTCTGCTCTGTTGTAATTGGCTGCGCAAATCTTGGTGCTGTGATGTCAACTCCTGTAAATGATCTCGCTGACTGTTTATATGCGCTTCTGTACGCTTTAGCTGGTCGCTGTGAATTTTGTCCTGTAGTGATATAATAAAACGGATCAAATTAGAGGACTGAATCAAGTCACATTTAATGTGAGGACATTGTTTAGCATTGATTTGCAGTACTAACAGTGTAAGAGATTTTAGTTTGTCAGAATCTGATTTAGGAGACATGTCTCATGCTTCCCTAGACATTTCAAAACTGTAATGTTTCCCAATCAGAGATAAGAATAATTTTGAAATCTCATGACGCATAGAAATGCCAAATTAAATTCTCAACTTGGTAACTGTAAAATATATCGGCCTATACATTTGAATAAAATAAACAAACAAACACACAATTAACATATTAACTAAAAAGTTGTCGGGTTATATCTGAAAAAGTGGAAAGAGGACAAATACTGAAATATTGAAATGCAGTTATAATGCACCGGATTAACCATATTCAGTTAACTGTATTTTTCTGGTATATTACTGTAGTTTTCTGGATACGTCCAGTGACTGCGGTGAATAGTGCTGCTGCCAACAAGGGAAAGACCTTGCGACAGCCTGGAGAGACAGCTGACAGGAGGAAAGAGACCCCAAAGGGGCTGGTAAGGGTTAGTTACACCTTGTCGGCAGTATCCAGCTCTACGTTTACAGGATGCTGGAGAGACCCGCCAAAGGCTTCTGAGAAATTAAAGAGGAAAATACGCCTAGAGTCTGCGAGAGTGGGGGCGGAAAATGACTCAATGTTGGACAACATGGTTAACGACTTTGGAATGGAAACGGATATGAGTATGGAGAGTAATTCACAAAAGACTAGTTCAGGGTCTGCAGTTAGCAAAGTCATTGAACTCCAAGCTTGTGTCTGTGGCTGGAGCAAGGCGACAACGGACAGGGGTTTGAAGATTCATCAAGGGAAAATGAAATTCTTGAGAGAGAAGGGACAAGGGCCTCGCATTGATCAGTACTTCTTACGAAGTCAGTCAAGTCAGTCGAATGAAATCCAGCGACAGGAAGCAAACCACAGTTCGCAGGATATCAGCAACCCTGTCATAGAGGAGATGAGGGTTTTCACAGTTAGTGATGAACATATAGATACTTGTGAACCCGGTCAGACTAACCAGCATAAGAGAGAAAAGAACGTCAACGGGCATAGGCCTGGAGTTAGATGGCCAAGAGCTTGTGAGAAAACTGCATGGGACACGGTAAGCACAGATCTATTCTTTGCATTTCAAAGATTAACTGGTACAGTAGAAAAGAAGCTGGATAAATTTGGGGACATCATTTACGCATATGGAAGTGAGAGGTTTGGTGTGAAAAAAGGAAGGAAAAGGTAAAAACTACTCCTGGAATGTCTAGACGGCAGCAGAAAATTGAAGGGTTAGTTAGAGAAAGGAGGCAGCTGAGGAAGCAATGGAAAGAGCAGAACAAGGTCAGAAGGAGGGCTTCAATCTACAAAGTGTACAAGAGTGCTTCAGGAGTTCTATGAATTCTGTGGAAATTGCTAAAAGTGGCATGGAAAAAGCAGGTTGTACCTAGAGCATGGCGCAGAGCAGGTGGAGTCTTTATACCGAAAGAAAAAGATGCTACAAGCATCAGTCAGTTTCGTCCTATTTCACTATTAAACGTTGAAGGTAAGATTTTCTTCAGCATTATTGCTCAGAGATTGTCAACCGACCTATTAAAAAAAATGGCTTCATTGACTTCAGTTCAAAAAGCGGACATTCCATTCCAGGATTCTCAGGATGCTTAGAACACATCAATGTTATCTGGCAACGAATTCAATCAGCTAAAAAGGAGAGGAAGGAGCTCCATGTGACATTCCTGGATTTGGCTAATGCATATGGTTCAGTGCCACATGAGCTTCTTTTGGCAGCATTTGATTTTTTCAGGGTACCGATGTCGATACCAAATTTAGTGAAAGCCTATTTTGGAGATTTGCAATTTAGTTTCTCAACTCCAGAATTCAGCACTACATGGCAATGCTTAGAGGTTGGAATAATGGCAGGATGCAAAATTTCTCCACTGGCTTTTACCATGGCAATGGAAGTAATCATTGGGGCATCAAAAAGGGTTGTAGGAGGAGAGCGCTTGGCTTCTGGGATGCGACTACCACCAATCAGAGCATATATGGATGACATGACAACCATGACTACAACAGTAGCCTGCACTAATCGGTTATTGGGTAAGTTAACCGATAACATTGAATGGGCACGAATGCAATTTAAGCCCTCTAAATCAAGGAGCATCTCGATAATTAAAGGCAAAGTAGTAGATAAAACATTCTTCATTAATGGTGAGGCAATACCAACAGTTTCTGAGAAGCCAGTGAAGAGTCTTGGGAGATGGTACGATGGGGATCTGAAGGACACAGTTCGAGTGGGAGAAGTTAGACGACAAGCAGTGGAAGGGTTGAAGAGCATAAACAGCTGTGCTCTACCAGGCAAACTAAAACTCTGGTGCTTTCAGTTTGGTCTACTGCCGAGGTTTTCTGTGGCCACTGACTGTGTAAGAGGTTTCTTTGACAACAGTGGATAAGCTGGAAGCGTTAATAAGTTCATACATCAGGAAATGGTTGGGAGTTCCACGCTGCCTCAGCAGAGTGGGACTTTATAAGTAAAGGAATATTGCAGCTGCCGGTCTCTGCTTTAACCAAGGAGTTTAAGTGCGCCAAGGTCAGACTGGAAATTACCTTAGTAGAGTCACACGACAAATGTGTAATGGAGGCAGCACCTGTGTTAAAAACTGGAAGAAAGTGGTCAGCAAAGAAATCTGTGGAAGAGGCAAAGGCTGCCCTTCAAATTGGTGATATCGTGGGACAGGTACAGCATGGAAGAGGGGGTTTTGGGCTCAGTTTAGCTCCTCCTAAATGGCACAAGGCAGCCCCAGCTCAAAGGAGGAAGCTCGTAGTCAACGAGGTGCAAAAGCAGGAGGAGAGGATGAGGTGTATAAAGGCCATTTCCCAGGCCAGGCAGGAACATCTGGATGAGATGTGGAACAACTCAAGATGGGCTGGCAAGCCCTTTGGTCAATCGAAGAGAGTAGGATCAGTTTCCTTATCAGGTCAACATATGATGTTCTCCCATCACCACAGAAGCTAAACCTCTGGGTAGGAGAGGATCCCTTTGTGTTCATCACCTGCCACATTAAGGCACATTTTGACAGGATGTAAGGTGGCTCTTAGCCAAGGTCGGTTTACTTGGCGTCATGACCAAGTACTCGGATGTTTGGCTTTAGCATTGGAAGACAAGCGTAACATGACCAATAAGTTGCCACCTGTTCTAGCAAAACATTACACACAGAAGACAATATTCCTCCGCCCAGGCGAGCAACCACCAAGAAAAGGTGTTAAAACCAATTCTCGCTCAGGACAACTGGAAGCTGCTAGGGACTGGAAAATGCTGGCTGATCTTAATCAACGGCTTATTTTTCCACCTGAGTTTGCCGACCAGATATTGTTTTGTGGTCTGGATCAGCACACATTGTTCAACTGATAGAGTTAACAGTGAATGAGGATTGGTGTTTGGACAGATATTGTGTTTTGCGGTAGTATGCCATACGGAACCGTTGCCACTGACCGCTTTAACGTCCGCAGTGGGGCTCGGCAGCCTTAGTCAAACGGGTTGGCACGTATGGTCGGGTTGTGAGAGATTGTGGTTAGGACACATGTGAACTACAGGAGCAACCTCAGCAGCAAGAGGGAGGTAAAGGTCAGTTAGCTGGGCTGAGTTGAGTGGGGGACAGAGGGGGGTAACTCTGGGACGCCAGAGTCACTGTCGAGCCCTCTTGAGGTGTCGTGGGCTAGTCGACGAAACACTGAGGACGGAAGGTGCCCACTTGAAGACCCTAGAGATGTTCCCTACTCTGCTCAATCCAGAAGGTTGTCATGAGGGGACCGCACTGTGGTTGCAGCCGTTGTGTGTGCAAAATACACTGCAGCTATTAACAACAGACAGAAGGAAATTCACATCACCATTTGGAAAGAAGCGTAAATGGATGGAGAAGCATAGGTGTAAAGCTACGTCTTAGTTGGTGCTTATCTTGGCGAAAGCCGAGTACAAATCAGCATGAAGTTTTAACATCTACTCTTGTGTAATGGAAATCATTATTCAAATGCAATTATTATAATAAATGATTATGAGGTAAAGAAATAAAAAGTTTTAATTAATTAACTTTATTTAACTAAATAATAACCTTTTTTGTCATGCAGTGCCGTTTTTTATTTTTCTAGTTAGTTAATCACTGGGATTCATTAATTTCCCCAACCCCACCACAAAGGCATTTATGCATAATTTAAAAGTTTATAAAAAAATAACATTTCATAGACATATTTCACACTTAATGCGGTCCATGTATCTCAAACAGTAGGAAATTATCAATTCCAAACTTGTAGGCCTAACATAGAATTTTAAAAATATATATTTTTGATTCATTGTTTCATATTTCTTTTAACTTTTCAAAAGCCTAAACTTTTATCCATTTTCAGGTTTAAATTACCACATTACCAACATGACATATTGAACCCTATGTAGTCTTTTTTGTGGTCCCATTGAGGAAAACAGCTCATTTCTAAATAGCCTAATAATGTTATGTTTTTGAAAATATAAAAATGCAGAACGTTTTCTGATGGGTAGCTGTTTATGGGTAGGATTGGGGAAATAATGTACAGTTTGTACAGTATAAAAAGTATTATGTCTATGGAAAGTCCCCATAAAACATGAAAACATGTTTGTGTTTGTGTGAGTGCGTGCGCGCGCGCGTGCGAGCGTGTGTGTGTGTGTGTGCGTGCGATCTTTTCCTCGTTGTTGTAGCTCACGAATTTCCGTTATTGTGATATGTTTATGACCCTGACTGTAATAAGTTTGAAAAACGCAAAAACTGATAGCGGTAACTCCTTTTTTGTTTCTAGATAAAGACAACAAGAACAAACTGTGATCTGTCATCCATTCTATCACGCAGCACGACTGAAGCGAAACGGATTGCGCGATTACACTGCGCTGTTGCCTTGATCTGCGTCGCTGTCATCGGCTCGTGATGCGCAGTGCTCGCACGAATGCTTTGTCCAAGCAGCGCGCTCCTTTTGACTAGCGCAGTTTAATTTTCACACTTTAATAGCATTTATAGCTCCTCAAAAATGATTATTTCAAATTGTAGATCAGTAAATAGATGAGAGAGACGTTCCAATTCGCGTACTTATGCACTATTTATGCTGTTTTGTAGTAGGCTAGGCCTAGCTAGTGTGACAAAAATTCTGAATAGAAAAGGTGCACTTTAAATACCCGGATAGTGCACTTAACTGAAATAAAGACTGCTAAATAAGTATGTTCTGTATGACCATTCTGTCATTATCATGTGACCTACCAGTGTCAGTTACGTTGCTTAACTGCCGCTGCGTCCAAAATCGCAAACCGTCTTGAATACGGTCTTATTTTGAATAAGTAGCCTAATTATTTCCCGACCTTTAAAAAAGTATGTTCTATATAGTATGAATGTAATCTGGACATACTACATTTGCAATTTTGTTATTATCATGTGACCTACTAGTGTTGTTTCACTGTCATTCACAAATTCTCTCCCATGGCCTTATGTGATAGTTAAGTGTCCATCAAATGCACACTTCAGAATCTCGACGGAAGTAGTAGTAGTTCATATAGATACTTTTTGCCTACTCTTTTATGAGTACTGTAAATTCGTACATCTTTTGTCACTACTGTTTTTTGCCTATTATATAGCAGGAAAAGTAGGCTATGTGATTTCAGATGCAGCTGAAGTGTGGAAGGTTGGCTCATCTGTTGTAGGCTATCTTTAATTACATCATACACTACATGGTTGAGTACACAGTGTATAAGTGCATAGTGTATAGTGTTCATCTCTAAATAGGCTTATTAACCCTCAGCGTGGTGCGTGCCAGTGTATGCATAAAATAGCTGCCGAGTCGACTATATATTTCATCGTATATTAATATACATTGTACTATAATAAATTCACTTAAAGTCACAATGAGATCAAAATGTTCTTCTTTTTTGATTTTGCAGTAGGCCTATTTATTATAAATTATTTTTATACTTGAAAATAATTTTTTTTTAAACTTTAATCAAAATCACTTCAACCTCCGTTTTTTTTACCTCCCCTCACTCTTGTATCATGTCTGAATTCACATTACTCATAAAAGAGTAGGCAAAGAGTACCCGAATGACCTGGTTCTTCTGGTGAGATTCTGAAATGTGCATTCGACGGACACTTTACTATCCCATGAGGCCACGGACGAGGATTTGCGAATATTAGTGAAGCAACATAACTGATGCTGGTAGGTCACATGATAATGACATAGGGGCCTAATGGCGGATCTAGTACGTCCAGATTACATTCGTACAACACAAATTCATACTATATAGAAGTAATTACTTATTCAAAATAAGTAGCCTACAAGAGAGTATGCGATTTTGGACGCAGCCAATCAATTCTCGATAGATAAAAATTAAGTTCCGTCCTAAATTTTTTCTTGTTCAACAAGCCATTTCACTCAAATATAACGTTACGTCAAAAGAGGGGAACAAAACACAACTTCTGATTTATGCCGACGTTATATCAGAGTGTATTGTAGTGTCATATTTGACTTGACACCAGTTCCAGGAGTAAGCGACCTGAACTAAGCTTTGGTTGCTTGCTCTATTGTTCCTCATATCGCAGTGCATCAAGCTGTAAACCAGCAGATCTGATCATCTGAGGGTTTTAACCTCTGTTTGCAGCTGCAGCAGTTTGTGGCGACTCTCTTTAAGCGCGGCCTGGGTGAGCGCTTCCTTCAGTCTTGTGCTCAACAGCTCCACCTGCAGGTCATTCTGTGCACTGCTGACCTTCTGCTGACCTCCACAATGCACCTGCTGCCACTGAGGGAGACACAGTGACATTGTGATGAACCTTACTTATGGTATATTGAACACTGAATATCCTCTTTTTTTTCTATCCCCATCCAAAGTTACCTGCCATTTCTTTACCAGGTCTTTAATGTGCTGTTTCAGCTCTTTAAGCCCTGTGAGTGCCTCTGCTTCCCGCAGTCTACAGCTGATCAGCTCCGTCTGCAGATACATCACACTGTTCTCATCAGGCACAGTGCTGCTGCTCTACAGCGCACACACACACACACACACACACACACACACACACACACACACACACACACACACACACACACACACTTATGATTACTAAAACAAACCCACGTCTGTCTAAACATCAGCAAATAGTGATATCTAATATTCTTTAGCTCACTATACATAATATAGTGCTGCAGGGATGATGCATTTTTGTAGGCCAAAACCCAGAAACAAACATTTTAGCACTTCTGGTTTAATCGTCCTGAAGTCAGTGAGTTTTTTGAATGGGGTTTTTGGTTAAATGTCTGAGATAAGGTCTGTGCTTTAAGCTCAGGATATTTTCCTGATGAATACGTTTTATTCCATGACCTAAAATACATCAGTAATACCCCCTTTGTGAGTTTTTTCAACTTTTAATTTGTCTTGAAAAAGTCGGTTTCAAACAAGTGGTTAAATGTTTCAGAGCTTGTATGGGACATTAAACATCATCACGCCGAACAGATTCACTTATAGTCTGCTTTCACAGCCTCATTTGCTCTTGCAAACTATTCTGTTTCACTGTGATAGTTTAGTTAGTTTCACTAACTAATATATATATATATATATATAAAGACTGAAAGAGTTGTTGGAAGCTTAGTGGTGGTGATGTTGAAGTCGTGTGATCGCGATGTTAGCTTTTTACTTCTGGCGGAAGTATTTAGACTTCAAAATCTCTTATAGTTGTATTCGTTTGTGAAGATTATCACAATGAACGGATGTTCAGGAATCAAACTTTTGCTTATGACACTGACAGAGCTTATTTTCTGCAATAGAAAAAAATCCTATTGGGTTTTTGTTGAGGGAACCAAGGTGACTTTCGAGTTAGCCTACAAAAATATTCAATCTGTGCAGCACTCTATAACTGTGCTTAATGCTTCATGTTAATGAATGGAAAACACGGGTTTGCATAAAAGATTTGACTTGACTTTGACCTTTTCTATCTGCAAGGTGTTCGTCTGCATCTCCTTTAAAGTGTTTTGTGACCTGGCTGCATTTAGCAGAGATTTCTCCAGCTCTTTCTTCATCTGCGACACCAGTTGCTCCGAGCACCTCTGGAAGGGCGGCACGGTAAGAACATGAACATTAGAAAAAATGCATTAGCATAACTTTAACATAAAGCCACTGCAATAGCCTCACCTTCTCCAGAATGTCAAGTCTCTCCTTTAAATGTTTGTTCTCTGAGGAAAGTCCCTTGAGAAAATGCAAAAAGTAAAACTGAGCTCTTGCAAACAGTGGCTGAAAATGGCGATTCATAACCTAAAGACAGATTGTTTAATGCTGAGAAATACTAGGGTGAATTCAGGGTGATTGGGACACTTTTGCCATTGAGATGACTTGGAAAACGTGTCCCAATCAACCTGAAACAAACACGCACTCACATTTAGTTCCTCCTGATCCTCCAGCTCTTTAGTCTTGATAGATGTATACTCTTTTCTCAGTCTGAAATGAGTGAAATACACCAGGTAACAGGCTAGAAGAACTAGTAAAATTAGGCACAAATTGAAGGAAGAGCTTACTGTTTCATTCTGCTGGAATTGTATTTAATTTGATACGCTGCTTCAATCATCGCATCAGGATTTGATTCCCATGATTCTAGATTCTGCAAGCACTGAAAAAAACAGAATTACTCTGAAGACCAAGAAATTCAAAGAGGCAGTATTTCAGGGCAGTGTTTGTTCGGAGTTGTCCATTACGTTCATCATTCCCTCTTTATCGAGCTTGATGAGTTCTGTCTGTTTCATGTGAAGCACAGCTAAACCAACCCGGAAGACGATCTCCAAACCCTACAGACACATGCGTATATATCATCACTCAGATTGTCCATTTAACTGCATATTTAGATGCTAGTGGCAGTGTTGTTGTTGTTAAAGGTGCTCTAAGTGATGTTGGGTGACGTCACTTCTTGTTGACGTTTAAAGTATTGTCAAACAAAACGGAGGCTAGCTCGACCCTCCCCCCTCCTTATCCGCACACTAACCCCCCAAACCGCACCCCCAAATCCTTCTTGTCGGTTATTGGCTGGAACAGTTTGTTATGTTTCGTGGTGCGGGTTAGCTGTATGTGACTAAAAAACGCTTGACATCGCTTAGAGCACCTTTAACTAAAATAAAAATCTTTTTAGGTAATTGAAATAGTTAAATTAAAATATAAATATAAAAATTAGATGAAAAAAGGCAGTATATACTGATGTAAATAAACACGTTTAAATTGAAGTACTAAATTCGATTAAACTAAAGATGAAAAAAATTCGAGTTACATAGAAAAATAAAACTAATAAATATGATAGAACCACATAAAATCACTAAAACTTAAACTAAAACCAATAACATGACAAATAAAAGCTAATTCAGAATATGAACAAGTACTTTATTAGAATATAAATAATAATAAATACTTATCTAGCTCATCTAAAAATCTTAGCTTATCTATTACCTATAGATATGAGACATGACATTCAGTGTGAAGTGATGGGTTATGGTGGGATGTTGTGATGTGACTGAATGTACCTCACACATGAAGATATCAAAAGTCCTCATGGCCGCTGTGATAGGCAGAGATGAGAGGAGGATGTTGAGAAACCAGGATGAGGAGAACATGGAGGTGTGAAAACCCTGACTCTGGAAGTGGGAATGAAGCTCAGGAAGCTGCTCCTATAAGAGAGAGAAAGATATCTTCAGAAAGCAGATGACCACGAACTGTAGGGGAGAGTGGGGTAAGATGTGTCACACCCTTTTTCTAAAAAACATACTGTGTGATGTTTTTTGTCATGTGTCCATGCACTGCTAAGCAATTTTATGGTAAAAATCCGGTTATTTCCATTTTGTAAAGTAATTTTTCTCCATGGCAGGTAAAATTAGTTTTATGTCCAAGGAATTTTTTTCATCATATACACTACAATTTAAATGTTTGTGGTCAGTAATATTTTTTTTTTTGTAAGGAATTTGAATAGTTTTATTCAGGGAGTATCTAAGGATGCATTGATTACATTTATAATGTTACAAAAGATTTCTATTGCAAAACAAATGTTCTTGTCAGATTTCTATAGATCAAAACATCCTGGAAAAAAGGTATTGCGGATTCCACAAAAATATTAAGCAGCACAACTGTTTTTAACATTGATGATAATAATAAGAAATGTTTCTTGATCAGTAAATCAGCATATTAGAGTGATTTCTGAAGGATCATGTGACACTGAAGACTGGAGTAATGATGCTGAAAATTCAGCTTTGCCATCACAGAAATAAATTGCATTATAAAGTATATTCAAATAGAAAACAGTTATTTAAAATTGTAATAATATTTCACAATGTAGCTGTTTACTGTATGTTTTATCAAATAAATACAGCCAAAGTGAGCATAAGAGACTTCATTAAAAAAATCTTAATAACCCCAAACTTTTAATCGTGCATATATATCTTGGTGAATTACAGATGTATAAAACAATGTGAATTTATTTATTTATGCATTTGTTTGTTTTAATTAATTTTCATATTATTTTATATTTGTATATTATATATAAAATATCATTTGAAATCTAGAATTTAACAAATTTCTCATTGCTTAGAGGACAGCACTGGTTAAAGAAATAAAAATGACACAGCTTACCCCACTATCCCCTATAACACCAAATCTGGACATCTACGACTCAGAAGTTCTTGTCATATGTATAATTCTGCCAATTCGGAAAGATACTTCAGCAGATCATTTGTAACAGGCTTTATGTAGCTTACTCAGCTCAAGGGTTTTGGAAGGGACATTTTATAAATAATTCATGTGCCTTCAAATAGAGCAGAATTATACTTGTTTACCTGAATCATAGAGTCAAACTGGTAAATGCAGCAGCCAAGCTCAACCATACTGGATCTATAGAGCTCCCTCATTCTGAAGTCCTTCATCAGCCTCACAAAAACGCAGAAGGCCTCCTCCTCAGCCATCTGAAAGATCATCAACTCAATTCATAAACTACTAACTACTATAATTAAATGCAACTATAATTTTGATTTAAAAAAAATCAATTCATTACCTGTGTGAGTAGCAGGCCTACAATAAACACACTTCCCTGGCAGTAGCCAATCTCTCGGTCTAAGACTGAGTAAGCCTGCAATAAAAGCCACACTGTGTTATCTATACTCCTCAAATGCATAAGTATAATCATATTCTCGCTCATCTAACCTTCAGCACATTAAGCAGTGGCTCCTGGCAGGTGGCGTCCCGGAGCTTCTGAAAGAGCTGGTGTTGTGGGAGGATGCATGACAGGTCTCTGTGTATCAGCGTCTCAGAGGGACAGGAGCTCTTCAGCAGATCTGAGTAGTGCTGTGAAACGGCCACGTTCTGAGCGTCACACAGCAGCTGCCACACCACGGGCCGCAGGTGAGCCGGGACACCCCTCCTGATCAGCACCTGAAGGGGACACACAAATGACACACTGCTCACTGATGATTATACACTCACATTGAAATCACGACTTGAAACTGACCTTGATCTGTCCCACTTTTCTCTTGCTCCAGTCGTCCCATTCTTTAATGACATGACTCCATATGTCATCGTCGTAAGAGAAGGTTTTAGGCGAGGTGGGACTTTGCAGGACCCGGCTTACAGAGTAAAGAGACTTACTGTCTGTCTCTAGCAGCCTGTTTAGCAGTGCAGATAAGATTATGTGTATTCGTCAATGTCAAATAGAACTGAGTTATTAATTAGTAGAGACTAAAGTAATGACTTAATACTTACATACTAAAGCCCGTACTTCTTTACAATAATACAAAAGGAGAATTTAAGCTATGTAAAATAATGTAAAAAAACTTAGATTATAGATTAAAAATGTAGTAATATTAATAAAAAAATTAAATAAAAATAAATACATTTGAGATGTATGATAAACCTGAATACATTATAATGTACGTAGTCTATTTAAAAAACATCTAATAATGTTACAAATAGATAAATAGCATACTTTTAATAAGTAATTTTTTGAGATGTGTGATAAATTAAACATTAATGTATTATATATATTTAAATACATCTAATAATGTTTGTTTGAAGCTGAATGTAAATAAAAAATAAATTAAACAAACAAATAACACTTGATCAAAATTTTGAGATGTATAAGCTTGAATATATTATATATGCATAGTCTTTAAAATTCTTCTGATAGAAATGTTTTTTGATACTGAATGTCAATAAAAATTAATATACTTTTGATAAGTGCTGATGACATGAATATATATATATATATATATATATATATATATATATATATATATATATACATACATACATACATACACACAGCTATTTAAATACATCTAATAATGTTTGTTTAATGCTGAAAGTCAATAAAATGAACTAAACAAATAAATAAACATGAATATATTAAATATACAGTATTTGTAATACATCTGATAGAAATGTTAGTTTGATGCTGAATGTCAATAAAAAACACAAATAAATAAATGTACTTATAAATAAAAGTACTGTTTTGAGATGTATGATGACATTATATTATGTATGATATATATTATATATACGGTATTTGAAATATACATCTAATAATGTTTGTTTGATGCTGAATGTCAATCAAATTAAATAAATTAAACAAAAAGATAAAAACAAACAAATGAATAAATACCTAAATAAAAGATGTTCTTTAAACTTAACCCTATAGAAAGCATCATTTGGTGACACAGTGTGGAAACAGAGACGTGTCACTAATGTAATGTGTAACTTTTTAGTTTAGATTGTTGCTTCTAGGAAACAAGGCATGGTGTGACGAAGTGACCTGTTCTGTTCCTCAAGTTTAGCAAGTAACTTCATCTCATCTTCACTGAGTGGGGGGGGACACAGAGATGGTGCGCTCAAAGAGTCCATCTGTAACGCTCAGAGTGAAGCAGGACCTTCTTGAAACCTAAAAAAACATTTAAAAATGTCAAAAACAAAAAATGCAAATATCCACTTATGGAAATGTGTGTGTGTATGTGTGAAGTTGATAGAATCTATATAATCATATAAGTACATTGCTTTTTTTTATAAATATGTTTCATATCTTGCATATCATATTTTATGGCATTTGCTGTATATCAGGATCACTGGCATAGTAATTGTGAAAACTGGGATTTCTTACCAGTGTGTGATATTCCGGTAATTTCGGGGTGCAAATGTCTCCACAAAAAACTTTCCTCTGGTTTCTGTCAAACTTAATCTAGTGACACTGTCCGTCACACCTGTTTCTTTTCCATATCGCAGAGGGGGAAAAAACACAGCAAAAGAATCACATGCTTCTTTATAGCAGAGTCTCACAGGCTGATCAAAGTTCCTCAAAGTAACAGTTCTGCCTGTGACTCAGGAGCTTGTTTTTAAAGTGACCTGACTGAGAGAAAAACTTCCTCTTACAACTTCTCATACTTTTTAACAGACAAATATGGGCCCCATTAACATTCACCTGTGTCTTCAACCGGTTAGCCTGGAGAGAGAAGTAACTGCATGGTTAATCTTGTCCAGTTCTGTGAAACTTTGACAGATAAGCTCCCTTATGCAGCATAAGCATAAATCGTTTACTGAAACAAAAAGGAAGGTTTTTGGGTCAACAGGGCTGTGTGTCAACAGACACTAGATTGATACACATCTATGTTTTTAGCCCCACCCTATTTTAAGGAAGTCGATAAAGTGACATTGATTTGTTTGCAACCCTAAACCTTTTTCACACCACGATATGAACTGTGACATTTACTGTGATAATGCTAACAAGTATCAACTAATGCATGTTTTCAAGAGTCATTGTCTATTTGTATAGTCTATATGTATTTAGCCCCTCAGAAGTATTTATTTACCGTCTGTGATATTGTATATTGTCGATTATTGATATTGTTAATTGCAACTCTTGAATAATAAATATGCTTGCACCATGATTTCCTGTACATTTTCCTGTCCAAACCCTTGTGAAAAAAGAGTACACTTTTGCATACTTTTAAAAAGAGTACTTACAGAAATGATTTAACTTTAGAAGAATATATAAGTGCAAACTGAATGTTATGTTTTTTGGACACTTAATTGCATTTGAAATGCTTGTAGTTTACTTAAGTGGGAGTTAAGTACATCTTTCATTTCATAATTGTCTTTGAAATTTAAAGTGTACTGAATGTACTGACAAGCATTTATGCAACTAAAATAATGTAATTTCTATTGAAACTTACACATTTGCAATTCGGTCAAATATATCAACCTTAAGTGTAATATCATCAAATAGCACACTACCGTTAAAATTACAATCAAGTATTTTACAAGTGCTTGTTAGTAACCACAACAACTGATTATTAAAACATAATGATGTAAAATGCACTTTAAAGTAAAACTTTTAATTTGACATCAAAGGGACTTTTGTAAGTGTTAAGAAACAATCATGAAAGTGGACTCCAAGTACACTTAGTCAGCTTTTTATTTAATTTATATTATTTTATATGATTGCAAGTATGTGTTTTACTGTTAAGATTTGAAGTAGGCCTAAGTGCACATTCAACACAATTAACACTACTTTTTTTTTTTTTTTTTACAAAGGAAAGTCCCTCTATATCACTTGAGCTCATTCAAATTGGAAATATTTTTTGATTACCCATAAGAACCTGATTCATTTTTAAAATGTATAATAAAACTTATTTGATTCTTAGAGGATTCTCATTTGATCCCATTAGGATTGCTTTGTTAATTTGTTCAAATCGTTGAATTCTACATATAAATTAATTTAGGAAATGAAAACAAATTAATTGCTTTCCTACCAGCATACAAATTTAAGTGCTTCATTCGCTATTTTAATATTTTTTTTTTTATGATTGAAATGTTGAAGTTTCATGCCCGTTCACACAGAGGACGAGAACTATAAGATAACGATAAATATATAGTTCTAAAAATCATTCCCAATATTAAAGAATGGCAGAGTTTACACAACAGCTAATAACGATAACAACAGAGAAACGAAATCGTTGAAGTCATAAAACTCTACTTACTGTAACGAGCTCGAGCTTTTAAAGTGGCAGAAAAACACGCGCTTAGAATAAACAGAGCTAACATAGTTTATCTTTATAGTAATAATTCTTGGTGTGAACGGGCCTGACTATTCTGCCGTGTTTCCTCCAGGACGCCAGGAGTGCACACACTTCTGCCTGCGCGTGTTCTGTTTATCCGGTCGCAGCGCAGCATGAACTTCCTTTTCTCAGTGCAGCGGGAGCAGTATCGGAGTCTGAAGACTTCAGTCTCCCAACCTAAAGGAGAACAAACGATTACAAAATGGTCAGTAAATCACCAAAATACAATGTTCTACTCATTACATTCCCTCACCAGCTATTTCAGCTCGATTTCCATGAAAGATGAACTCATGAAGCGACGGGATGGTATTAGATTCAATCGGTCAGTTCAGTCGCTGCGTGAACGTCAGTGGCACATTTCCCTCGAAACACTAAAAATTATTTTACCGACACTAAACGCAAATAATAAGCATTTTTCCCTTTAGTAGTAGTTTGTGTGTGATTGCCCTGGTTAAAAGTCTGTTCTTTTATTCGGTTTTGCGTTGAATGTTTACTGTCATTTCGCGCACTGCATCATCTGATCATTACCAGAGTCAGCCAACAGTGTCATTAGGATTATTGCTTTTCAAATCTCTCCTGTCCTGCTTGTCAACAGTTTAACTTACAAATAAAGCTGTCTGTTGCAGGGCTTCGTTAAGGTGATTAAGAACAAGGCGTATTTCAAGAGATACCAGGTCAAGTTCAGGAGGAGGCGAGGTATGTCAACGTGTTTCCTTACCTTTGGGGAAGAAAGTATCCAGTTGTCAATTATGTAATAAAGTATGTGAACGTGTTTCCTTACCTTTGGGGAACAATGTTTCCAGTTGTCACAGTGAACGGGCCTGAATGTGTTCCTTAAAAACAATCTATGCTGGGGCCTGTACCACGATTGTAGTTGAACAAACTCAGGGTTACAAGATTTGTTTTAAGTTGACAAAACCAAACCTAATCTAACTAGGCTTTGTTGGTACCATGATGCTGATTATCAACTTTCTCTATCAACTCAGGCTTTGATCCTGAGTTTAGGTGTGACATCAGTTGCGAACAGCCAATCACATGCTGAGAAAGTGAAACTAAGATTAATTTCTCGCAAGAGAAGCAGCGTGATTCACTTCGCTTTTCTGCAGAATATTACGAGATTGAAAAATATAAAGAATTTAATCAAATTTACACAGCAAGAAGAAAATAGCTGTCTATGAAAGAGGACAACTAAAAGAAAAAGCCTTGCTATATCAGTGCAAGTAAAAGTTGTGAAGTAAGTTTATGCATTTGATAAAGGTAGAGAAAATGTAAATAATATTTAAGCTCACATGTAGTCATTTTATAGCTTTATCTATTGATTCCAAAGCGTATTTATATTACCTTTATGTATTTATTCAATTATACTGTGCGTAATAATAATTGATCTACTAAAATTGTACATGTCTGATCGATTAAAGGGTTAGTTCACCCAAAAATGAAAATTCTCATGTTGTTCCAACCCCGTAAGATTTTCGTTCATCTTCGGAACAATATTTTTGATGAAATCTGAGAGCTCGATCACTCCTCCATAGGCTTCTATGTAATTGAAACTTGCCGGCCCAGAAAGTTAGTAAAGACAATGTTTAAAATAGTCCAAGTGACTACAGTGGCTCAACTTTAAGTTTATCAAATGTGACAGCGCAGCGCTTCTGGGTTGTATGTCAGAACATAAGCTCACTATTTGCCAGCATCACACACATGACCAGCGTCGGCCAATAGTGAGCCTACGTTCTGACATACAACCCAGAAGCGCTGCACTGTTACACTACGTGAACTCGCTCAGAGGACCACACAGAAGAAAATTAATAGTTGAATAAAGTCGTTAATTTTGTTTTTTTTGCGCACAAAAAGTATTTTCTTTGCTTGATAAACTTATGGTTGAGCCACTGAAGTCACTTGGACTATTTTAAACATTGTCTTTACTAAATTTCTGGCCCGGCCAGTTTCAATTACATAGAAGCCTATGGAGGAGTGAGACAGCTCTCAGATTTCATCAAAAATATTGTTCCGAAGATGAACAAAAGTCTTACGGGGTTGGAACAATATGAGGGTGAGTAGTTACTGACAGAATTTTCATTTTTGGGTGAACTAACCCTTTATGGGTACAATAATTACATAAATAATATCTAAATCATACAAAATTATTATTCTAAATAAGCATCACTAAAAGCCAGACGATTTTGTCTTTAAAAATTATTTTCGGGGTAGTGATCTTTCATTTGGAGTGGAAACAGGTGGAGTGACTTTATCGCATCAGACATGTCACTTTGCTCACAGCTGATTGGTCCAAGTTCGGTTTGCAACCTCTTACCAGGAACATAACCTGCCCCTGACCAAGTTAGCCGTGCAGCGTCACTTACTATGGCGATGAACACTGCTAAAAGCCAAACCACTTTTATGGTGCCTAAAACCCTGGGTTGGCACAAACTAAACTGAAACGCATCGGGCTAGCCACCTAAACCGGCTTCATGGTATAGGCCCCTGGTCTTTCAGCTGGTTTAGATGGTCAACAAGGATGTCTCAAACGGCTGAAACTAGTGGTCAACTAATGTCTTAGAGAGCTGGGTGACCTATATATATATATATATATATATATATATATATATATATATATATATATACGTATATATATATATATAAAACACAGAAACATCATCACAATATTTAAAGATAGTAAAAACTTGCATAACAATTGCTTAAATGAAAAAAAATATTTTACATATTTACAAAATTAGAAATAAATAATTGAAAATGAAAAAAACGTGTTAAAAATATAAATAAAAGGGAAGTAACCACTGTAAACACCAGTGCACTCAGTAAACTGGCAAGTCCGTATGCACTAGAAATAATATTTTTTATATTTATAATATTAAGGTATAACTAATTTTACATACTGCACACAATGAATATGACATGAATACAACATAGTGGCTTACTAATAAATACAGAGCATTATAGTTTGAAATCATGGACTTTAAGTTTGGTCACTCGGACTCCTCTAAGGGCCGGTTCTCCCAGAGTGTGTTTTTGCTTTGAAAAAAGTGAGAAGCATGAAATTAAAATTAATTTGTCCAGATTTAACTTAAACGCAGTGTCATGCGCGAGAAATAAGATACGAGACATGAGCGCAACCGTCAAACACGTCCGTCTAGCGTTTTCATAGAAAATCAATGAAAAGAAGTGAAATAAATGTGTCAAACCAATTTAGGATGAATTTTCAACAGTTGTCTAACATACTTGGCCTTTTCAGAGGGAAAAACTGACTACTTTGCCCGCAAACGCCTTGTCATCCAAGACAAGAACAAGTACAACACACCGAAGTACAGGATGATCGTTCGACTCTCCAACAGGGATATTGTTTGCCAGGTATGAACTACTACCATGTCGTCTATGCCATAGTTTTTGAAATCTTGCTAATTACCGTTGGGTTACTGAGTCTCTTATGTCTTTCTCTCTGTCAGATCGCATATGCCAAAATCGAAGGCGACGCGATCGTCTGCGCTGCTTACTCTCACGAGTTGCCAAAGTATGGCATTACTGTAGGACTGACAAACTACGCTGCCGCCTACTGCACCGGTTTGCTGTGTGCACGCAGGGTAAATGTCCCTAGTATTCATGAATGTCTAGTATTGTTCAGATCTCATAGTATGGTCTTACTCAGATTTGTTTTCTGCTCACAGCTGCTGAATAAGTTTGGTCTGGATAAGGTCTACGAAGGCCAGGTTGAGGTGACTGGCGATGAGTTTAATGTGGAAAGCATTGATGGCCAGCCAGGGGTGTTTACATGCTACCTGGACGCTGGCCTCGCCAGAACCACCACAGGGAATAAGGTGTTTGGAGCTCTCAAAGGAGCAGTGGACGGAGGACTGTCTATCCCTCACAGGTCAGTGCATGCTGTTTTCTTTTTTGCAAACTTAGACAATGGACATTGATTCAGCACTTTTGGATGCATGGGTGCTTTCAAAAAGTCTTTATGAAAACATTAAATGTTCTCCATAAAAATAAGCCATTGTCTGTATGGATTGCCTGAAGTCAATAATGAACACTTGAGGTTTGGTCACATTTTTTTCACGGAATCGCAGTGTTGACCAACAGAAAGCTGCGTAGTTTTAAAGTGATTCCTGTGTGAGCTGCACTTCATGCATCACTGTGATCGCACCTTAATAATGTGAAACGCATAGTTGAAGAAAGTTTAGTCAAATTCTTCTGACATGGTCTGAGGTGAAGTTTTATTAGGAAGAGGAAGTAGGGGTGAGCGATATAACCAAAGTCTTATTTCACGGTATGAGAAATTTTATTTATCTCGATATATCTATTTTTAGTTTATTTTCTTATTAAAGATAAGATCAAAGAAGCAAATTACAAACAGTAGTATCTATACTATAGCGCAAAGATACAAATGGAAAAAAAACTTTGTTTTTTGGCTACAGTAGGTTTATTTAATAAGTTGTAAGAAATAGTACAGAAATTTATTAATCGAGTGTTTAGCTAAAACACTGCATAGTTCACTATTAGATCAAATATGAACCGATTCTTATTAAAAATAAAAAATTGATTAAAATCAAGAGCAGAGTGATTTTCTCTTTGTCCTTTAATTAACATGAGACAGACAGCAGTTTATTATGGTGAATAAACTATAACGATATTTATCGCAATATAATTTCCCTCAATAAAACGATAAGAGTTCGATACATTTTCGATATAATGTTTTATGCGCCACAAGCCGAACGAAACAGTGCTACTCATTTGAACCGCATGCCACACGGACCATTCATCCGCTCAGTTCAAGGTTTAAA
Organism: Siphateles boraxobius; assembly: GCF_051911475.1. Lineage (NCBI taxonomy): Eukaryota > Metazoa > Chordata > Actinopteri > Cypriniformes > Leuciscidae > Siphateles > Siphateles boraxobius. Next base: position 13,895,854 of record NW_027508699.1, read on the forward strand.
CAGCAGCGCGAGTGTAAACGCAGCGCTGACCCTCTCGATCACATGACCACTAAACAGTGCTGTGAGATGCAGTGAAAAGTGTTCCAGTTCTGTGCAGAGGCCTCCCATACAAACCACAGATCAACTTAGTTTAAGTGTAAAAACAGATGAAACAGCTGACATTCTCAACAACACTCATGCAGAAAACGGGAGAAACATTGTGCAGCGATGATGATACAGTTAGAAGGCTTTTCAATCCACAAGTCACCAACATTTGCCTTATTTACCATGGGTTTGTGACAGAAATGTGGGATATTCATATTGAATTTTATATTGTCATACTGGTGTCATGCAGTAGGTGGCGGTATGCATCTTCAAGTGGGTTTGCCAACCGCCATTTAAAGGAAAAGAAACTGTTCTGTCTCACACATGTTCCAGCTTCCATGTTTAGCATATTTGATGCGCACTTTTGTAATGAATCACTCAAAAGTTATTCTACTTTTGTTTGTTTTTGTTGCAGCTATTCTGCTTATTATACATATAAAATACAAATTTTATATGAGTAGTCCCATATTTGGAATTACTCTATAGTGAAAGATGCACCTTTTTTACATTTGAGTCAACACTAAGAAACACTAAACGCATCCCTTTATACATTGGATTGATTTGAATAACTTTAATGTACTTGAAGTGTGCACAAAGCACTTGGAAATTACAAGTATCAGATCGGGACTCTGTATCGGCAGATGCTTAAAATTCAATGACTCGGATCGGTGGCACAAAAAACTGAATCGGGACATCATTAATAAATGTTTGTGCGCTGGGTGAAGTGCGTCAAAGATGTCTATTTACAACGTCATTATGAAGCGTTGATCATTGTAGCCAATCACAGACATATATGTTGAGCGCATGAATTAATCCATTCAAAATTCACTTTTGCAGTGTGTCTGATGATTGTCTTTGCTTTAAGAGATGCCACACATATTGTCACAAGTTCCATCCAATTTAGTTAAGTATGCTGTGAAGTTGTATGTCCTGTCTTTATTGATGGGTGTATTTACATTCTAACTTACTTTCTCAGCACTAAACGGTTCCCGGGCTACGACACTGAAAGTAAAGAGTTTAATGCGGAGGTTCACAGGAAGCACATCATGGGCCAGAACGTGTCAGAGTACATGAGCTACCTGATGGAGGAGGACGAGGACCTGTACAAGAAGCAGTTCTCCCGCTTCATCAAGAACGGCGTCACACCTGAAATCGTAAGAAACCACTTTGCTGGATCACTTTACAGCTAACTTTTGTTTGCCTTTGGATTTGAATGGATCACACAGTTGGAGTCATTACCTTTAAAGGGATAGTTCACCTAAAAATGAAAATTAGCCCATGATTTACTCAACCTGAAACCATTCCAGGTGTACATGACATTCGTCTTTCAGACGAATACAATCGGAATTATGTTAAAAAATATCCTGGCTCTTCCCAGCTTTACAATGGCAGTGAATGGGTTTTTTTCTTGTGGAAGTCCATCAAAGCGCATCCATCCATGATAAAGGTGCTCGAAGTGGCTCTGACAGCTTAATAAAGGCCTTCTGAAGTGAAGCGATGCGTTTGTGTAAGAAAAATATCCATATTTTAAACTTTAGCAACTAAAATAATTAGCTTCCGTCAGAATGCCGTACGCAAGTCCACTTACGCCGGAAGAGTAACACTTGACGATGTAGGAGTAGCGTGAGCTTTGACGCTTCTCGTGGTTCAAACAAACAGGGCTGGGCAACCGCATTCATTACGTTGTGCCAGGGGCGCCGCTAAGGGGGGAAAAGTTATGGTTATTTCTAAGGGCCCACACACTTTTGGGGCCCCCAGAGATCGATTTTATTAATGGAATGGGTGCGGTAGGGGGCCCAACCTCATATTCTTTCATAGGACCCCAAATTTCTAACGGCGCCCCTGCGTTGTGCGTCAAGTTCAAGGGTTACTCTTTTGCCGTAAATTGATGCGTACGGCCAGTTTTTATTTTTGGGTGAACCATCTCTTTAGGCATTGTCACAGAACTTTTTTTGGACATTTTGGTGGTTCAGGTTCACTTGTTGCTTTTCGATTGTAGATTGGATACAGGAAAGTGTCATTATGTTGATCAGATACTGTATCAGTAGATGAATACTATTTGTGACATGATGCTGGTGGCTAAATCACATTCTTAATTTCATGAAGTGTAATTCTTGTTTGTTGTGTACAGTATAGTATTTGAAAACATTTTCAGCATTTATTGCCAATCCTGTGCATTACCTTCACCCGTCTCATTGTGTTATTATCCGGTTCCTGCAGGTTCTAGAGATGTACAAAAAGGCTCATAATTCCATCCGTGACAACCCGGTTCATGAGAACAAGCCCAAGAAAGAGGTCAAGAAGAAGAGGTGCGTTCACACACTTTATCATTTTTTCAGGTTTTTTCTTAGGGCTGCCCTAGGATGAAATTGATTGCCATGAAGTTGGACAGTTTTGACACAATTGTTCATTAGTATCTCTATAAATGTTCATTGCAGCTTGACATGTAGCTCTAAAAACGAATGTTTGTGCTGTTGACTTAGATAAAGGGTTGAGTTTTTAAATTTGCCATAAGACCTCAAGTGTCATGCAAAAATACTGTCATTGCTACTTATTATAGTACTATAATACTTATAGTTGCATGCCAAATGATTGTATTTCCTGTTATTTTTTGTTACATACATTACCATCTACTACTCTAGTATGAGCAGATGAGATGTTTCTTTTCTCATCACTGATGGATTTTGTGTTGTAGGTGGAACCGTGCCAAGCTCACTCTGGCCCAGAGGAAGGATCGCGTGGCCCAGAAAAAGGCCAGTTTCCTTCGGGCTCAGGAGGCTGTTGAAGAGGATTGAAGAGAAGAACTATCAACTGCTCCAAAGAAAGTGTGCACCTTTTCCAAATAAATCATTTGGAAAGAATAGTGTGTTTGTGGTCTTTGGTACACTAGAACATGTAGATAGACGATGTAGATTGATTCGGGAGATTATTTGAAACACTTTTAATGTGCAAAGTCATGCAATCAAATCTTATAAAAATCTCCATTTAACTATCAGCAGCAGTGTGATTTATAAATGCACAAAATTGAAGCAGTCTGGCAATGTACAATCTGAAACATCCCACTGAAAAATGGTTGATGAAAAAACAAAGCACTTTTTAATCTCTTAATTTAGTAGTACATCAAGGATTGACATTTCATATTATTTTAGATTAAAATCAAATTTTTACCATATCAAGATGATTTTCACTAGACATGCCTTAGGAGTATAAATTGGGAACCCAACAAACTAAAATGATTAGAAATATAATGATCACTGCTGTGAAACATCATAGTTTAGAGTTTAGAGGCTTCCTTCCTTTTAGCATGATTCACGAAACTCCTTGTAAACATTTAGATTGGTAACACTTTACAATAAGATTAAATTCATTTACATTATTAATCTAGGTTGATTTTAATTTACTTGAAAAGTTAGAAATGTGTTAGTATTTTTATAACTTAAACCTAGTTTAATAAATTCTTTAGAAATATTCTATATTAGTTCATGTTAGCTACTAATGTTATCAAATTGAACCTTATTGTGAAGTGTTACCTTTTTCACACACAAGCATCGAACTAAAAAAAAAAACACTCACTGGCAACATGCATATCAAGGCATTGGACTATGTCCATTTCAAAATGGCTCTTTTATGACTCTGCTGTGCTCATGTGACAAACATTACAATACGAGACACACACAACCACAGTTGGTGGTGAGTGCATTCCTTAATTTTCTGTTAACATCCAACAATGGATGCAAAGTTAGTGTCATTTGCTCCTTCATGACATCTGAAGGAATTGTAAATTTAACATGATCACTGATCAATCGTGTATGACAAAGCATGACGACATAAACACGAGTCAGACGTGAACATTACTCTAAAGTTGAGCCTGAGCAAAAAGTCCTCACAGATTCAATTCTACCCCCTTCCAAAGAGAACTTTAATACCAAAGCAGCACTGAATATTGCCATCAGCATTTTTTCCCAGCCACTTTCCTACCAGCATTGTAATCTCCAGCCAGATTCAAAATGGCCTGAAGTGCTTCAGAAGACATTCAAGAATCTGAACGAAGTCACCAGCGCATCTTCTTTTACCTTCAGGAGTCATTGGTGTGCGAGATCTGTTTCCACAGCAGGGTCTTGAGGTTGTTGAGAATGAGCGAGTGCTCCATTTCCATCTGCTCGGCTGAACCTTTGAGAGCCATGCAGGCGTACAGTTGCTTCTCCAGCTCTTCCTGTATATGGTACGGAGCTCCTCGTAGGAGGTAATCCTTCATTGCTCCGCAGGCCCTGGCCAGGTTGGGCTGAGCCACCTCGGCCATGCACCGGTGTTCTGCGCGGTCGCACGAAGTCCTACAGTCCACGCCGTACACGCAGTCCTCATCGTCCTCGCAGCGCTGAAGGATCATGGCCTGTTTGAAGGCTTCCTCAGCAACTACACGCCGCCCATCCACCAGCCTGAGGTCGTGACGATCGTTGTAACCGAAAGTACTGGGTCTCATGTCGCACATTAAGAAGCTCCCAAAGGTACCGTGGAAGATGTCTTCAATAAGTTCCAGCAAGCCGATAAAGATTTTGGCCTTGCGGGGCCAGGAAGGCGTGAACCACTGGTCCATGCTTCGCCGCATGCCCGTGGGGATCCATAGTTCCATGGGCCACGGCAGACTGAGGCCGTACAGAGGGGCGTGAGGCACCCGCTCCACTACGTACAGGTCCCCGCAGAAGCCCAACAGTCTAGGTGTGTGCTCTCGGCCTTGGAGCACCACTGCCAGCAGAACCTCGTTGAGCTGCAGCAAAGCCCAAACAGACTTGGCTTCGGGGAGAGAGATGAGGCCATCTTTATTGCTGTCCGCCACTGAAAGGATCAGGCTTACCAAACTGGAGAGGTTGGCTTGCTCACCAACTTTTGCCTGTAAGAACAAAACAAGGAATTGACTGATTTTATGTTTTTTTACACAACTAATTGCAGTGAAAAAAAGAAATACCAAAGCCTATAAGGGTGCTTTAACCCCGATCCATATCAGTGTCCACGTTAAAAAGGTGATCTGGGGTACAGTTCACTGCAAATATGAACGCAATAGTACTAAATCATTTAGTCCACTTAAACTGCCCCTTTTTATTCAATCGACTGCAAGCTCGTATTTAGATCTGCTTCCACCCAATCAACAGACGATGAATAGAACCAAGTCCTCGCCCAACACAGGGCTCCAGACTAACTTTTCCACTGGTTGCACTGGTGCTACCAACTTTCTCAGTTGGTCGCACCAGCATATGATTTGGTCGCATGTAGCCTACTCGCTAATTTTGAACATAAGTTACGGACTGCAGCAGCTGATACAACGGCGTTCTGTTGCTCAAGCGTCCACTCGCACAAATGCGACCACATTACATTTTAACTCGCACATTCTCAAAAAATGGTCGCATATGCGACCAATTTGGTCGCAGTCTGGAACCCTGCAACATGTTTTCTTTTTCGATAATCCATTTCACTCGGATGTAATTCACAATATGTAAGAAAATATATGTTGCTACGTCCATTACATTACAACTTTAAATGAAAGGTGCATTAAGTAACTTCAACCTGATTGTGGCTTTCCTTTAAAGAATTGAGTGCTCCAACAATATGGGCTTTCACATTGGAGTTACCTTTTCATACTGTTAGACAGATGTTAAACTAATGAACACGGAGAATGCAAGCACTGTGTGTCAGAATAAAAATAAAGGTCCGCCCCGCCGTCAAAATAAAAGTCACAACAACAAAACCAGCTTGGTTTTGTTGGATGACGTCACTTCAGAGTTCCTACTAGCAGTGTGAACACAAACAGGAAAACTTTCCTAGGGGAACGATTCGTTCTTAGGGAACCACCCTGGTGGCTAGTTCCTAGAACAAACCAGTGCGAAAGCCCCTAATGCGAAAGCTCCCATTGTTTAAAAAAAAATAAAAAAAGTATCCAAACCTTCAAATGACTGGCAACCATCTCTTTGAACTTCTCTACAGAGGTTCCTCGAGTGGGTTTGTCAAAGAGTGCGATCTGTTTCTTTGGCTCCAGTTCCTCTCCCAGCTCATAGTGCAGGACGTCACTCAACTGACACTTAATGATGCCGTCCAGGTCACCCCAGCTGCCTGTATAGACCTAAGAGTAGTGAACACACAATGTCAACATGACAGTACTGAGATGCATGTGGTTTAAGGGCAGGGGTGTCCAAACCTGCTCCTGCTCTAGTGATCCTGAAGGTTCTGGTGTGTTTAATTATGCTGCCTTCATGCACTATGGGACTTTTCTTGCTTCCCACTTCTGAAGTTGTGATTACGAGTTTGTCGCATTCAAGTGCTTTATTGTCGGAAAGAACATGAATCATGGAGGACACCAGGTTTATTCTTGCCTATTTATTGGGAATATCTTATTAAAGCCAAAATTATATTTAGCATACCATTCATTGACTACCATATAAACATTCACCGCACAATATATAAAGCTTGCTTACGATTCTGGAATTTTGGTCAAACACAGGCTATTTCTTATAAAACATACAATACGCTTCACTAAAGTATTCATACATGTAAATATATACTACTTTAATGATAAGACATGGCTAATATAAATAAATAATAATTACTTGGTTTTAACCAAGCAAGTAGCAATCTTTCTGCCCTCCGCAATGTTTAAAGTTTATTGTCTGCCCAACTTGAGAACTCGGGTACCAAAATTATCCCTGAGCTTCACAGTGGTAAATATGACTTGAGAGGGTAACCATGTCCGATTTTTGGCTAGGAAAGTCGTATTTCAATAATTCGAATAGCATGTGAAAGCAGTATTAGTGCTAGACTCTAGTAGAAGGTCCAGGAGCAGGACTGGGGTGGGACTATGGTGAGTGTGGCATCTACATTATTCCGGATAAATTTATTGTTGTAAAATTAATGTTTTGGCCTCTTGTCCACAGAAAATCGATATTTTTAAAGAATATCTCCAAAGTGGATAAATTTGAAATGGCATTTTCACGTTCAAGTGTGGTATTCGGAAATTATGGTATTCGATAATGATGATGCATATTTAGCCGTGCAACGCATATTGTACAGCAATGATCAACTGTTCCTCCACCTTGGCAGAGCTTTCAATGTTCATTTCAAATGGAAAGGGTGAAGCTGATTGGTCGGTTCTTGGCACATGACTTGCGGTGTGCTTGCCTTGCAGTATTCTTAAGTTAAAAGTTGAGATTTTTCATCTCGCTGTGGTGTAAACACCTGGAATAAACGAGCATGTCACAATGCATTAGCGTCGCAATAACGTCGCTCTCTATTATAAGCACACTTGTCACGCATCAACTATTAAAATAGCCAACTTGAGTATGCAAATGTCGCGACATGAACGACCCTTAAACCATATATGGAATGCCAATTGAGTGCAACCTAATAAAATTATCGTGCCAGAAGAATAGCATGAGAATATTATGATGTCTGGTCTCTCAGTATCACCTCTGTGAGCTTTTATGATGTTTCAAGCATTGCACAGCAAAGTGATTTAAGCAATTTTCAGATGTTTCAGTGCGGATGAGAAACTTTTGGAAAATGCTTAAAAACGCTTGTGTAAATATATTTTCACATATCCAGATTAATGAGGAAGTAGCCTTATTGTGTCATACCTGATTGTTTGGCTTGGTGGAGAGGCACCTTCCAAAGTATAGTGAGCTTTCTTCACACAGGCTGCTACAGGCAGAGCCATCAATAATACCTTTGCTGTATTTGTCACACTGTTGGAAAAGGAAGGTCCATTTCAATGAGCATGTAAGTGACATTCTGTCGAACAAGTGGAAGCGTTTCAATAAGATGTTGTGTAATGGCTTAAATACAGGAAAAACATTTTCACTACATCACCAATAGGTGGGGCTGGGGGTTAGGTAGTACATGGATGTTTGTTTCTCATCTCATTTATGGCTTAAAGGGATAGTTCACCCAAAATTCAATGTTGCCATAATTTACTCACCCTTATGACGTTCTTTGTTCCATGGAACACAAATTTTTTTTAATTTGCTCATTTCAATACAGTGGCAGTGGATGTTGAGCAGGGGCTGTCAAACTTAAAACATACAAAGCACCACAAAAGTACCATAAAAAGGGTTCATATGACTAACAGTGGTGGTCAGAATTAATGGCATCCCTGGTGAATATGATCAAAAATGCCTGTAAAAAATAAATCTGCATTGTTTATCCTTTTGATCTTTCATTCACAAAATTTGCAAAATTCTAACCTTTCATTGAAGTAAAATAATTGAGGGAGGGGGGGGGCTGCTGACTTGAATTATTGGCACCCCTTGAATTGTTTATGGGTAAAATTTCTCTGAAGTATATTCCCATTAATATTTAACTTTTATTTAGCACACCAGGGTTACTAGGAACATGAAATTGTGTAGCTATGACTTCTTGTTTCACAGGAGTATAAATATGAGGAAACACAAAGGCCAAATTCCCTTAATCATCCATCACAATGAGTAAAACCAAAGAATATTGTTCTGATGTGCATCAAAAGATTGTTGAGCATTACAAAATAGAAAGTGGCTGTAAGAAAATATCTAAAGAATTGAAAATCCCTATTTCCACCATCAGGGCAATAATTAAGAAGTTCCAATCAACTAAAGATGTTACGAATCTGCCAGGAAGAGGAGGTGTGTCTATATTGCCTTAATGCATGGTAAGGTGGAAAGTTTGAGTGGCCAAAGACTCTCCAAGGATAGCAGTAAATATTGATATTTACCAGGGGTGACTTAATTCGATTCTACTAAATGTCTTTTTGTTTTCTTCTTTTGATGAAAGAAGGGAGATATGCATTTAGAACAACATGAGGGTGAATTTTCCTTTTATTTTTCTTCTTAAATGAACTATTCTCTTTAAATGTCACTGTACTGTTATTAGGGATGCACCAATATTAAAATCATTATTATTCTGTTTTGGCCAATACATTTAGGCATCACATAATTATATTGTACAGTATGAAAATGTGGTTGTGAAATGAGATTTGCTAAAGAATACATTTAACAGTGTTAAAGTATTAGTGTTTAAGATTAACTTTAAGTGAGCGTCAGGTGTCAAAGGTAAACTAAATGTACAATTAGCAGCACAATTAAGTATCCAATAATGATCAAGATTTATCAAGATAAAAATGAAATGAATGCAACTGTCAGAGAGGTCGTACTCACAATGATGCTCTTGCACTCTCGTCCTCGGCACAGCTCAGTGTAAGTAGAGTATTGCACATACACAACCCAACTACCCACAAATACAGCAAGCCACGTGAGAAAGAGATACTTCACTCGAGTATAGGACAGACGAGCCTAAGGGGAAAGAAGCAGAAAGTAAACATAAGCCTGGGTCGTGAACTTTAACACAGTCCATGCTAAAAGTAAACTCAAATCCTTACATCGCGAGAAGTCAAATATTTACTTTTAGTTCATGACTCATGTCAAAAATGTAAAAAACAAAAATGAGGCTGAATACACACCTTAATACATGTCATACAGCAAGTTACAGTACAAACAGAAAAGTTCCTGCTACAACAAGTCCAAAGAAATACACCCATCAACAGTCAACAAATGACTTATTTTCTAACTACCAGCCAATGGGTCATGAAATGAGTACAGCCACAATTTGAGCAAGGTCAATACTCATCTGCTACATTAACTCATTTTAATTAAGTCCCTATGACAGACACCGTAGACTAGAGGGAGTTTTTGTTGGTTCTCTTGCACACAAGGGCTTTGAACTACAAAAAGACCTACATGAAGCTCTTTATGCTGCAGAAATAAAAAGGCTGTGGTTCCTGCTGTCACCAAAGCTTTACCATGTCACTTTGGGCACCGAGTCTTACAGCAGTTTGAAGTGAAAAGCATCAGGGGGCATCACTATGTAGAGTATTAGCTTTGTAGCCACTGGAAGTTGGCTTTACTGCCTATTTGTGCTATTTTTTTGGCGAGAGAGAGAGAGCAGGTAACCAAGCCGGGACTCAAACTCAGGTCGCTTTGTGCCTTCTTCCACTTTGTTTTCAGCGTTGGTGTTTATAGGCTCTATTTTCATATTTGTGTTAGGTACAGGGCTACATACTAAAGCCGTGTGCTACTGTTGCGTCAAAGAACAGAACACACAAAACATGAGCACAATGGCAGCTTTTCCTTTGAAGAACTCCAGGCCTGAAGAGGACACTTAATCCAAACACACGAGTGGAACTAACAATTGTGCCAGCATTTCTTGAGGAACTGCTTTTACCTGCGCACCTGGCAGATAAGCATGGGTATTCAATGTTTGGGGTTAGTTTTTGCTTGATTCCTCAACCTACAAACAAAAACAAAAAAAACAGCTCATTGTTCAACCCTAAAGACCCAAATGGTATGTAATGTTTGGAATGATTTATTATGTTGCATTCAGTGCTTAACAAAAATTCCATGTTTAATTCTGGTAGGAGTGGTGACTCCTTTTATTGTGAATATTTCCTGACTGCAGATAATGTCACAATTGAAATGCTAGATTAAATTGAGATGTTTAAACTAGGGCTGGGAAAGATTAATCGCGATTAATCGCATCCAAAATAAAAGTTTGTGTTTACATAATATATGTGTGTGCACTGTGTATAATTATTTTGTATATATATAAATACACACACATGCATGTATACATATAAGATAAAAAATATATTTATATATAAAAAAATTATATTTATATATAATATAAATTATAAATAAATGTATACAGTATATACATGCAAATATTTCTTAAATGTATACATGCATGTGTGTGTATTTATATATATATACATAGTGCACACACATATATTATGTAAACACAAGCTTTTATTGTGGATGTGATTAATCGCGATTAATCTTTTCCCAGCCCTAGTTTAAACGTTTACTTTATTCAAAGCCATGCTTGGTTGTAGGGCTGGGCGATATGGACCAAAAGTCATATCCTGATATATTTAGGCTGAATATCGATATACGATATATATCCCGATATTTTTTCCCGCAAAGTGAGAGCAAATGTTCAGTCAAAGTCAAAGCCAAATATGACATGTCACAAGTAGTTTTATTGAAACTGGCTATTTCGGTGAACAGTTGCAAAATCAAATGAATAAATAATAAACGGGTTTCTTCACCTGGTTCACAATTAAATGCTTTGTTCAAATAACAATAAAATGTAAACATAAACAGTATACTGTATAACAACAGGAGTACCTTTTTTTTTTTAAATCAAAGCTCCATAAGGTGCACATTTAAATAAATAAAAAATCTTAAATAAAAATAGCCTATAAAATAAAATAGCCCAATCTTTTTCTGAAAAAATATATTTTTATGAGAAAAGTACAATATCAAACATTTCTTAGTTTGACAACTATAAATGACTTATTAAAATCAAATTACAGATTGTCTTCTCCTTTCTAACAAATCCACAGATGCAAATAACGAACGAACATTACAAAATAATAAAATATGACAAACCCTAGTATGAGCAGCATTTATATATAAAGAAAGAACAAAATAAAGTGCTCAGTTTAAGATTTTTTTTTTAAACATCAGCTTGAGATAACCTTTTCCTTTTTGTTAACTCAATTTCTTATCTGAACAGTCTCAACCAGTTGCAGAAACAGACTATCAACTCAAACATTTCCCCCCTCTTTTTTTACTTTGATAAACAGTAATGCTGTCTTGAGGTAGACATTTGAAGAAAGACAAGTGTGTCCTCCTTCATTTAAAGATTTTGTGCGAGAAACACCAGCCTGTCAACGGCATCCGGCTTCAGAGATGCTCTGTGGCAGGTCACGATATTGCCACTGCAGCTGAAAACCCTTTCGGAGGGTGAACTGGTAGCTGGTACCAAGAGACACTTTTTTGCCAGTTGGCACAGAGCTGGAAAGACAACTTCATGATCCTTCCACCACTTTAGGGAATCAGTGTCACTATCCACACTTGCTGACTGCAAGTAACTTGACAGTTCATTTTCAATAGCCCCCCTCTTGGTTGGTACAGTGGTGGTGGCGGCTGTGCGCTGCTTGAAGAAGCTTGCCAGTGTCTTAGCTTTTGGTGCTACTGCTGCTTCTTCGTCTTTTACTAACCAATTCCTCCGCACGCTCCGCAGACGTTGTTGCTTCCTCCATGTTTGTTGAAGAGTGGCTGAGCGTCTGTTCCTGCCCCTCCCCCCTCGAAAAAGGAGGAGCAGTGGCGGGTGTGCGGGAAGCAGTGCAGAGAGCAATGATCACAGCGCAAATTTGAACTATATCGCGATATATGCGATATGGTCTAATTCCATATCGCATCTAAAAATATATCGATATATTTTTTATATCGATATATCGCCCAGCCCTACTTTGTTGCTGAGTCATGCATTGTTTATTGTGTAAAGTAATGCATGTTTATTTTCTGTTTAAGGTTATCAACCTATTCCCCTTTCCTTAGTCCCTAATCCTATGTCATTCAATTCATTTCAACTACTCTATTCAACAATTCAACTGTTTCAACATATACAACCAATGGCATCAAAATCTGGAAGAAAAATAAAGCATTAAAAAGGAATTGAGCTGTCCCTTTGCATCCTTCATGTGTTGAGCAAGCCGTTTTCAAGTTTGGGCAGAGCTGAACTAATTATAACACCTAGACAACTTGACAGCTACATATTAGAGTTGGGCGGTATCCAAATTTTGATACCGTCAAACCACCTCTCTATTTTACCACGTGACTAATTAAAAATTATGACATAAGGCTCAGTCAGCTTCACCAAACCGTTGGCTTGTGCCTACTAGGGATGAGTTACGGTTTTCGAATATTCGATTAGTTGATTTTATCATAGAATATCGAATAGGTTGTGCGATTATTGTCTATAAAAAATCCCCATGTTTTCGGTTCTGATGCGGTGACATGTTTATGTAACCAGAGGGTGGTGATGCCAATAATGCATCTAAAAGCTGTCAATCAACTCTCAGACAACAGAAGAAGATACACATTGTCTCACACCAGAGCATGTGAGCGGAGTGGTTATATTTCCTCCAGAGCTGAGAGCGCATTTCTGAAGATTAAGCGCCGCTCGCTCAGTCCACTCGGCGCCTCTCGCTCAGAACGCCCTGTGTGATGCACTGGTTAGAAAATGTGTGAAATAAGTAGGGCTGCTAGTTTTTTTTCTAGTCGACTAGTAGTAGTTCATTTAAGCCATTAGTCTAATCACATATTTATATTGATTTAATTACTTGTATATATGAGAGAGAATGCTAAACCATAATGAGCTTTTTCGTAATATATTGCCTATTCCGCATCTCAACGCACGCATAAAGCTTGCCATAAAGAACCGTCAAAAGTACTGATTATGCATGAAACATTTGAATTGATTACTAATAAACTAGTGTTTTCTGTGTCAGTGTCGGCTACAAGGATAAAGTTGACGATGCTGACTCGCCATCTTCGCAGTAGTGAATGCGCCAATAGAGAGAAATGCACACTTCATACGAATTAGCCTACATACGCAGAGAGTAGCCTATTTCTTGTCGTTTTTAATTGTTTTGTTTAAAAGTATTCAAGCTTTCTATATATATATACACTTCTCAGGTCTGTGAGGCAAGCATCTTATACGCTGAGTTTCGGTTCAATTATGAGACGCGCTCCAGTTCACGCGCCAGCGCCTCCGTGTGCTGATTATATTGTCTACTATATATGCTTATTTATTAATCCATGCAATTTGTTGATGAAACATTGATTAAAATGAAGATACAATTTATACAAAACGAAATTCACTTTAAAGAAAGGCTTTCTTCAAAACAAATAGTAATAAGTTGTCAAAATCATGTCTGACCGATTCCAAATGTTTTCCGATATATTGGGCATCTTATGATCCTATCTTACTCCTCATGCGGTTCCCTTTTCATATAATCAACATATATGAAATAAAAAAAAAATAACATTATATTATTAAACATAAATATGAAACCTATGTTTAAGTTTTTTTTAACTTATATTTAAGCGTCACACCGCTCCGCTGTTTAGGTGTGTGGCTTATACATGCATGTGTGCGTGCATGTGGGGGAGGGGTGCGATTTTCAAATAATAATCAAATACCACCAGACGATCTTCGAATATTAATTTTGCTTGAAATGCCCATCACTAGTGCCTACACCGTCCCTCCTCATTAGGTCAGAACCCAAAATACTGCCAAACTGCAGAAGTCCTGTTCTTCTTCGAGACCAGGTCACTTGGTGCGCGACTTGCCATCTTTTTTTTTTAAATCATTTTTTATTAATGACGGTATTGAAACTGATACTGTTGCTATTTTAAGACCCCGCGGTATACCTTATTACCGCCCAACCCTACTACATATGCAATTTTCATGCCTGTGTGAAAGTAATTGCTATATCTGTGGGTGTATACATTGAAACTGTGGGTGTACGTACTTGTATACCAAAGTGGACGATTTTTTTACTAATCTGCTGCACTACAAGCATGCAATTCGGCACAGATACTCTCTAAGGGCCACTATTTTGGAAAAATGCGTTGGCCACTCAAATTCAATATTGCGGCTATTTTTCAACATGGCCACCATTGCTATTCAATGCTTATTATATCAATTATTCAAACAGTGATCCAAGCATAAAACTTGATACAAATACTCTCTAAAGGACATGTTAATGTAAAAAGATGCTTGTCCCTACAAAATTCAAGATGGCCACCATTTTTAAAGATGGCCACCGTTCCTGTCGAATATTAATTATTTCAATTGTTCAAATGGTGATGCAAGCATAAAATTAGGCAGAAATACTCTTCAAGGAACACTCTTTTGGAAAAAGGTATGTGCCACTCAAATTCAGGATGGCAACCATTTTCAAGATGGCCACCATTTCTGTCAAAGTCAATGTCTGCTTTGTCTGCCTCCTCTCCTTTGACATGTACGGCTTAGTTAAACTTGCCAGGGATATAAATTCCCCGCCGGCATAGCTCTAAGGTTCATTTGCGTAGACAACAAGCCTCTCCACCACGGCAAGGTGCAGTCCACAGAGAGGAAGGGCCAGTAACTCACACTACAGTGTAAGTTAAACTAGATCAGCTGACACTGAACCCCATGCTGAGTTCCACATCAGTGAAGTCACCAGTGAGCCCTGGTGGTTGTGTAATGACGTTCACTCTATTAAATAAAACCTTCCTTAACGCATTAAATTGAGTTCTGACAGAAATGGTGGCCATCTTGAATTTTTGAGTGGCACACACCTTTTTCCATGATAATGTTCCTTGAAGAATATTTTTACCAAATTTGATGATATGGTTTTCATCAATTGAAAAATTGATGTAAGGATTCAAAGAGAAATGTGAAATGTTGAATTTTTGTGTGGCCAAAAAGTGACCCTAAAGCCCCGTTCACACCGCCAGCGACTTTGTCGCTGTATGTCGCTCGGCTCTGTACTGTGAAATCGCTTGTGGGCGTTCGTTGTGCTGTCGCTCTAATGTTATTGGTAGACTGCACGTCTGGCCATATCTATACCAAATACCATCACAAGTGATATATACAACTATACAATTTTAATTTGACTAGGAATTAGGCTCAAAAGAAACAGTATATGCTGTTGGGAGAGTGTTTTTTATATTACCACAGCAGTGTTCAGTGGATTAAATAGTTTACTAGATTAACGATCGATCAATCAACAAATTAAACTCACTCATACTGTCATAAATTACTAAAACGTCATTCGAATTTGACAAATAATCAATTTTCTTGTCCCTAATACTCAACACAATGCAGGGGAAACTGTAAAATGAACTGCAGGAGTACTAAACTTGCATCATAAAATTACACCACTCGAACTATAAATGTATGAATTAAACTCACTGAGAATGTCGACAGTTTCTTTTCCATGCATAATTTTATTATATCCATATGTGGTTACAGTCAAATCATATAAAACACAGCGGAATCATCCTCGAACTCTTCTGTCTTCCCTGCACTCGAGACGGTGACGTAAGCTCCACTGAAAAGGCTTCTTTCCTATTGGTTGTCGCCCGCGAAAATCGCTTCTCATTTGCATAAAGTTGAAATTTCTCAACTTTTGTCGCTTGTCTCTTGTCGCTTGACACGCCCACATTCTGTCACCAACGGTCGATGTCGCTCGTGTCGCCGGAAGTCGCCAGCGCTCCATTGAAATGAATGGGATCATGTCGTTTTGTCGCTGCGTGTCCCTGGCGGTGTGAACGGGGCTTGAGAGAGTATCTGTGCCAAATTTCATGCTTGTATACCAATTTGAACGATTCTCTTGAAATATGCCATTAATCTGCTGCACTATTAAGGTCCACGTAAATAAAAGCGGTGCAAAGCTTAATGTGTTATTTTTGATAGAAATAAGTCATTGCACTTTAGATGTCTGAGACGTCTATTCTCAGCGTAAAGTCTAAACTCAGCCTGTGCATTTGCTGTTTGGAGATTTTACTAGCAGTTGCTATTAAAGAACATCTGGAATTACAGTGAAATTATTACAGAAATTACAGTTAATACCTAGTCATGATCCAAGGCATAGGCTACTGTTCTTAAAATAAGACAAATGTGTTTACTGACTCCAATGGTGTGACAATGGTGATTACTTATTCTATTCTGTTTGGTGCTACTAGTGGAAATTATTACACAGTTCAACTTTAAGAATGTGAATCAAAGTAGTAGAAGACCCATTATGTGGGCTTGAGGTGCTGCTTCTGTAATACAACAGCAAGCTCAGATTTTATTTCGTTCCATAAATCAGAAATCCCATTCACTCTTTATACGAGAAAACTGCAATGAAGCTGGTAGGTATAAATACTGGTTTCATTCAGACATGATTACAGGTTAGTTTCCCAGAAGAACACAGTCTTTAAAAAGACCAAATTAGATTTGTCAGAAATGTTCTCCCTTGTGACTCCTATATCATTCAACTTTTCATAATTACTCTCACATGATTTTTGGAGATCCAGACAATACAATCCTTGCATCACTTTAAGCTAGGACTTGACATTTCTTTTCTTTTTTTATCTTTAAATTGTTGATAGTATTTTGATGGACCAGTTTGAGACAGGAAGCAGAGGACAGAGGGATAGAGATAGGAGATGGGAATCGGGAAAGGGAAGTTTGGGAAGAAGATTAGCACCTGTTGCCTACTTTCCTTCCTAAATGCACCTTATAAGCGACCCAAACTCAGAATACATGCTTTGAACCCTATGGCTCTGACAGGACTTGGTATTTCTGATATCTGGGGTTTATTCCAGAAAGCAAGGTTAACCCACCCTCACATAATATACCAAATATAATATATCATTAAACCAAACCTTGCTTACTCGGGGTATGATGGTTCCAAAAATGCAAAGTTCAATCCAGAGTATGTTCATAGTGAAAGCCCAAAGACATTTTTAACTGTGCACCAGATTCACCACAGAGTCAAAATCGAAAGGTACGCTAAGAATGTGTATATATAGTGCAAAATCACTCATCAATAGGGCACGTATGCGCTGAATACCTCTGAAGTAAACTAGGCTGTCACATAACCTGCTCCGGAGCAGGTTCAGAGAGTAATTTGCTATGGCTGAGTAAGTTGCTACATAGCCTGAAAGTTAATTCCATTTCCATATCCACATAGGCCTACTCATATGTAAACTTACCCGGGTATGTTGCATAACCTGCTTTCTGGAATACACCCCTGTAATACCACACAAAAAAACAGTAAAAGTATGTCATCTAATGAAGTTCAAACACTGGAAGCCTCCCTTCCCCCCCATCCTTTGTTTCAAACAACCATCACTGTACATCACTTTACAAACATCCTGTTCTATGGCTGAAATATTTGAGAAGTTGCTACTCAACACCCAATTGGAAAGAAGCAATCATGTTGTCCAGCATATGAACTTGTCTTGAACAAAAGAAGTCCAGGAAAATCTCCAAGAAAAACTCCATCCAGATGTGTGAGATCATGAGATGAATGTGAGGCAATAAACTGAGGAAAATGCCAGATTCACGTACAAATGTCTCAGTAGAGCTTGTTTCAGACTAAGCTCCTAGCTGCCAAATCAGGCTAGTCTGTGTTTTATGGAGCACATGAGGGCGGTGTCCAAGTATAGAGCTGCAAATCAACCACCACAAACCTTCACATTACTATGTAAAACATTTCCTCTGAACCTTCGCAAGTAATATTCAGTGTGAAAAGGAGTTTAGTAAACTGCTGTCTTGCTGCTGAAATGGCTTAATTAACTGTTTTGGCTTACAAGCAGCTTCAGCCCAAAACAGTTATCTAAGGAGAAGTTGTTTCACACATAAATGCAGCCCTGGGTCCGTTTTCAGAAATCAATCTGACAGCCCTTTACAGAGCCAGTCTGGCAGACACAACGCTACGGAGAACACTTTAAGACAAACAATTCTGTCTTGTCAATTTAAGGCGTTTTCGAAATTTACTTTCTTCATGCTATCTATGCTCACATTTGCAAAACTAAAGGGTCCAACTCTATACTTGGACTATTTAAAATAGTGAGGATAAAGATAATTACTAGCATTGAAATCCAAGAGTACTTTAGGAATGTCAAAATGGCTGAAAAAGTACATTTGAATTTTAGACCAAAATATAACTAATTAGGCTACATTTATAAAATCAAATATAATTTTGTAAATTGCACAAACAAATATAAACAAAACAGTATTTATGCATAGTTTAATACAAAGAGCCAAGGCGCCCAACACACGGAGTACTTTTTGCGTTTAAAACATGTAGTGGAATACAACCCCCCCCCAACCACCACCACCACCACCACCACCACCACCACAAAGTTCAGACATGTTTTTTAAAAGTTTAACTTCTTTTAACTTTACCTGGCTTTCTAAACATGTGGCTCTGTCATGAGAGTGCAACGGTCAAAGATGTCCGTCTACCTCCTGCACTCTGAACGCACAGATATTTATTTTAAATTCAACGAATATTCGAAATTCAAATTTTAATTTGACAGCCCTAGAGCACTTTAGTATCCTTGTGCAGTTGTCACCCAAAAGCAATGCCAATTAGGGCTGCACGATGTATAATTTTAGTATCACATGCGCGATAGGGATCGTAGTTGATCGGCTCCGGTTCGGAACTCATATGATCCCGGATTAATTGCAAAGTTTAACCACCATAGAGAGAAAGTTTATCATTTATTTTGCATGTGTTTTTAAGTCATGTCAGTTTAAATGTCAAGAGCAAGTTTCGTTTTCCGTGCGCGCACACAGAGCCGCGCAGACAGCACGTGAACACCAAATTCAGGTTACTTTCTCGTCTTTTGAACTTGAACGGACAGGTGAATGCAAAATTAAGTCAAAATGCCTGTCTCGATGAGTATCCTCATAAACACAGTCGGTTGTGTTAAACAATTGAAAAAGAATACGGATGCGTATCATTATATTGGATACGTGCATTTTGTATTATATACAAATTAGGGATGTGAATTTCTGCCAAAAATGGCATTAGAAAATCGAGGAGCAAAAGTCGATTATCGTTCGAAAATCGGAAAAAAAAAAAACGCACACCCATGACAGAAAGGGAGGCCAATTTCATCTTTATCGATTTTTCATCAAACAAACTGTTTATTAATTCAACAAGTAACATGTTTTCTTCGTTTTTTTAACATAGTTAACATAGAAGAAAAAAACAATAAGCACGACAGTCCGTTTTTGCATCGCCAAACGTGATGCTCGTTAGATAAAAAAATAATTTCATATGTCATAATGATTTTATGCGAACCTGCCTTGTTACTGCAATAACCTACTTTTTAAACAAATTAGTTTCAATCAAAACTATTCGTGTGATGCCACTGCGCAATACACACACATTACCGCGGGATGGCGGGTGTTCATTTCATAAACTGTGGACAATGGTAGCTTATTTAATGTAGCCTATAAATTAACATGTTCAAAAAACGGATAATGTCATCATACTTGTAGTAGTGCTATCGTCGCGTAATAATCTGTTTGGTTGTAAAATGTATTACCTGAATGAAATGTATGCTATGGACCAATCAGACACATACTAATTATTCATTATATACAAAGGTTTTTGAAACTCCTCACACAGCTCAAATGAACCAACACAAGGGCAGAAACAGTGTCATGTTACAGGGCATGATAAGGAGATTTTACGACCTCCGAGGAATGTGGCCACATACTCAAGAGAGAGACTATGAAACAGAAACCTCTTTAAAACAGACTTTGCTGCATTAATCATAGACTAACTGATCTATAAATGAACATGCATAAAACTGTGAAAGAAACAGTGTAAATGGTTTACTGTCTTGTGTACTATTAGGTATATATTATGGTATGTATCCTGGTATACAACCAACTAACGATCAATGTAACCTCACCTGTATCATGCCTCCTACCTAATTAATCCTCATTTAATGACTCACACTTTGATGTACGTCACCTTCTTCTAGAATGCAGTGTGGATGTGTTATAGCTATCTGAGCATTAATGAAGGTATAACCACGCTAGGGACAAAGACCCGTAAATCAACTAAGAGACACTTTCCCTCTCAGACATGTCACCTTTCTGATTGGTCGAGTTCAACCCTTAGGGGAGGATCTTTTCCAGGCCTTATTAGAGACAGTCCACATGTGACCTCCCTCTCTTAGTTCTTTCATCCAGCCGCAACACTGTTCTGGTGATACTGGGGAACCCCCTCCCCCTCCACGGGGGCCCCAGGGCCCAGCAGGCCTCGATCCAACCAGATATGGGCTCAGGCAGGAGAGAGATGACTCTCTCACAAAGAACCAAGGACAATCTCAAGAGTTTTGGAACAAAGACTCCAACCAACAACGACTCCAATCACCCATCCTTCCGACTTCCTCACTTCTCCTGGGTGCTCGGCGTGGCCTCAACAGAGTCCCAGGCCTTGACCAAACCAGCCATGCGTTCCTGGAGAAAGAGAACGCTCAACCAACTTCCACTTGACACTGCCGGAACCATCAACGACTTCAATTTTCAACAACTTCAAGAATTGTTCCCATTACAAATGCAAGTATTCAATTCAATGAAATGTGAAAATGAAATTCTGATGGTTCTTCTCATAGACCCTCTTCCGGTTTCCAATTTCATCCTATCACTAACCTATTTATGTATTCATGTGTGTATGCTGTTTAGTTTATTTATATTCATATAAATATCTATATTTAGTTAATAAAACTTGTACATAATATGTATTTGGTTCTGTTTTGTTTGCAATACAAGTCACTTTACGATCACGGTTTTTGCTACTGGCTCAAAGTACTGTACAGGCGAAGAAATAATTATTCTTCGGTGGCCATGGAAGATACCCTTTATTAGAATAAATTAATAATCAAAAGAGTTCGTTGGAATAATTGATTAATTTATTGTAATATTAATTCAGCCACATCAAGTTAATCCAATTAACTGACCCAAATATTTATAATTAATAATAACAAGATATTATTGATTATTAATATTTCCAAAAGCTGAGTTCCTTACAGAAATGAACTCGAATGTTTCGTCCTGTGGAATCATTCATTCACAGACATCATAAGAAGATGTTCAACTAGATCGCTGGCAAAAATATGATGCATTTGCAGATTTGCTTTCACTAGACTAAACTGTAGGCCCACGGCCACTTCATCCAACTCAGCTCTTGATGTTCTTAAATCTTCCTGTTACGACTCCGAGTGTGAATTGAAAGCGCTTAAGACGATTCAGTGCGTGCAGGAAACTGAACAGACCATTCAAACTGATTCGCGAACCGATTTAGACAGATCTGTTTCATGAAGTCTTTGAACAGAATCAACTCAAAAGAGTGATTCATTTGTGAATTGAGCATCGCACATGGCCATAAAAAAGATGCAGCGCGCTTGGAATAAACTATGCATTTAACAGCATGTATTGGATTAAAATAAAGTAACGAGAGGAACGTCGCCCCAACGTAAGGAAGTAAATGTAGCCTACTTTCTTACTACCATAGACGGTTACTACCATAACATTAGACAGTAAAGGTTACTACCCATAGACATCATATAGAGACAATATGATGTCTATGTTACTACCCACCTCTGTTGGGTGCAGAGTTAACGGTCACGGTGCTCTTCTTCTGTTGTTTGTTTACACTATATAAAACACTGGTATCCTATCGCGCAGTTGGGGGTTTCATTCATGTTAGTGACACCTTGTGTCCCCGACAGGAAAATACCCTGCTGCCCGATCTGTGACAATTGGCGCGCCGTCAATTATGACACATTGGAATTGTGCGAAAATATAACGATATTTGAAAAAGTAATTTTATGATCGAATTTCGAACGCAAACTCATCCCTAATGCAAATTGTATTAATTAATTAAATTTATTATGTTTAATTTATACAGTGACGACTATGCAGTGTTATTTTACATTTGATTATTCAATCTATGTACCTTATTTACCTGAAAAACATAAAGCACTGCTTATTTCATTTGTATCATTGTTTGTATTTATCTATGCTTGTAATTTGTTTATTATTTTCTCTGCAGATGCACTCTCCTACAAAATTACCCTAAACATCTTAGAATGATCAATTCTTTACACATAGAGCTTTACAAGTATAGCAGAAAAACCAAATATCCCAATGTCAGTTTTTTTTCCAATATCTTGCAGCCCTAATGCCAATGTAATTAATCACTGAGGTTAAAGTAATCTTTCATTGAAATGTAATAACTTGCTCTGAAGCAACTTTCCTTGTCAGATGACAAACTGTTGTCAGCAAGCTGTTGTCAGATAGTTTTAAAGTCACTATGAAATCATGGGCAATTCTTATTTTTTTAATAACAATATCATGTCCTTCCTTACATGTTTTCTCATTTCAGAAGACGTTTCACTCGGATATACGTCACAACAGGGAAGAAAAAACTATTGCAACATCCATTTCATGGCGACTTTATCCGTTTCATGGCGGCCTGTTCACAACATGGATGATAAAAGCATAGTAGAATGATAGAGTTGGAATCACATTCAGACTCAGAGGATTATTTTTTTCCCAGCTGATAAACAATAAATACTGACAGCCAATCAGAATCAATCCGACTTTCAAGAGCTTGAACATTTAACAGTGTACCTCCAGTGTTTCAGGAGGAAAGTAGTCCTCTATAAGTGACTTCAAACTTGCATTCAGACTAGGCATGTGCCGGTATCAAATTTTCATGCTGCGATTAATTGATCGAGCTTTTATCACGGTATACGGTATTATCACGATATTTTAATTGCACAAGAGAAACAGACGGATTGGGGGTATCTAAAAAAAAACTTGCATCAAAATGTGTAATTGTGATTGTCAAAACATTAATTTTATTTTTTAGTGACAACATGTTATAATGTTTACATGGTTACTGAGGCTACTGTTTGTATTATTGCTTAACACAATTTTCATGATTTCAATTAAATTCTTGGATTTAATTTCAATCTTGATTCAATATTGACTCATTTGGATAAATATTAGGTAGGCTACAGTAGATAGCCTGCATTTAAATGTTTCTCAAGAAAAAATATCTCACATAATGCTGTAAACATACAGAGAGAAATTAAATATAATGCATACAATATAAATATAATAATAATATAAATATAAAAATGTAATATGCCGTAATTTTCATTATAATAACAATTATATAATGACAAGTAAACATATATTAAAATATGTAATATAGTGCACATATTTAGCAAAATACTCCTCTCTATAGCTATTTTCTTATAGTCAACTAACATTAAATGGCTTTCCTGAGGTAAATGTAACGTTCTGTGACATAATTGTTCTCCTGCAGTGTTATTGACCTCTTTCCGTGGTTGAAAAACACTGATTGATCGAAAGTACGTACCTTTCGGTGGGTTGTACTGTATCTTTAATAAAAAGTAACAGATGATCGGTTTACTTGATCTAAGGCGCGCGATCTGTCACGTCACATTTACAAGCACCAAAACAGTATTTATTGTCTGAATTTCGTTATAAAACCTGAGAGCTGATATTTTTTTCATATCAAAAGTAACCTGCTCTGTCTAGTCTGTCGGTGTCAGTGTCCTCTTTGCTCCGCGATTTTTCTCTGCGTGAGAAAATGGATGTGTGGCGCGAGACCGTGTGAAAGTGTCAATTGCGTGAGTCTCAAGCTGAATGCGTGAGAGTTGGCAGCCATGCGGGGGATAAATAGTCGGCAGCGTTCCTCCTTCCGCCGTGCTTCTTTTCCATGTGAGGATTGTTTACATTAGACTAGAGTGCACACTGCATTCACACAGTGCTTATACATGTGATGTGGGGATTGTTTACATCAAAGTGCACATGTGTTTTGCGCAGCATATACGCATTGTTTTTTAAGCGGTTGATGGAAAATAAGCTGATGCGCGTTCTAAAAATCTAAATTCGGATCTATTATTTTTCACGGTATTTCGAAGTCCCCGCGATAACAATATCGTGCATATTCATTACCGCGATTTATCGCATTACCGAATACCGGCACATGTCTAATTCAGACTTGGTTTCATTCTCTTAAAAAAACACCATCTAATTAATTAACAATGGATGAAAACATCTGCTGCCGTACATTTTATTTTCCACAAATGAGTGGTCCATCACACCATCAACACCAGAAGAATCTGATGCCACATGCTCCCTGTTCCTACGGCCTGCTGCTTTCCAGACTAGAGTCAGCATTCCTGCCTGGAACTGTCAGCACAGAGCTCAAGTTAATTCACCATGCTGCTGATTCCTTCTGATGTGATTCACTCGACCACACACACCTTCAGTTTCTTGTTTTTGGTACAGCTGTGAAGTGTCATGAGTTATGAGAAACTCTACTTCCATGGCATTTCACTTCAGTTCATGTGCGATACAACATTCATCACTGTAAGTACTGCCAGAAATAAACTTTTTATTAAGGATATTACCCCTGGAATTAACTTTTATTTTGAGGACATTTTTACTAACCATATAAAAATTGTCTATTTGTCAAATTCTTCAACTTGTTTCAATTTAAATCAAAATCGACCGTATGTACTTGGTTAGCACACAGTCTTGTGGTGAACAATTAATCTGTGCAAATTAATCCACAGAAAAGAATTGTCTTCAGAATCTTTAGTCAAAATCAGAAAATTAAGATTGCCTTAAATTAATATTCTGTTTCAAACTGGTTACAATACTGAAGTAAAGTCAGTTGATACTTCCAGTTCATGTGGACTTCAATTGAAATAAACGGTCAGTTTGAACAATTATCAAATCTACCTCAAATACATATAATGCTCAAGATATCATTATACAATAAACACTCTGCTAGAACACATTTGAAATAATCAACTTGTTAAGTTGTGACTAGGGATGCTAACGATTAATAGGAGATCGATTAATTGTCGATAAGAATTTAATCAATAAAATGTATCGATGATTAAGGTAATCCTTAGATTAAGTAGTTTTGAGGTGCGTGCGGCTCAAGCGCAAAACATAACACTCATGTTGGAAAACGTCATGAACATGACATGATCGGATCCTGAAAGTTCTATAGCTATGTTTGGACTCGTTCGAGACCACATGCTCTAAATAAAGATAATGCGATCTACTAGTTAACTAATGTTACAAACTAAAAACTTAGTGAAACGCATGTGCATCGGCAAAAAATGTTCATACAAATACTTTGTATAGTTTGGTCTTTAACTGAAACAAATATCCTTGTTGTATTCTGTTAGTTTTGTCAACGATATATGACACAAGTGTATCTCTTTTATGTACGAGCATTTTACAGATCAAATTTTCATCTAAATGTGTTAAGTGTTGGTCATATTCCCTAACTGGCCAAGCTTCTAAGGTCTAAAACAACACCTATTTTGTGTTGGTTGAGCAAGGGGTTGTTGTTAAGTAATGTGATAACTTAGAAGCACCCTGCTTCGGATTGAAGAGATTAATGAATAATCAATTAATTGATCGTTAATTTAAACAATGATTGATTATGGGAATTTATATAAATTGACAGCTCTAGACATGACGGAAGCTAAGCTTCTACTCGGTTCAATTGAGAATACTACCTCAACAGTCGTTTATGAGCAATATTTATTCATATCACAATACTAATAGTATTATTATTAATATACTTTATTATTATTATGTTTTATTTGGCATTATTATTCAGAGCTTTTTTATATAAAAATTTAAGTAGCTCTGAGAAAGCACATCTATAACTAATGACTAATAATAGATTATAACTAATAGAAAAAATTGGTAATTCTGAAATCAGCAGAGGAGAGCAATAGGCTAGTTGCACGTGGCCGCCATGTTGGATTTACGATCAGCGAGTGTGCGATTGGACACTTCCGGTCTCGCTTTACGCCGGTGCAGGGAGCCGGAGAAAGCCCAAAATGAATCAATTATATCACTTAAAATACTACTAAGATATATATTACTATCACACAAGCAAATGGCAACTAAATGCAGGATGCATAGTCAGATTAATGAATGAAATACAACTGTTCACGAGCAGAAGATTGTCTTGGACTCATGCTGCACGCAATAAGAATTATGCCTACTGTCAATTTAGAGTAACAACTACGATTAGAGTTGTTTGCATAAAATACCGCGTGAACATTCACACGTTTGCCCTGTGATAGACTACAATTTCTCTCCATAAATACTATTTTCTCAATTCTGAGCATTAATTTTCACTTACATCAATTGCTCGCTCAATATTATCATCACATATTTTACATACATGCTTTCTTTGCATCAATTATCTTTATAGATAAAAACAACGGTAAAAAACACATCTTAATAATTGTGATTCATTTACATTTTTAACTGTAGTTAACACAATTTAATATAACAATTTTACACGTAGCAAAATACTGTATTATAAACACCAGACAGATAATGATTAATGAAACAGATGCTCTTTATCTCACTTGCACAAAATAAATGCAGTAATAGCATAGAAACGCATAGGTGAAATACACTGAAAATGATATGCATTTAAATTACATACTAAAACACAAACAGTTAGCAATAATAATGTTACCAAATAAAGCAATGCCGACTACAGACACGGGTGTTTTGGGTCGGTTTGATTAAGTCATCCCTCCGGATCTTCTGCCCGTACCGCAGCGGCAACGGGGAATGCATGAAAGCTGATTTTGTTGTAGCGTGACGAAACGTAACGACACACAACAATGAAGTGCTGAGGCTGTCACCCTCAGAAAGGCAAGTCGCCTCTCTTGAATCCTAAAAATTGCGTGCAGCATGAGTCCAAGACAATCTTCTGCTCGTGAACAGTTGTATTTCATTCATTAATCTGACTATGCATCCGTGCATTTAATTGCCATTTGCTCGTGTAATAGTAATATATATCTTAGTAGTATTTTAAGTGATATAATTGAATCATTTTGGGCTTTCTCCGGCTCCCTGCACCGGCGTAAAGCGAGACCGGAAGTGTCCAACCGTACACTCGCTGATCGTAAATCCAACATGGCGGCCACGTGCAACTAGCCTATTGAAGAAAACAAACTTATTGGAGGTTGTCACTAGAAATAAACATAATGAGGGATATTATTGTTTTCAGTGATGTGCAAACTGTATCTGTAAAAAGTGTTTTAGGGTTTTATTTTTTATTTAACCCTTAAACGCATACCTCTGGTCTTTAGTGACCCGGGGCGTCATTCACTTACCCTCTTCCTCATTCATTTTTTAAAGTCATACATCAACCTTCTTAGTATACCTCAATCAATTAATTAAAAATAATACAATTATAAAAGAATGCCTGTTTTCCCATCCATTTTTGTAAAAATGTTATAGGTGTGTATTGTAAGTGTAAGTATCTTTTTTCTGCACAACAATAATTGAATCTTTGATTACTGAATAAATGCAATTCACTTTTATTCCACAAGGTGTCAATGTCTGATAAACAATGATGAAGTGACGTTTCAATCACAGTTACAGCAGGCAGAAAACAAAAGAATAGGAAGTATCATCAGCAATGACTTGAAATGGCTCAGCGATTCAAATATTAGTGTCACGGTCACTTACTTGATGGTGGATCTGATAATAAAAAGCTGACAGCGATCAAAATATTGATTTTGAAGATGTTGAAAATTATAGTTTTGTATAGTATAGTAAATAATAAATTTGAGATGGCGAATATTAGCCAGATGCTGAATGTACCTACTGGAAAATTAGTACATTTCCTCTGACGAGGACAGTGATAATGGTATTAAACATCTGCTCAAACTGAACCCTTACAAGCTCCAAAAGGTAACAAAATACGCTTTATTTTATATTATCACTACAGGTAGAGATCCATCTGTGTAAGATACATATTCCCTAAAGACATAAATATTTAATAATGATTGGCGAAACATTCATGCATCTAAGGGTTAAGGACACTTTCAAAAGGATTAATGTTATACCAAAAACACAAAATCTGCAAAGAACAGATTACAAATCTTTTCATCTGTAATTCCAGTATTTTCCAGTAAAATCCCACATTTAAAGCCATAGATCAAACTAATTGCGTAAACATATAGTTTGCTATTTTAAATGTTTATATGAATACCTCTAGTTTAGGCTGCATATGAACCACAAACAATGATTCACAACCGTTTATATGCAAATTAAACAAACACTGCACATGTGTGCTGTATGCCTGGCTTCTGTTTAAGCTCCTTATAGTCCTGTTGTGGAGTTATACAGGCTGACATGAGACCGTTTTAACTTCGTCCAGTGAAGGGGATTAATCTCACAGCAGCGAAGCCCATGGCAACCCAGTCCTCTCAAGGGTAAATGGAAAAAACTTATTTCCATAAATAATAAGTAAGAATTCCCAAACCATATGCCTCCAACGTAAAAACGTAACGTTATTCTGAACTGCTGTTCAAAAGCGAGATTTACTGTCACACAACAACGGTCGCTGATCAAGAGCTGACATATAAAAAGCAGATTCTAAGCAGATTCAAGGGTCCTTAACCCTTTGAGCAGCAGCTGCACCCGTTAAAAAAACAATAAATTAAATATAAGAAAAAAAATATCTCGGGTTTAAAGGTCATTCACATTGCTTCGTTCATCCTCACCAAGCATTCGCTGAGAGAGTAGCGTTTCATTTCAGCATAAAAAATAGGCTACT
This sequence comes from Siphateles boraxobius, assembly GCF_051911475.1. NCBI lineage: Eukaryota > Metazoa > Chordata > Actinopteri > Cypriniformes > Leuciscidae > Siphateles > Siphateles boraxobius. Next base: position 13,925,021 of record NW_027508699.1, read on the forward strand.
GCATATACATTTTCAAAAACATTATTACCTGAAAGTGGTAAGTCTTTGACAGCCAGGCCCGTGAAAACAGACCCCTCGCCATTGCAGAAATGGATCATCTCAAAGACTGCGAGCTATCTCTAGAGCAGAGTCTCCATATGCCGAAAAAGAAAATGAAATAATGTCCAGCGAACTTCAAGTGATTCGGCTCGCGCGACACATGACGTGTACTGTGCTCACGGCCAGCCGATATCCTTACATATTATTAGACTCTCCGAAGGAAAGGTGCTGTGTAGATTTACACGTTGTGTTAAGAATTCATGTTATTCGGTTCGTCAGGGTTGGTATCCAGCATCTAACACTTTCAAGTGCAGCTGTTATAAAGCAGCGAGACAGCAGCATGTCAAGGGCGCAGGCGTAGCTAGACATACAATTTCTGCAGCCGACCTAATGTAGGGCTAGTGCTTTTTTTTTCTTGAGCAAATTGTGCGTCATGTTTACTGGCGCCCTCTATTGAACACCATGCACATTATACATTTTTGGTGGTATACAAATTCAAACACCTAGTCATAAATGCTAACATAGTTGCAACTTGCAATACATAGCCTAAACATGTACAAATAATGTATTCGTCACGTTTGTATATTATTTGTTGTTATTATGTAGATTAGTATGAGCCCGAAAGTTATATTTTTAATTGAAATCTAGATCTATTTTAGGAAAGAGTCTTTGGCTTGCTTTAATTTTTGTGGGGACATTTATGTAAACTATTTCAGTTTAATTTTTCCCCAGTGCTAAAAGTTAAGCTCTCTTGAATGTGTTTTACACAGAATTGTGTTTTGTTAGGATTCATTCATGCTTGAGCAGGGTTATTATGATTAAAGGTACACCATGTAACACTATGTACGGCCCTCTAGCCGTTAAAAAAAACAAAATTGCATGCATTTTGCGGAAGAACGTTGTTTTGGTTGTGCTGGCTCTTCTTTGACTGTGGGGATTAATATATGACTCTTCACACAATCGTGCTTCACAATGAACTCTGTTAGAGCTACATATGGTAATTTATCTGTTAAATAAAATATCCTTTTGCAACATTTCAAATCCGTCAGTTCTCACCATCTCCAAAAAGCCCTTTGATTCTCGTTTTATTACGAGCTTTTTACTCGTGAGTCGTGACTCTCTTTAAGACGGCAGCTTTTACTGCTGTGTGCGGTTCATAGGTAGGCTATGTCCCCAAATTAGTTTATGTCTTATATTTATATCATATTATGTTCTTATATTAGAATATCAAATCAGCAAGAGTGCCGTTTTCCCGTGCACAATTGCAACTGTGATATTGATGTTATAGTTAAATTAACAATAAGTTAACATGAGTTACTTTTTAGACACAATATTGTCAATATTGTTTGTTTTCCCTTTATTTGGCCGACTAGAATTTCAAAATGAAACCGTAGCAGAGTCTCAATGCAACAGACAGCGATGATTTATTGACTGAAATCCGCGTTTTGAAGGAATCACTTGCTCCTTTACCGAATGAATCAGCCGTTTGAACGAATCGGTTGAACGAATGAATCCCTCAACTCACTTCTGTGACTTTCCGCCGCCTACTGGCGGTTTTAGTTTCATATTTAAAGTACCCTTTAATTAAAACGTTAAAATTAGAAATCATTTCATGTTTAAATATTGATTAAAAAAAAACTCTCATAGCTTTATTTATGCAATTGTAAATGGAGTGTAAATATATTATTGCCGCTTCTGTGTCACTTCTAGACTGCACTGCAAACATGGATTTTGATTGAATGAATTAATTTGACTGGTAACAGTGGTACTGTATAATTATTGTATAATTAAGTATTATTCTATAAATAAGTATAATTACTGTATAATTTGAATGTTAGTATTTGACATAAAAGGTGATTCATAACTCTATATAAGTTTAGAAAGAATGTCCATAGGTGAAAATGCCCCTGGAAATCCATTTAATTTGGCAAGTTAAATTAATTAAAAATTAATTTAAAAAAGAATTTCGGTTCCTGCTGTTAACTGACCACTGTATAGAATATTAAAATAATAAAAAATATGAATATCTTTGTGAGTCTGCTGTCAACAACAGGCCTAAACCAGCCACGGCACCAGCACAAAAACACAATCAGTAAAATATCATCTAATCATCAACAAAACATTGAAAATATTGAGATATATTTTTGTCAATATTCCACACCCCTAATGTACGGTATGAATTTTGATTTCTTCAGGTCTTAAAAAGCCTTAAATTTGACTTTAAAAAGTGTGCAGGAACCCTGTAAAAGGTTAGACAGTTACTTAGCAAGTCAGTTATTTTCAGTAAATGAATTAATAAGCTTCTTGGTCCCCATTGCTTTTGCTCTATAGTTCTCACCAAAATGAAGAGAAAGAAGGACATCATGTCAATTACAGTTACTGTGACTAATACTGAATATGTAATGCAAATGTAAAAATATAATGGAAATGCAAATACATTGTTGAATGATTATAAACATGGTATTTTGCCTGTTAATGCCTGCAGTGCAGTGCAGAAAATTATATGACAACAATAAGGTCTAAATGTAACTGCATGGCCCCTCTAACAGTACAACTGGCCCCAGCTTGCCCCCCCCCCCCCCCCCCCCCCAGTTGAAATGGTCCACATTTATAATATGTCTATGATCATAACGGTCGCCTGAGGCGCACAGTGTAAACATCAGCTTCCGACGTTCCAAATTCACTCACTTAATTTCGTTCACTCCTTGCACATATAGGCCTAGTGCACTCAAATGCCATACACTAGGCCTATATAGGGTTTAGTGAATGAGGGAGCGGTTTCGGACACAGCTTTAGTCAATCAGGGTATACAAAAACACGATTTAGAGGATAGGACTGATGATGTATTGACTCATAAAAAAAGTTAATATGCTATTGTACCCTTTAACTAAAACTAAAGCTGTAATTTTTTTTAACTTGAAATTAAATGTTTACTGAAATGAAAATAAAATGAAAAAAGATTCACTTATTTTATTTCAGCTAGTTATGAAGGCAACAGTTCTCATTTTCATTTACTTTAACTTGACATAAAAACTAAAACAGAAATAGAAAAGTAAAAAAAATGACAAAACACAACAAAATGACTAAAAATTTAACTAAAAATAAAAATATAAAACTAAAAACTAGTTAAAAACATTAATAAAAACTATACTAGAAATCTTAAATATAGGCTACTAAAAATGTGCAGTGTCATTTAGGAATGATCCAGACCATTAATATCCAGCCTTGACAAGCATTTAGAGACTTTGACCACAGCTGGTTCACGGGAGGACACTTAGGCTAAATATAAAATAAAGGGATAAATAATTCCGAAATAAATTAATAAACCACTTTTTAAATCACTACAAAAAAGGCTAATTAATTCATGTTTAACAATTAATAATATAATACATGACTAAATTAATCATTTTAAATTGAAAAGGCACAATAGAAACAAGCTAATTATCTGCTTTGAAATACTAAACAAAACTGCCCAACGTAAAGATTATTTTGATAACTTTCATCAAAAGCATGGTAGCATGCAGTTAGTACAATGCAGCATTTGTATTCCTGGCATGCGAGGTTTGGCCTCATTGGTGAGGCCACAGTAGAGGTGCATAAATGTAAGGCACAGCACTTCCATACAATGATATAGTGCTATATGCAAGTTCATATTAAAAGTTGTTTATAAACTGTCTTTAAAGCTCAATTTTTTTTTATATTTTTAAAAATCGAATATGCATATTCAGTTCAGCAGCCTCTTTCATCTTCTTTCATCTCCCCATGACTGTTGATTAATGACATAGCCTGCACCCTCAATATTGCAATCTTTGCAAATAAGAAATAATTGCAATCTGTTTGCTATGCATGTTTTTCAAGAAAGCTGGTGCCATGTGCTATAGATAGCCTACATATAACATATATAACATGCCTGGTGCGTGTTAGCTGTATAGCCTTTTTTTATACGGTTTTATAACATTCATATTAAACATTGCCTCTTAGCCAATATTACGGCTAAAACAGAAACAAAAACGGTGGTAATTCTTACACTAAATAATATTCAAATAGCTGCAGCTTTTCTTAACCAAAATGTAGCTGAACAGTGATATTTTTAAGTGTCATTAAAAGGCATAAATGTTTGTGGGGGAAATATGGGGACACTAGTTTTAAATAATCTTTTATATTATTAAAGAAATTATATTAAAATGCTTTTATTGGAAAACAACCAAACAGAGGGGACGTCACGCAAATAAAACTTCTAAATATTTATACATTGTAAAAAAAAAAGTTGCTGCTTTAAATTTTAATACAATCGACTTGGATTTTTAAGTGATTTCAACTTTTTTTGATGATTTAAAGCAATGTAAAAACATATGTTGTCATTACTTATTGATCATGTCATTTTTTACAGTGTAGCTCTAATTTTTACATATGATGAAGTTATTGAAAAAATATGTTTATAAACCCTTTAAATAAAATAGGCATACATATTTACTTGCACTGTGTGTGTGCAAATTATTTTAGTGGTATTTAAGTCATTAAGTCTAAATTTTGGTACAATATTTAAGTTTTTTAATGCATGAAACCAACATCAATAAAAAAGAATGTTGAACATGTTTTTTAAATTACACTTTTATAAGATGGCTTTTTTAATCGCGGACTCATTTGTCATTGTGCAAAATGCAAGTTTTGACTGTCTGTCGCTGTAAAGACAAAACAGTGACGCGGAAGTGTAATGATCAAAGAAGCACAGAGTTAAGTGACGGTGTGAGTGAGTGAGGTAAACATCCTCCCACTAACGATTTTTCAAATTTTGTGAGGGAAAGTGAGTCCGTGCGGAGCGCGAGCGCGTCCCACAATGCACTCGCCGCTCAGCGGGAAACAAAAATGGCGAGAGCGAGCGAGCAAAACCAGCCGTTTACCGTAATGTAAAACACTTCATGCGTTTGAATCATCTCTCAAAAGCAGAATCAAAACTATTCAAAGCGGAGCTCCTGCTGCCCGTTTATGGTGTAGTTTTTTTTGTGTTTGTGCGACATTGTAACCCGGGAAAGTGGCCGAATGAGGTAAGAGAGACCCAGACATCAGTCTGTTACAATACAACAAGGGGGTGTGCGGGGGGCTTTCATCTCTCACTTTACCAGCAGGTTAAAATTACTGGCTATAAACGTGCGTTTTCTGATGCCAGTGAAACATTTTGTTCAGGCTTTTGAACGGTTGGCTTTTATTCGTTGGCACATTGTTTTGAATGCGAAATTCTGCTAGCTCTCTACAGCTATGCTGCTAACAAAAGAGGCTTTTTTGCTTTCACTGTCATTCTGTATGGGCGCTTCACTGACCAGCCAATATAAAGTGCACTCAGTCCCAGAGAAGATCCCACAGCGATTTTTACATGTGAATGCCTCTGAAATGTGCTCGAGGATAGTCTGATACTACATTTTCAACCTTAATTATCTATTTGACCAGGCGTAAACTGCTTTTTTTTGTGTTAGTGTAGGCAAAAATGTGGTTGAATCATATTTTTCATGAGCTGTTTTTTTGCTCATTTGACAGAGACTCAAGTGCAGATAACCTGGCCGCCCATCAAAAAACACCTCCAAATCGCCAACACAAGTCACCGGTGCCCTTGTCACGATTTCCCCTGAAAGATGGGCTGAGCGACACGGCCAGGCTAGCCAACAAGTTTGAAGAAGGGCAGGACGTCCTGGCCCGATGGTCAGATGGCTTGTTTTACCTGGGAACTATCTCCAAGGTGTGTAAGGGATACAATACATTCAGATAAATCATTATATCAAAATATATTTAAGATAAATAAATGGAAGTCAGATATTGACGAGTAAATTGTATGAAAAGAAATTGACAGCATAAGGATATAAGTAAGGAAAGTAGCAAACTTATGTAGGTATTCAGTTGCCCTGGGGCAACGGTTGTTTATACAGGTTAGTGGTCATTTTTTCAAAAGTATTTAACCAGTCAGAATCTAGTATTCTGGTGTAGCATAATAAAATGCAACAGCTGTGTTCTGGAAGTAAAATTCCCATTCATTTTCTCCATAGGGAAATAGATTTTGAATGATAACTTATGACTTGTTAAAGACAGACCTACTGTGAGCTCCGAAGTTGCTAATTGATGGTATTTGCTTTTGTTAAAGACATCAGTTTGCGTTATTTAAATTTTTTTTTAAATAATTGTGTTTAACTATAGAATTCCAGGTTAATTCCAATTATCATTGCCTGTGATTCTGTAAAGAAATCTCCACCAATCAGAGAATTGTGACAAATTAAATATTTGTGTGTATAAATGTGAGTGTGTGTATATATATATATATATATATATATATATATATATATATATATATATATAATAAATGTAAAATTAAAATAAAATGTAAAATACATTTGTATATGTAATCAACGTCTTTAAATAAATGTTTATATTTGTCATTTTTTTTATTTGTCATTCACAATACTTCATGGGATTGTAGTTCTTTTATCTCATTAAAGTCAATAAATACACAGTTGTCTACTGATTTTTTTTTTTTTTGTTTGATTTTTTTGTTGTTTCCTCAAATCAAAGTTTGTAGTCTTTTAAAAAAAATCCTTATAAGAAAAGTGAATGGGAAAAATGCTCCTTGAGCCAAGGCTGCTGAAAAAGTGGGCAGGCACTGTTTCTCTCTATAATCACAATATAATCACCGGAAAGCTTGCTTGTATCTCAAGTAATCAGAACTTCTTTTGATTAATGCTTTCCACAGATAGATAAACATAAGCATCGCTGCTTTGTGATTTTTGAAGATCAGTCTAAGTCCTGGGTTCTCTGGAAGGACATTCAGACAGGTAAATACAAACTAATTTACATTCATTGTGATTGAAGAATAATGATGCCCTGTTACCCATCTTTGTGTCTTGATGGCATCTCTGAGGGGTCTCAGTGAGAAGCTCTTATCTTGAACATCCTGAGTTAGATTTGTGAGCACACCATCTACTGACTGATTCTAGGCCTAACTTTCATTTACACATCATATTCCTTCTCTTTTTCTGATCATTTTAATAGAAGATGGGTCAGTTCTTCTATAATTCTGCTTCTTTCATGCCATCTGACTTTGTGGTTATGTTGTTTGCCGCCGTTTGGTTTCTCTTCCCCATCTCTTTCATTCAGCCTGAGTTATCTCTTAATTTGTCCCTGACAGTTGACAGACCTCAGAGTCTCCAGGCTTACACAAACCGTAAGTTCCACATCGAGCCAGCAGACGAGAATAGGGAAGGTACCTATGGCATCGTCGCTGTATCTTGGTAACAATTTCAACAAAGGCGTTCATGCATACGCATAAAAGAAACTTACTCATAGTTTTAGCTTCAGTTCATATTTGTTTCAAGTGGCAGTTGCAGTGAAGTATTTGTGTTCACCATCACTGATGGTTGTCAACTATAGCACATCTTTCCTCCTTTTGTGAACTTTAGTGGTTTTCACATTTTCCATTAGAAGTTCGGAAATATTTTGGTACACGCCCCTTAGAAATTTTTCGAGATTCTGAATGCAGTCTCTGCCCTTCTCACAAATGTAGTCACTGTTCCCAGGTGTAATGGATAAAGTCGTGCACAGCTGCACACTTGTTCATTTCTTTATTTGTTTTTTCTTTTAGGGGACAGTGGAGGGGAAATGCTGTGCTCTATTTGTCAGAATGAAAGCTCCGAGCCCCCCAATGAAATAGTCATCTGTGACAAATGTGGACAAGGTAGATTGCCTCTATCCTTCTTGTAAATCAGAGTCACTTCTCTCAACCACATTAGGGATTGAGTTGGAGATTACACTGCTGAACATCTCTTCCACAGGATACCATCAGCTATGCCATGCACCCATAATTGACCCCAGTGTCATTGCCTCTGATGACAAATGGCTCTGCAGACAGTGCGTGTTCGCCACAACAACAAAGGTTTGTTGATGCCACATTCAATCCTGTTTTAAGCAATATCTTAACTGAATAATTATTAAAGGTGTTCAGCAGCCTATGACCCTCTTCTCATCATTTGCAGGGTTTTTAATATGCAGACAGGATGCTGCATTATTTAATCGTGTCAAAAACTCCTCTTGACCCATTGTTTTTACATATTAAATGACCTGTAGGAGTCTTTAATGCTCTTTCCTAATACTGTCGCAACAGAAGTGTACCATAACCTTCATTGTTCTATGAGGGTTGTGGATGTGGGAATATATAAAGAATTTTCCACACGTGGTGGATGAATCGAGGGGAAAAAAAATATGTATACATATACAGTACCGGTCAAAAGTTTGGTAACATTACTATTTTTAATGTTTTTGAAAGAAGTTTCTAATGCTTATCAAGCCTGCGTTTATTTGATCAGAAATGCAGAAAAAAACTGTAATATTGTGAAATAACATTACGATTTAAAAATAATGGTTTTCTATTTTATTATGGTTGAAAATATAATTTATTTCTGTGATACATTATTACTCTAGTGTAATAGTGTCACACATGATCTTTCAGAAATTTTTCTGCAAATATGATGTAAATAAGAGATTCGTTGATTATAACCAAATACTATAGATAAAAGGGATTTTGTTATAACAGGAGTTTTGGCGCGATATCACTGACACTCAATCACTGAAACTCTCGCCGTTTGATTGACAGCTCCAGGGATTGTAAAGGGAGCGTTCTTTGATTGCTTTATAAGTTTCTATATATAATTTAAGAGTAACAATGTGAAGTTGACTGTTTAGTCACTGGTTTGATTTACTAAAACCTTGAACATCTGACAAACACGTGACTACATAAATCATCTCATAACAGAAATCACTGGTCCCAGATCAGGCATTAGAATTAACATGTTGCATTTCTGTTGAGACTGTATTATAAAGGTCTGTTTGCAAAGCCAGCGCAGAAATTGTGACTGATTTACAAAAAAATCCACAGTGAAATGTACAGAATACAAATATATAATGCTCAACTGAGACATTCACATTGTTTAAAATAATTAATCACATTCCTAGCATTAGGATCCTGTGGAAGGTAATTTTTAAAGGTCAGTTTTAGTCCAGTGATCCTGTATCGCTCCTCTCTCCTCGTCATTGCACTAACACTCGCACTAAGCTCTTTCACCTATCTATAGACACCAGTGGCGGGCCGTGCATTTCACACCTAGGCCTTCAGTGAATAAATAACTTTTAATAGTGTGGCAGCACACAGACTCTCTATAATTGTTGTGAAATTGCTGTTTTTATTTTGCACCGGCAATTATAGGGTTAATGCGGTGAGTTCGGACAAGGCCGGGTAGAGAGAAACGAGCGAGTGAGTTCGGCGTGTGCGTTAGTGTAGCTACAGTGGTTCTTGCGTTCCGATTAACAGTTCAGAAGCGGAGCCTCACTTGTCGCATTCTTCAAGGGTTACAGGGTTGAATGTTTGAAAAAAACATTAGATCATAAATTTACACACAAAAAAATTAAGAAGAAAATCCTATTCACCACAGAAAAAACGGGGGCAAAAAAGCATTATACTAACCAAAAGTACTGATTATGTTTTACACAAAATCCATCCTAATAAGGCTGAATAAGGGATTTTTTCCGGTAGTATTGAACCTGATGGGGGTCGAGGAGGGAAAGAAACATTCATTTGTGGGTTGAAAAACTATTAAATCTACAGGTATATATTTTAGTTTATGCTGTTCGCTAAAGATGCGGTTAGCTACCTCAGCCTACTACCTGTAATAGTACGCGCTCTGACCACCCAATCAAAGCACGTGAAAATGCAGATGTTATTGTATGCCTGCAAGATGGCCCCGGTGCAGTCAAATCAAAATCTGATTGGCTGATTAAATCTGACTGATTATCTGATTGGTTAAAGCAACGGTTTAATTTCCATTCATTTTAAGCTACAGGCGCCCGCACTGCCGATTCTGAAGGCCTCAAGGCAGATTTATTTTACCCTGGCAACACATGATTGCTGAAATATAATTGGATAAAAGCGCTAAAATAAATATACAATACTGGAAGCAGCGCAACCAAGAGAAAAGCTGTGAGATTAAGAGAATGGACTATTGGGAATAATTAAATACTCATTAATGGAAAAAATATATTAAAGTGCAAGTCAGTGACTCTGATAGTGTTTAGGCCAGCAGAGAAGGCCTTGCTGGACCTGACGGCCCACCACCGATAGACACATTCCATGACGAGTCGTTCTCTGGGCTTGGTTACAATATAAGCTGTTTTTGGACTAACAGAGATTTTCGGCTCTGTCAAAATGTCAAAACTTAAGGAAATTTTGATTTCTCAGTTCGTGGCCCCTTTAATTCATCCATGTTGATTAAACATATTAATTTATTTCTTAAAAAATCTTATTGACCCCAAACATTTGAACAGTAGTATAAAATAGATGTTTTTTTTCTTGGTATGACTAGAAGGGATATGTAAACCCTTTTTGAATAAATCTCCAGAATTCTGACTCCACCTAAGAATTGAGTGACTCCATATGCAGACTAGAGGCATGTTTGTCTGTCATGAATTGTTGTTGTGATTGTATCTCTGAAATCATAGAGAGGCGGTGCACTGAAGAAGGGGCCAAATGCCAAAGCCCTACAGGAAATGAAGCAGTCTCTGCCATACGCCCTTGAAGATTTAGTGTGGGACCAGGGCCACAAGACCAATATCCAGCAGTGCTACTGCTACTGCGGGGGTCCTGGCGAGTGAGTGCAGCACACAGACACCATTACTGAAAAACACCTTTGTGTGATATAGTTCTTCTTAAGATTATCCCCATCATAAGTTGCAGAGGATTGTAGATGCACAATAACGCCTGCAGGAAGTAGAATTGTAATGATACTTTTGTTCTCCTCCCACAGTTGGTATCTGAAAATGTTGCAGTGTAATAAGTGTAAACAGTGGTTTCATGAAGCCTGCATCCAGTGTTTCCAGAAGCCAATGCTCTTTGGAGACAGGTGAAGTACTGCTCTCAAATCATCCGAATAAAGTGAAACCCAATGATTGATGTCTTGTCATGTTTAATAAAACTTTGTCTTTTTTCTCAGGTTCTATCTATTTATTTGTTCCGTTTGTAATAGTGGACCAGAGTACCTCAAACGCCTGCCTCTGAGATGGTGAGTTTTGGACTGTTTTCACACTTGGTTCAATTGCTGCAGTGTGAAAGTGTATTTTAAACCATATAGTATAGAACTTTAATATAGGCCATATCAGTAATCAGCCATAACATACAAATAATTGACCAGAATTTTGGTGTTTATCTAAATGTTTTGTTTTAAATAGTTTCACAGAGGATTTTGGGATGTGTGATGTGTGTTGTGTTCATTCACAGGGAAGACGTTGCACACCTGAGTCTCTATAACCTGAGTGTAATTCATAAAAAGAAATACTTTGACTCAGAACTCGAACTGATGACTTACATCAATGAAAACTGGGATAGGCTTCAGCTTGGCGAGGTATCAGTCTGTTTTGTGTATTTTGCAGAGGTGGAAAGTAACTAATTAAAAATACTTTCGTAACAGTACTTGAGTAGATTTTTTTTTAAATCTACTTTCTTGAGTATAATTCAATTGTGGTACTTTTACTTGAGTTGAATAAAAATAAAGTATTCAACTTCGCTACATTTATTTTTCACCAAAAGTACAAAGTTCTTTGACAAAGGTGCCGACGGAGCAACCGGGCAAGCTGACATTCGACAGACACTTTTCAAACTACTGTGGTAGAGCCCTGCGCTTCAGCCAATAATAGACAGGTCTGAAGCGCTTCAGCCAATCACAGACAGGTCTGAAGCGCTTCAGCCAATAACAGACAGGTCTGAAGCGCTTCAGCCAATAACAGACAGGTCTGAAGCGCTTCAGCCAATAACAGACAGGTCTGAAGCGCTTCAGCCAATAACAGACAGGTCTGAAGCGCTTCAGCCAATAACAGACAGGTCTGACTCGGGTGCAAAACCAATCAAAACTTCCAGTTCGGCTGGGTGCCCCCCCAGCCGAACTGGACTGGGGGGGGCCGAACCCGGCGTTAAACCGCGCTTTGATTTTCAATCACTGGCGCTCGTGTTTTGAATCAGTATCACTAACGTTTCAATATTCCAGTGAATGTAAGTGAGCTATGCTCATATTCTGATTTAAATTTTAATTATGGCAACTCCAGAAATGGGTCATCCCATTGATAATACCACTGCACTGAGCATTTGAATTAAATAAAAAAAACTCTGTTCATAACATGGACGCAGTTATTTCATGGATGGAGCAACAATGTTAAGTGTCTAAAATGCATGCACAGTTCAATTAAATGGTAAAGCTCGCCCTCTTTAACAATACAGTTAAACTAAATGTACGAAGCAAACTTTGTTCAAAGCTGAAAAAACCTCAACAACAGTGAAATAAGTTTGCACGATTTATCAGATGCATGTAAAAGTGTAGTTCATTACTACAGTGAAGGTTCATTTTCGGTAAATGAACCCAGCTCATTTTTGGTAGAACGGAAAAAAAAGAGAATGTAATTTAACATGTAAATCATACCCCACTTTTTTTCTTTTTTTTTTACTGGCACTTTTTTTATTCATATTGTTGTAAATCTCTCTTTTTTTATCAGACCTCTCACTAAACCTTCTTTGCTTTAAATTATGAAATGATTCAAATGAAAACATTCAAATGATCCTACCTGGACTTACTTTTCAAAATTAGCAATAAAACAATCACTCTTGACAACAGGGAAAGCTAGTATGTTTGCTTAGCATACTGTCAAACACTACAATTTATGAGTTTAATATTATGTTTTGCTCCAAAATCACAATACATGTCAGTCGTGTTTGAAATTACTTCTCTGGTTTCATGTTGCTTCTTAACACGGAGTGAGAATATATTATTATTTTATTAAATTCTATGATACAAGCTATGTTGATTAGCATTGCATTAAAGGGTTAGTTCACCCAAAAATGAAAATTATCCCATGATTTACTCACCCTCAATTCCTTTTAGGTGTACATGACATTCTTCTTTCAGATGAATACAATCAGAGTTATATTAAAAAAAGTCCTGGCTCTTCCAAGCTTTATAATGGGAGTGAATGGCTGGAAGAAATGTGAAAAAATAATTACTCCACACGGCTCCTGTGGGTTTATAAAGGCCTTCGGATGTGAAGCCATTTTTGTAAGAAAAATACCCATATTTATAGCTTGATAATCTAAATTAAGACGACCGTACGTGTACCACGCAATTCGACTTGCGCCACAAGAGTAACCCGTGAGTCATGTATAACTTAGGATGTAGGAGCATTTTAAGTTTAGACTCCTCATGGTTTAAACAAATTGGGCTGTGCAACAAACTGAAGCTCCTCTTCTATTATATAGAAATCCTCTGACATTTCTCTTCAAAATTGCTCCATGGTCGTCATTATGCTGTGCGTCGGGTCGGGTTAGTCTTCCACCGTAAATCGATGCGTACGGCTGTCTAGCGGAAGCTTGTGATTATAGTTTTATAAAGTTTTAAATATGGGTATTTTCCTTACACAAACGCATGGCTTCACTTCCTAAATCATGGGCTAATTTTCCTTTTTGGGTGAACTATCCCTTTAAAGACATGCATCATTCTTATGACAATACCTGAGATAGCTTGATGAACTATCATCTAATCCACAACAACAATCATCTGTTTGTCTTCATGTTTCATCAGTCAAAACGTCTCTATTTGCATGTTATTATATCCATATAAGGCATTTCCTGAAATGTCATAAGTTTAATACTTCTATGAATCTCACTTGTGGACTGGCTGCGCGAGGGATGAATAAGTATGTACTGGGCTTCCAGTATGAATGAAACAGATGACATGTGAGTGTTTAGCGCTCCATATCGCTACCATTTCCCCGTTTTGGGTAAAAATAGAAAAATAATACTAATGTACTTTGTAACGCAGTTACTGGAGTAGTTTTAAGCAAAGTACTTGAGTCATATTATTTTTCTGTACAGCAATACTTTTGTACAATTTGTTAGTACTCTTTCCACCACTGGTATTTTGTAATTGCACTAATGTTTAACTAGTGTTAATGTCGGTCTATTTCATTTCTGGCTTTGTACCTCCAGCTTGCAGATACCCCAAGAGCAGAACGATATGAATGCATTCTGGAAGCACTTAACAGCAACCTCAACATGTGAGTTTATCTATTTGCCCATCATGGGCTTTCAGTCTTGAAATGGTAGAGCTTGGATTAATTTATCTGGCCCTTTTAGCTTTGGACTGTCAGTCCAAATCAAAGTTTTGTGCATTTCCGATTGGAATCTGATCATATTTAGCAAGCGTTCTCTGGTTTTTACAAATATGTTTCAAGCTACATCTATATGTGGTTTAAAACCCTATTCAAATGGCATTTCTATAAATCTGTTTCATCGGATTTCACATAGCTTTTCTGCCTATGTCACTTTCTCACGCCACGTAAACGTATATAGTGGAGACATCTCTTTGGTCCGGTGATGAGCTGTCTTCAATCATTGCCATGGAAACCAACACAGCTATTTTGAAATACGAAAGAGAGGCACGGGACACAAAAAACGTATTTGAACAGTTGCGATTCACAGTGTTGACCGTCATCAATCATGTAGACCAGATTCCAGATTTTCCAGATTTGTATTGACAGTGTGAACATAGTTTTTGACCTGTTGGGTTCTAGGTTCATGTCAGGGAAAGAGATAAAGAAGAAGAAGCACCTGTTTGGATTACGAATTCGCTTCCCACCGGCCCCCCAGAGCTCTGAGCTCCTGTCAGACCGAGAGCCGGAAAAAGCTTCCCATGAGATCAAAATCAAAGGCAGGAAAGCCTCAAAACCTCCGCTTTTATCCGGGTAAGTCATCACTTGTTTCTTCCTTAATATTCAAAGTAAATTTAATATTTTATATAATTTAAGTTAATTTAAATGATATTACATTATTATTTTCATTTATTATAAAAATTAAATATTACATTTAATTTTATAGTGTTGTCACTAATGGAGCAGTGAAGAAAGGAAAGAGGAAGCATCACACACACTCTTTAGAGATGTTGGCGAAATTGAGAAGATCAAGTGAACTATTGGCACAGGTAAATAAGTGACATTATTTATTTTACGTACGTTGCTGGCTTTATTTAATGACCATTCCAAAATGTTTCATGTAGGCATAACAATTTTTTTTTAACCTTTTTTCTATGAAGAATAATGGGAAGTTTTCAACTCTGGACAATAACTCAATAGACCTGATGGCCTCAAAAAGGTGAGACCGAGATCAACACAAAATGGATCTCGTAGTTTTTGAAATGAGGCCAAATTGAATTTATTAAATTACAAAAATATATTTCCCTACTTTTTTTTTGTGCCAAAAGTGAAAGATCTTTGCCTTCATCGAGTACCTCAGATGTTGAATCCGTTGGTGCCACCAGCACAAGTGAAACTACCTCAACCAGCCTCTCAAGGCAGTCCAGGTGATTTAATTTTCATTTTAAGGATTTCATTTTTCAATTTGTGACATTATTTTCATGACAATTACTCTCCCCTCAGTACTGTGAACATGTACAAAAAAATTTATACACTACCATTCAAAAGTTTTGGGTCGGTAAAAAAATTTTTGGAAATATTTTAACTTTTTCCCCACATAAAGGATGCATTAAATTGACCAAAAATGACAGTCTAAAAATATTTATATTCTAAATGAATGCTGTTTTTCAAATTTTCTGTTCATTAAAGAATCCTGGAAAAAAATCTGTTTCCACACAATTAAGTTGTACATTAAACTGTTTTCAACACTGGTAATAATAATAATAAATGTTTCTGCATCAAATCAGCATACTATAATGATTTCTGAAGGATCATGTGACACATGAAGACTGGAGTAAGGATGCTGACATTTAAGGAAGAAATTATATATTAAAATAGGAAACAATGGAATATCTTAAAATTGAAATGTAATTTCACAATATTACTGACACTGACTTTATTATATTTTTGATAAAATAAATGCAGTAATGGTGAGGATGAGAATTTTCAAAATCATTAAAGAAAATTTTACCAACCCCAAACTTTAACTGTAGGGTATATTATTATTTAATTGTTTAAAATTCATAAATTACAATTTTCTGTACATTTGACCATTTATGCTTATTTTAGTTTTTTTATAGTCTTTATAACAATAATTTAATGAAGTGTTTTTTGTGGGATTGCAATGCATGTAATGTATAATAAAATATTAAATTAACATTTCAAATTATTTTACGGGTGGCTTCTTCAGGCCTCAACGTAATGCCCATGCGGACCTCTACCATTGATAAAAAACGTCATACTTAATTGTTAAAAAGCGTGATGCATGTACCCTGCATCTCCAGTTTGGGCAGTCCGAGCGGACCACGCACTGGATGCCTATGGCCCACCTTCACACAGCCCCCAATAAAGAGGCGACGGGGACGTCCGCGACGAGCACTGCAGCCGCCAAATCCTGAGATTTCTCCTCCCTGCAACCCAGAGCCGCAACCCGAGCCCAGCCCCCTCCCCTCCTGCCTCTACAGCGGCATGGACATCATGCAGGGCCTGAACCCCGACACCCAGCTCAACCACCTCAAGAGCTCCATCAGCACTTACTTCGGAGCCGCGGGTCGCCTGGCCTGTGGGGAGAAGTACCGTGTACTCGCTCGCCGCGTCACTGACGACGGAAAAGTACAGTACTTGGTGGAATGGGAGGGCGTCACTGCCTCCTGAGCTTTATATGGGGTGTATTTCTGGTGAAAGTATGGTCCGCTTTGGCCCCTAGTAATGTACTATATTTTTTGACAAGTAATGAGGGAAGTGAATGTACATGGATGACTGAGGTAACTGAGGGGCCTCAGGACTACCATAGAGATGAAGAGATGGGACTTTGTAGAGTTTTGTGTGTGTGTGTGACCTGTCTCTGTGGAAATGTAAACAGACTGCCTTCACATGGACTGGATTCACACATTGAAGGTGGCTGTAGTTTCAGGTTAAAGAAATAATCCGTTCACTACTATGTGAAAATAACCCGAGTCCTCGCTTTTTGTCTCTGATGTGCAGGTGCCTTAAGGGGTTGTGAAACAGATACTATATATGCTGCTGGAGACTGAGGACTTTTTTTCTACTTAAATATTTTCTCATAGCTCACATTGCCAAGAGGAGAGAGCGCTATTGTCAGTAGGGCACTTCTATTTCACATTTCAATTGATTGCACATAAGTTCTCATTCTGTACATCCAGTATTGTCTCGTCTCAGTTTAAACAGCCTAGCTTGTGATTTTCGTTATGAAATGAGATTATGTAAAAAAAAACAATGTAAAATGATTAATTCTTCTAATGCCACAAAACTAAAATTAAATATATGATTAGCATGAATATTTACATCAGATCTTGGTATTTTCTGGGACATTATACAAATTCCTAGGTGGCTAATAGAAAGATTTTTGTTTGTAATTCGTCTCCTGAGGGTCTCTTTTTTTAAACTTTTTTTTGTTTTGTTTTAATATGTATATCTTTAAAACATATGACAGAGCGCTGTAGCGTTGAGAGGTCTTCATATATCCCCCCTTAAAAAAAAACTGCCATGGGAATTTAAGTTCTAAAGCAAGAGTTTTTTTTTAAGGATAAGTACAATTTTAGTTTAATTTCCTCATTTTAAATCCGATGTCTAATTTTCATTTTTGTGGGGCAGGGATAGTTATTTGTACTTTTTGTTATACTATGCAATGAATTAAACAGATCTGTGTATTTTTTTATATTTTATTTGCAGCTTCAGCTTCTCATTACAATCAGAAATCGGCAGCAATAGTTTTGTTACAATTGACTCAGGCTTTTTGTGGTGCTATTTATTGCTTTCAAACGGTATACACTAACAAATTGTCCATTTGTGAGAGCACTCAGGATACTTTACAGCTTCGCTGTAAGATTTGATAGAACATCCAAATGAGATTTTCAATTCTCAGCTTTGTATTTTCATACATTTCTAAAATCATTGAGTTTTTTTTTTTAATTTAGGTGGAAAACTTTTTTTTTTTGGCCTGAGAATGCCGTTCTCCATAATATTATCTTACACCTCGCAGAGGGTGGAAGTAGAGTTGGTATCAGGCAAGCTTTGGACTTAAACATTAATACCTCCTTATTTCGAGAGAACAAATTCCTATGAATATTAAGCTCTTGTTATGTTACGTGTATGAAGCATTATTCAGTTGGTGTACCAGTGTTAGTAAAGCTTGCTTTGTATTTTACTGGCTTTGAGCAGGCTCCTTTAGCCAAAGAATAAAGATCTCAAACCCTATTGATGTAACTGGATTTTTTTTAAATTTTTTTTAGACATTTTACACACAGTGGGGGGTGGGGGGAATCACTTTTTTGACACATTGCATAAAAAAAATTAATAAGTATGTCTATGGAGCTAATTTATTTGAACATTTATTTACTGTATGCATATTTCTTGTAAATTCTAAACATGCAATTAACATCTTATGGCCCAGCTAATTTATTTGCTACAATATAACTAACGTTAGCTATAACGGCGGTGACTGTATTAACATAGACAGTAAAAGAAAGTGTATTAAGCGAATTGAGATTTGTTCATATTAAAACAACCAGAGATTTTATCTTTACATATTTTGACAAGCTTTAACCCTAACAAATAAACAGCAAAAACCAATGTTGTTAACCAACCTACAGTCCAATGTAAATAATAACAATACGAAAACCGAGAAACAGGACAACTTTACCACTGTAATATTCGCGCTACCGTTCGCGGCCATACCACGTGAGCATTACGTCACTACGGTGAAGACGGTTTTTCGTCTCAGCCAATCAACTGACGCGGCTTGTGTTTAGATGTCGCTACAGTGAATGCTAAGCTAAATCTACTGGAAAATAAGGTGTTTCTTCTGCACAAAATTGCTGTGTTGAAGATGCTGGTAAGCTGTTGTTAACTAGTATAGAAATACTTTGTCAGTTAGCCCGCCTAAAAGCAGCGGAGAGCAGAAATGGATAATAGAGTGACCGTCTGCTCCTTGACAACCTGTTGAATACATGAAATGAATTCAAACCATTTGAGTTTAAAGCGGCAACAAATGTGCGAGTGCAGTGTTGTTTGCAGTTGAGTCCATTTAAACATGGATAATAACATTTATTTACAGTGTTCTTCATAACAATCACCAATGTTCAAAGACAACAGGGGGTTGGTAGAGGATGTTTTCTCCTTAAGGAATCAGCTGCGATTGACTGAGAAAAACCTACAGTCAGTGGGGGAACAACTGAGGTGAGGCATTTTTCTCTCGAGAGTTGTTGTTGAAATGGATTGTGCGTTTTACATGATGATAGATCTTTCAGATATGATTACAAATGCAGATATGATTCTGAGATTCTCTCTGCAAAGTCGCCTGTGTGTTTGTGTACACAGTTTAAATGTACAATCTCAAGTACTGAAGAGTAACTTGCATATGAATACATAAAGGATATACATGTTAAATATATACATGCATATAATTAAATATCCAGGAATATATCTTTCATTAGTATGCTTACTCAGACTAATATGCTCCAACTAGTAAGAAAGAAAATCAGTATTAAAGAAATAATAGCATAATTATAACACATTTTTATATTGTAATACAAAACTAGATTTTTTTAGTTTTTAAAGATGAAATAATAGCATGTATTGTTCCTTAAAAGGAAAGAGAGTTAGAAATAAATGATCATCTATAAAAAAATGATTTAAGGATAAATCATAATAAATCTCTTAACAGATTGTATAAAGTTCTTTATATAATTTGTTAAGAGATTGAATGTAATTTGTTTTATGGGTGAGAGATAATTTTTACATTTATTTTAATTTGCTATGTTCCCTTGGCCCACATAGCCACATCATTTAAAATTTAGTTTGTTTTGATACTTTTTTGTATTTAGATATTTGAATATTAATAATGTTTTTGTTACAGCACTACTGCTAATGCTGTGTTCCAGGCAACCTGTAACCCGTGTTTTTACAACTCGTAACTGGGAGTTCATCGATCTAGTACGAGTTCACGGGTGGGAAGTCACGGGTTTGAATGCCGTTCCAGTACACTTTCACGGGTATAAGGTTGGAAAAACACGGGTTACAGGTTGCCTGGAACGATGTACTCCCAGTAACGAGTTGGAAAAACACGGGTTACAGGTTGCCTGGAACGCGGCATGAGTATTATTGCACTTGTCTCATTTCAGTCGATCAGGAAATGACATCGTTGGTGAAGATAATAACAGGAGTTTCGTGGATGGATTCCCAGGTCGTCTTACATTAGAAGACCTTCAGAAGCCTGATCCAGTATATTTACACCCAGAGCAGAGGGCATGTGCACGTATATCTACCCGTGACTGCAGGGTAAGACACAAGATGCAGCAAATAAATGGTCTGAAGTATTGTCGCCTTTTATATGCTTGTTCTTAAAATAGACCCGAAAACCTACAGATTTCAAAGGTTTTTGTCTTATTTGACATGTGTTTTTGTGTTTATCTGTAGTCAGACAGAGAAATGGAGACAGAGACGTCTGTTCTCAGGAGGAAGCTCAACACCATCAGGCAGGAGAACACTTCTCTGGTCATGGAGAACAGGCAGCTCATCGGCGACATTGAAGCTGCTCAGCTTGAGTTAGCCAGCTCAAGGTCCAAGGTAATGCTTTTCACATAGCGATTGGTTATTATAGTGTTTGTGGTACTGGGTTGAGTTTAAGTGGAGTTATACTGTATAAGAGGTAGGCCTACACTACGGTTGAAAAGTTTGGGGTCGGTAAGTTTTTCTTTTATTTATTTATTTATTGTTTTTGAAAAGTCTCTTTTGCTCAACAAGGCTGCATTTATTGGAGTAAAAATAATGTAAAAACAGTAATATTGTGAAATATTATTGCAATTTCAAATAACTATTTTCTATTTTAATATATTGTAAAATGTAATTTATTGCTGTGATGGCAGAGCTGAATTTTCAGCGTCATTACTCAAGTCTTGTAAGTAATTGATTCTTCAGAAATCATTCTAATATGCTGATTTTGTGCCCAAGAAAATACTATGTTTGGAAAAGAAATTCTCCGAAGCTCCTAAAGAGACATACAAAAAATATGAGATGGGAGGAAAGTATAATTTGTATAAAAGTATAATATAATTTGCGGGCATCAGGGAGCCGCCTATCAATATCCGGGGTTTTGAAATCGCTTTTGAATGCACGATCATGCATACTCCGTGTATAGGGAGCAGTGACCACACATTTTACAAGATAAGATATTTGACAATGACGTTTAGGATCTGTTGCACACCAAATATTCCGACATCGTCCTGACTGTCAGTCCTCTCTCCTTTCTCTCTTCACATGATAAATGAAATCTGATTTGCTGTAATGTAACCGACTACCGCAGCAAGCCTTACCATGTCCATTTAGGGGCTCCGTAGAATGTGTTATTCATTTTTCTGTGCTTTTCCGAATTCAGATTTAGGCTTCGGGCACATCTCTAATTACAAATCTTCAGGATTCTTTGATGAATATAAAGTTCAAAAGAACAGGATTTCTAATAGAAATCTTTTGTAACATTAATGTGTCCTTGCTGAATAAAAGTATTCATTTCTTACTGACCCCAAACTTTTTACAGTAAATTATAGGTGTTTACTAAATCAAGAATTACTATTGCTATTGCTCATACTTGGGTTAAGAGATTTGAACAAACTTTAAGTACAAATGACTGTAGTAATCCATACAATTTGTGGACTATATTTCAAAAGTCTTCTGAAGCCATTTGATCATTTTTTGTTGAAAACTGACCGAAACTTGAAAATCTAGAGCAGGGGTGTCTAAACTCGTTCCTGGAGGGCCACTGTCCTGCAGAGTTTACTTTCCTCACCACACCGTCCTGGGCTGCGTTTCCCAGAAGCATTTTGAGCGAAGTTTATCGTAGAGAACATTGGTGCCAATGGTTCTATGATCTACTTAGGCTTACAATGCTTTTGGGAAATGCTGCCCAGGAAGTTTTTAGTATGCCCAGGAAGATCTTGATGAGCTGGTTCAGGTATGTTTAATTGGGGTTGGAGCTAAAATCTGCAGTATAGTGGCCCCCAGGAGCACGATTGGAGACCCCTGATCTAGACATCCAGTCAGCCACCTAATTTGGCCCTTGAGATCCACTGTCCTTTAGAGCTTAGCTCCAACATCGATCAAACTCACCTTCCTCTAGCTTTCTAGTAATCTTGAAGATAATAGGCATGTTTGACTTGACGCAGTGCTGCACAGATTGATCGGTGTGTGACATAAAAGAACCTTGAGAGTGATTAGAGAGCAGATGGCTCTGTATGCTTTCCAATCGCTCTCAACTTACTTTGATGTCATACATCGATCAGTCTGTGCAGCACCACTTCAAGTTCTGGTGTGTTTGATTAGGTTTGGAGCTAAACTTTGCAGGAAAGTGGACCTCGGGGTCGGGGTCAGAGTTGCCCACCATGAGTAGTGAAGTCTGATTCCTTAAAGAATAATTTTTTGAGTTGGATTTTTCAATGAAGCATTGAACCATTTCACTGGGTCTGAATGGTTTATTGATGATTCACTCATTCAGTCACAGTGGTTAACCTTAAAGGGATAGTTCACCCAAAAATGAAAAGTCTTTCATTAATTACTCACCCTCGTGTCGTTCCACACCCGTAAGACTTTCGTTCATCTTCGGAACTCAAGTCAAGTCACCTTTATTTATATAGCGCTTTTTACAATGCAGATTGTTTCAAAGCAGCTTTATAGAGATAACAGTAAAATAATGTTGTAATAATATTGTTAAATATAAAATGAAATGTCCCCAACTAAGCAAGCCAAAAGCCAATGACGAAAAACGTGGGAGTGGCAATGAACCAAAACTCCATCAGTGACAGAATGGAGAAGAAAACCTTTGGAGAAACCAGGCTTAGTCGGGGGGCAGTTCTCCTCTGGCCAACAAACAAAAAGTGTATGATCATCATTCAGGCAGCATTACAGATCAGAAGTTCATCTGGTTGAAGATCGAAGTCATCACGCGCGTATGGGGACGAGTTTGTTGAGTTTATACATACAAATAACATATTTGTACACAAAGAAAATTGGCACACGAGTTTGTTGACAAATGAAGATATTTTTGATAAAATCTGAGAGTTTTCTGTCCCTCCATTGACAGTTACGAAACTACCACTACCACTACGCAACTGGTTCCAATGAGAACCAATCAACAAATCTTCCACAAGAACCAATGAGGTTCATTCTCGTGTTACCCAGCATGTTTGAGCTTCATCAAGAACCAATTAGGTTTGTTCTCGTGCGTCAAGCAGGTTCTGTTGAGCTTCTGTTTATGTTCACTGATTAATGTTTATATTATTTAGAAAATTTCCACTAAACTGCTTAATTCTATGGATTCGTTTTACAATCTCTTTATTAACTTTTTAAAGTATCAAAGTGTCAGTTGCGTAGCCTTCAATAGAGGTACAGAAAACTTTTTGATCAAGAAGTTAATTTTTTGTTCTGAGGATGAACAAAAGTCTTATGGGTTTGGAACTACGTGAGGGTGAGTAAATGATGACAGAATTTTCATTTTTGGGTGGACTATCACTTTAAACTGAACTCCCTAGCAACATGCTTAGTAACAAGCTTTAAACACTTTAATGTCAGCATTAAAATTTTGATCCATTGGTGTCATAGCTCGATCTTCCGGTGAAACAACTGATCTCTGTCTGGTATCTCTGGTTTCTCTCTGGTCTCTTCAAGTATTGTTCGCAGCTGATGTTTATTTTGTTAACTGACGTTTGTTGTTTAGATCCGTATGTTGGGATCCACTGTGGGAGCAAGGACCTCCAGTGTGTCTTTCTTGAAGGAAAAGATTCTGGGTCTAGAAGCAGAACTGGACACCCAAACCAAAGCTTTAGAGTAGGTGCATCTATTCTACCACTTACAGCTTCCTAGAAAAATCAGAAGCTTTTTCTGTCAGATATCTGGTGCAGCATATTCTTTTTTCTTCAGGGATGCAGAGCAGAAATTGGAAGAAAGCGAACAGACAGTGATGCATAGTAGCAGGCTGGCGGAGAAGCTCAGAGATGAGCTGAGAGTTGTTAAAGCCGAGTTAGCTGAAAGAACACGTCTGGGGAAACGGTACGAGATTAGTTATGCTAATGAAAACTTCACAGATTAATTCATTCTGGGAGCAGTAATCTCTCTGGAATTACCTCAAATGTACAAGAAGTCTTTTTGTACATTTTTCTACACAAAAAAATCTTAATTTAAAATTCTCTTTCAAAGTGCGGAGCAGCAGAGAAACCAAGCGCTCCAAAATGCAGAGAAGCTCACAGTCACCTTCAAAGAATACAAAGATGATGTTTCTGAAAAACTCAGGACGGTAATCTGACTAAAACTGATTCATATAAATCATTCTGTGTTCAGAGATATTACTTCCTTTTCTGTTCCATGCATGTGACATGCATGTTCTGCATTGT
Source organism: Siphateles boraxobius (assembly GCF_051911475.1). Classification (NCBI taxonomy): domain Eukaryota; kingdom Metazoa; phylum Chordata; class Actinopteri; order Cypriniformes; family Leuciscidae; genus Siphateles; species Siphateles boraxobius. The sequence goes on from NW_027508699.1 coordinate 13,949,494, forward strand.
TGAAGGTGTTGGAGAGCGAGGTCCAGCTGAAGGTCAGTCTGATGGAGTGTGACAGAGAGAGAGAGGAGCTGGAGAGGAAGTGTGCTGAGCTGGAGAGAGAGAAGGAGGGGCTACGTCACAACATCTGGTAAGAGAGGATTTCTTAAACTGATCTGTGTTGTTGTGGACTTTGAAGATCATTCATATGACGGTTAATATAATGTCAATATAATACACACTATAGTTAAAAAGTTTGAGATCGGTAAGGTTTTTGAAAGAACTTTTATGCTCACCAAGGATGCATATATTTATACAGTAAAAAAAACATTAATATTTTGAAAAATTATTACAATTTAAAATAACTGTTTTCTATTTAAATATATTTTAAAATGTTAATTTAATTCTGTGATGGCAAAGCTGAATTTTCAGCGTCATTACTCCAGTCTTCAGTGTCTCATGATCCTTCAGAAATCATTGTAAAATGCTGATTTGAAGAAACATTTCTTTATTAATGTTGAAAACAGTTGTGCCGCTTAATATTGTGAGACCCATGATAAATTTTTTTGATGACATAAATTGGAAATCCTTTGTAAAATTTTAAATGTTTTCGCTGTTACTTTTTAATCAATTTAATGAACACTTGCTGAATAAAAGTATACATTTCTTAAAAACAAAAAACAAAAAAAAACTACTTACCGACCCCAGACCGTAGTGTATATTTTGTTGAGGTAATGGACTACATGGACACAACTTTATTAGACCAATATTTCTGTTTTTTAATGATAAGTAAATCAATATTTAAGGTCAAAATGTATATAGTTGTACAAGGGAGAGAGTGTAAGAAAAAATTATAATCATAAGTATTTTTGTCTTGTTTTCCAATATAAATATCTTAATATCCTGAAAACAATTTACCTGAAAAACAAAGAACATATGTTTAATTTGTTTATTTTTCCCACAATTTTGTTGCATTTATGCTTAAAACTAAATATTTGAAAACAGAATGTTGTTTTCCCATTAATATGACAATCAGTAGATTTTGCAACGATACACATATCATCTAATATGTTCATCAGCCAAAAGAGCTGATCACTTGACGAGTGATCAGCTTCTAGTCTAAATCTAAAAAAGGTAAATTGCTCATGATGTTTCTGTTCTCTGATCAGTGAGCTGAAGGAGGTTCACGGCCGCTCTGAGTCTCTCTCCGCTGAGCGTTTACAGCTGCAGTCTCAGGTTCAGCAGTTCTCAGATCAGCTGAAACAGCTGCAGAGGGAGCTGGCTGAGAAGGAGGTGCAGCTGCAGGAGGTGGCGGGGCTGAAGAGAGAGAACGAGGACCTGCGGCTCCTCACGGCCTGTCAGGAGCAGAGGGTGGCTCAGGCCCACAGAGAGAGAGAACAGGACAGAGCCGAGCTGGCCAGCCTAGAGAACGTACTGGACTTATTACATCTGAGAGAGGTGCTGGAATACATACACATGTTGTGTTTTCCTGTTTTAATGGGGACTTTCCATAGACGTACTGATTTTTATACTGTACAAACTGTATATTCTATCCACTTACACTAAACCTACCCCTAAACCTTAGGGACTGTTAACACAACACTATTTTCAACTAAAAACTGACGACTTTTTATGTGTTTTGGCTGTTCTTTTACATGACAACGGCATTTTGGTGGCTTGAAAACGGGTTTCAAAGTGCAAGTTTTTGAAAACGACACCCTTATCATCTCCTTGTAAACTACAAAAATGTGAATCTGTGAAAACTGTCATGTCATGCGCATGTGTAGGCTATTACATGTTTAGTCTATTGGCTTTTTTTCAAATGAAAGGATACAGATATTAACAGTAAGAAATAAGGGGAGGAATACGGACATCATCACAAGTGATTATAAGAATAAGAGTCAACACAATATAACATTTAGTCATCATGAAAAATTAAAGGTTCCTTACAACAGGCTCAAGGATGATGAATGTTTTCGAATCCTTTGTGTTAAAGGAAGTAAAACGGGACTTTATATCAGAGGAGAACATTCTAAAATTGGGGTTACAGTGAATGTTTCTTGCTTTGTGAAGATGAAATTTACCCAGAAGACAAAGTAATCATATAGTATTATAACGATGAACATTCTTAGAATGAAAATCAGACACAAAAATATATAAATTATATTATTTGTGTCCTTGAGTACACTGTAGTAAAATAATGTTTATGTGCGTGGCTGCGTAGTCTTTCTTTACAAAGTGACATTGCCAACTACTTGTCTGGCATGCATAATATAGCGTTATTAGTTGTATTCCTGGATCTGTGTTGACTGGGATCGAGTTGATAACGTTGTCATCTGTACAAAGAAAAAACGTTTCCGTTTTTCGGAACGAAATGTTTCGCAACGTCAACATCGTTGTCGTGTAAACTAGTATGATTTACTAGTATGATAACTGTTTTCCCTCATAGGTTTCCCCAAGGTTTTCGATATTGCCATCTTTGTGGGGTAGGGTTTACCAGGCCCCACACACAACCACACACACACAAAGACCTTCTAAATAAAATGAATTACCTTTACAATTTAATGTCATTGTGCACATTATAAGGGATAGCTCCCCTAAACATTTAAATCCTGTCATTTACTCACTCTTATAATGTAGTTCAAAACCTCTATGGTACACAAAAGAAGATAATGAACAAAAAAATAGTTCATGCATTGAAAGTCATTAGGGTCTAAAACATCATTGGACCCCACTGACTTTAGTTTTATGGACAGAAACAGTTAAAACAATTCTTCAAAATATCTTCTTGGCTGTGTAATGTGTTGCAGAATCGGGAAGGTGCACTGTGTGTGAACCCTTGTTTGCTGTCCACACTGTCTTACACAAGCACCACTGAATCTCTCAAACACAAACCTGGTGAGCATCTAACTCAGAACAGGATACTGCTGCCTTTCTGAGACTTATCCTTCACTTATCCATGCTGCTTTTGTATTTTGTAGTATTTTCCTGGACAAACTGTTGCTTTAACCTCTCCCCTGTTCATGTAGGTGAGGGCTATCAGAAGCTGTTGGCGGTGCTTCAGACGGTTGAGAGGGAAAAGACCCGGCAGGCCAGTGCTGCTCAGGGGCTACAGGAGAGACTGACGAGAGCCCAGGAGGAGATCTCCTCCCTCCAGACCTCTATCACAGAGAGATCCTCTCACTACCAGCAGCTCCACAATCAGCTCCTGGACAAGGCTACTCAGGCCACCTCCTTAGAGAAAGAGGTAAGCATCACATCAATTGAATTCTGCCGTTTACCATGAAAAACGCAATTTTACTGCATTGTCTTTGCTGGCTGCACACACAAAAAAAGGAAACTTTTAATAAATCACTGAACAAAAGTATCATAAACTACTGAGTTTGGATGATTTTAATGATTCATTCGGTTACACTTTATTTCAGTAGTCCACTTTATATATTTTACTAACTATAAGTAACTTTGCAGCCACATGTCAACTAACTCTCATTAGAGTATTAGCAGAATGTCTGCTTAATATCTGCTAACTCTTTATCTTGATGCTCCCTAACAGACATTCTACTGACTATAAATAACTTCGCAAGTACATCTCAACTTATCCCACTAACCCGAACCTAACAGTTTACTGATACTCTAATGAGAGTTGGCAGACATGTAGTTGACATGCTACTTATAGTTAGTAGAATGTCTAAAGTGGACCATCGAAATAAAGTGCAACCAATCATTCTATCATTCTATCAGAGAGGTCACTGAACCGTAAGTCATCATAACTTTCATGTCTTGAAATTAAGCAAGAACTCGTGTGTATGGACTACTTTTGGAAACTTAAATGAGTATGCATCACTGCATCAAATCTAGAAACTGAAACGTATAAAATATAAGTCCTTTGAGAGTGTATCTCTTCCATATGACACATTGTACTTTTGCCAGACAGAGTATTATCTTTAACTAAACCATAAAATGTTTTTAGTAAAATGTTTCAAGTGATTTCCCCAAAATCAACTGAAAACTTACTTCTGCTGTCTTAAATTTCTTCAACCTCTTTATGGCAAGCATCTTTAGTACTTTAGTCCTTACCTTTTGCTGTTATGAGCTACTGCAAACTTTATGTATAACCAGTCATCAGCTTCTGGCAGTGTTTCTGAGGAATCTTAGCCCATTCATTATGAGCAATGGCCTCCAGTTCAGTAATATTCTTGGGTTTGTGTGCTGCAACCGCCGCCTTCAAATCCCACCAGAGATTTTCTTTGGGGTTCAAACCAGGTGACTGTGATGGCCACTGTAGAATCTTCCAGGACTTCTTCTGAAACAAAGCCTTGATGGAATTTGAGGTATGCTTGGGATCATTGTCCTGTTTGAAGGTCCAAGCTTCAGCTTCCTCACTGATGGCATGACGATTTCTCCTAGGATTTCCTGATACTTCAATAAATCCATCATGCCTTCCACACACTGCAGGTTTCCAGTGCCAGAGGTTGCAAAACAGCAGCAGAGCATCACCAAGCACCACCATGCTTAACCGTAGACAGTGTTTGTTTTGTTTTTCAGCATATGCTTCAACCTCAGTGCCTGTTAGCACCAAGTCTTGCTGCAGGTCTTATGCAGTCATTCTAGGGCAGGGCTATTTAACTGGCGGCCGGCGGGCCAAATCCGGCCCACCAATCATCTCCATCCGGCCCGACAGCACCAACCTCCCTCCTCCTCTTTTCCTGGCGGTGCGGCTAATTTAGTTTGATACGCGCTCCGATTGACCTGAGAAACGTTTTACGTGCGAATATTTCAGCAGTTGTTATGTGTGTCCCGTATTTCTGTCGACTGAACAGCGATACCAATCATTCGTGAATTAATCATTCTTTTGCTTCGATAATTCTTTCTAAACACGCTTGCATGACGGTCTGAAACTATTAATTCGGACCACTCTGTTACTGAATCATCTGAAGCGTTTTTTCAGTCAGTACAATAACAACAAATAGCGCTGTTTTCAGTTGTTTCACTAGTTGTTTCAACACGGGCCAGCACGGAGTTGCGTTTACTCCCGGTCCCGGACACTATTACTAAATAGCGTTGCAACAACCAGTGTGAAGCGTTTCAATTCGACAGACACCTCTCTGTTACAAACCACAAATCACTTGATGATTTAACTTGTATTAAATTGGATGAAACAGCCTCAACATTCCCAAACAGACGGATGAGGTAAACAGCAGAAACATTGTGCCATGAACAAAATTAGAAGACTTTAAATCACCAGCCTTACAAACATTTACCATGAATGTACTGTAGTAACTTGTATAATTAATTAATTTATTTGTTGTAAGTAATATAGATGTGGGCTACTCAGCTGTAAATTATCAAGTTTTTATTTATTATGGTCTTATATATCTGCATACTGTTGAGTACCACATTTCCAAGTAAATACTATACTTTGTTTAAGTTTACCTTAGCTTATTTATTGAAACTGTTATGTTTCAATATTTATTGTTTCAATAAATAAGCTAAACCCCCAAACCAACCCACCGGCCCACCTCAACTTTTCAATTTGAAAATCCTGCCCTCGAATGTAGCTAGTTGAATAGCCCTGCTCTAGGATTTTTCTGAACCCTGGAATCTGCGATATAATCTTCTCTTAACTTTTTGGACCATTGTTTTGACCATATTTCTAACTTGCAGTCTAACGTGACACTCAACAAACCTAGCCAGTTCAGATATTCCATGTGTACTAGCTCAAGCACACCTGGTGCAACTAATGAAGCCCTTGATTAGTTGCATCAGATGTGCTTGACAACATTTTTTTTTTTTTTTTCAGATTTGTGCTGTTTTGAGGGATTCTGTTCAGGGGGTTGAATCATTTTTAAACTGCAGAAGTCATTAAAAGTTGCATTTTCAGTTAAATTTGGGGAAACCACTTAAAATGTTTGTTGTGTTGAGCTATTTGAATTACTTTTGTTTGATCTCTTTATTGCAAACAGCTGAAATTCTGTAAATTTTGCCAATAAACCTAATTTGCAATGGGAGTTGAATAATTTCGATTGCAACTATATATAAATATAAATAATATTAAAGTATAAAACAGTTTTAAATACAATATTACTGTATTTTCGATCAAATAAATGCAGCCTTGGTGAGTATAACAAACTTCTTTCAGAAAGATTGCCGATTGTTTTAAACATGCTAGAAGTATGGTAACTTATTCTAACTGACTGACCAAAAGTTTTTTATTAGCTAAAAAAGAAGAGTTCGCGTATAACTGTCCTGGAGAAACAGCTGCAAGAGAAGAGTGCTGCTTATTCACAGACTGTAATGAAGACCGGCCAGCTTGAACAAGACCTTATGGTAACACATACACGCATACAAGATCACACATAACACAAACAGCGATTTTTAAGATATGTCAAGTCAAGTCACCTTTATTTATATAGCGCTTTTACAATACAAATTGTTTCAAAGCAGCTTTACAGAGATAACAGGAAAGTAAAGTTGTAATAGTATTGTTAAATTCAAAATTTAATGTTAAATGTATATATAATCTATCCTGTTCTCTGTACCTGTGTTAAATTAGGAAAAGGCCAGCAGTATTCAGCACTACCAGTCAGTCTTGAACAAGAAACAGAGGGAATATCAGCAGACTATAGAGAAAATCATGAATGCAAATTCACACAAATGCAGAGAACTGGAGGATAAAATAGAGGTGGTACGTGTGCAATTCTTGCGTTTATTAATTATATTGCACTTCTGCGTTGTGAATCCTGTGATTGTAATAAGATGTGTGTGTTTTTCAGCTGCAGTTGTCTCTGGCTCAGAAACAGACTGAACTTGAGGAGCTAGAACAAAATGTGACTGATTTTCACTCAGAGAAACAGGAGTCACAGCAGAGAGCTAGTCTTCTGCAGACCATTATAGATCAGCTCACTGAGGTCAGAACTCACCCATTATGCAAACTCATCCCGCTGGTACTGTGGGCTTCAAAAGTCTGAGACCACATTGAAAATTGAGAATTTTTTTTCATTTACATGGATTTTTTAATTTTGTTTTTTTTACTATTTCTTGGTCAATAATCAGTCACTTTGTGATATTGATCATGTGACTGTTTGTATAGAAAGTCAGATGTTTTTGCTTCCAGTGTAGCACAAGATGTTCTTTGGCTCATTCTCAGATCATGCTGGAGTACATGATCATCAGGTTTTACACGTCACATTAATTTGTAATGAAAAAAAACTATATATATTAAAGAGGCCATATGATTCTTTTAAATAATTTTCTTTTCCTTTAATGTATCTGTTTGTGCATGTATGCAATCTACAAAGTTACAAAGCTCATTGTCTCCCACAAATGGAGAACACTGATCTAGATCCGCGCCTTGATCAAACGCCAGATATCACTTCCTTGAACGTCTACGTCACAATGTTAAGCATTAGCATAATGCCTGCCCTAAAGCATATGCAAAGAAAGAAGTGATGGTTCAGTGAATTATAGCGTTGTTGTGATTATGGTAAGGGGTGTTTCATTTCTGACACATGCTTGAGGTGTTTAGCCAATCACAACGCACTAGGTCATCTGGTCATTCAGAGCACTCTGGGCTTTTCGGAAGGAGGGGCTTTGTAGAAACCGCAACTCAATAAGAGCATTTCAGACAAACTGGAAATAGAGGTGCTGCAATAATGAACAGTATACGAAATATAATGTTTTTTTTTTGTTTTGTTTTTTAATACATTAACCTATTCTACTACACCCAATAGATAAAATGACCTTTTCAAATAGCATCATGTTATATACTATGATTCAAATGTCCTCTTTAAAAATGTAAAAGAGACAAAATATAAGCAATTTCTGAATCACTTTACAAATGATGTGAGTTTGTGTAAATCTCTTACTCAGTATCTTTCTGTTCCCTGGACAGGATTTTAAAGCAAAATCTAAATGCAGTGAAGAGACACTCAGAAATGTCGAAGAGGAAGCTGCTGACTCTGCTTCAAAAGTGAGACTGACTAACTATTTTTGTGTTTTCTTGTCTGCTCAGCACTATGATGAACAGAACAGGTCGTTTGTTGTTACATTGCTTTGTCTAAGGCAGGGGTTCTCAAAGTTTTACTGAAATCCTATTTAAACTTATTATTATTCTTCCGATTCTTCTTGCAGTGAAATTTCTATATCAAACCCATCCTAGAGCTTTAACTCTACATACTCCAAACTCGGCTCAGACACTCAAACTGTTCTGACTCGGTGTGTTATATCTTTTCAGACTGATCGGACTTACGGTTTTCCTAAAAATGACAATCAAAACTCGAAAAAACTCCCATTGAGTTAACATTGCGGAATGTTCAGATTTTCAAACTCCCCAACTGCCAAAAATTCAAATCTAAACTCCTTGAAGCCCTAGACTAAATCAAACTGCCATTCTATATACTATATGAGCCATTGAGACTCATTTAAACTAATAAACTCATCTATCATGACACCAAGGCCGTAACCAGGGTTTGAAAATTAGTGAGGTCCGGGGTGTTGTGTAAATAATTGTGCTATAATGGTTAGGCCAGTGGACCCACATTCCCCCATGGACATTAAGCTGCGACCCTTTTTAAAAAAAAAGAAATTTAATTTGACACATATATATATATATATATTCATATCTATCTATTCATAAAAAATCTAATTTTCAAAAAAAAAATTTTTTTGAAAAATAAACCATTAAACCATTAAATTGCACTTTCTGGAGAGTTTTGTGCAAAGAAATAGAGAACAAAAGTAGGTCTAGCAAGTCTTATATTCCTGTAATTCACACAGATCAAACACAAATATGCTGACTGAATAGATTGCTAGTTGAGATTGCTTTAATTAATGTTTTTATGATGACTTTGTGAAAGGGTAAAACAGCATGAGCCGTCTTCCTGCTGGCTAGTAAGTTATTTGTAAAATTTCATTCTGTAACAAACAGATCTGTATTATGCTATTGTTTTTGATAGTGTTATACATTTCTTACAGATAATCACGATGATCATTGCCTTTGTCTTACCGAATGTGGTAGCTTTATGCAATTACAGTTTGTCTATAAGCTTTTTTATTTTATTAATGCCGACAGTAAAATGTGGCCAGATATTGCTACGAAAAACAAGCAAAACTAAATAATAATAATAATCCGAAATAAGTTCAAAGCTTGTGTTTTGGAAATACGATTAATACATCACTAAACCTAACATGCAACTTTCCACTTTAATAACTTCCTAAAGTGCCACATTAAATCAGAAAAACAGGTCCTGGAGACTACTGCCACCTTTCCCTTAGGTGGATCTGGCAACACGGAGGCTGCACCCGCGCCCTCACTCACAACGCGCTCTCAAGCCCCGTTCACTGCGCTAGCTTCTCGCAACAACATGAATTGCAAACACTCATATGAGGTGGTTTAAACATGGCTAATTAATCATTCAGAGAGCTTGACATTTTATTTTTGAATGTAAAAAAATGACCTCGGTGACCTCATAGCTGGCTACGGCCATGTATGACACTTATTTATCTACACTTAAACTCTTAAACTCATAATAAATTAATAACTCTAAACTTGAGCTCTTAGGCCGCGTGTCCACCAAAGCGTTTTTTCACGCAGCTGGCGTAAAATTCCAATTGTTTTCAATGGGAGCGCCACGTTTTTTAAACGCCATGAGCGTAACGAGGCGCTGAGCGTGTATTTAACGCTCAAGCGCTGAGCGCCCGGCGTTTTTTACTGGTCGCCGAGAGTTGAAAAATGTTCAACTTTGGGTAAAACGCTGCGCTCATCACTGTCACTTTTTACACAGCCGTCCAATCACAGTGGAGGAGGGGCGGGACAAATACCACACGACCAACTGTCACAACATTCTTTCTGTACAACGACATCAACCAGCAGAGCTAACCGAACAAAATGGATGAAAAATAAATTTTTTGTATGAAACAAAATTATCTGCGAAATCAGTTACAAGTAAACTGTGCTGCGGATATTCTGTATCATAGCAACGAATCGTCTCAACTGAAAAAACGCAGCGCTGCCAAAACGCTCTCAAGCGCCAACAGCTAAGCGTTTTCAGCAGAGCGTCCAGCGTTTTCAGCTGGCTAAAAACGCTTTGGTGGACACACTGCCTTAGACTCATTTAAACTTATAAACTCTAAACTCATAAACTCATACACTTATAAACTCATGAATTCAAACTCTTATGAACTCAAACTCATAAATTAATAAACTTTGAACTCTTACTCATTTAAACTTATAAACTTTAAACTCATGAACTCGTACACTTATAAACTCATGAATTCATAAACTTATGAACTCAAACTCATGAATGAATAAACTCTGAACTCTTACTCATTTAAACTTATAAACTCAAACTTGTACAGTTATAAACTCATGAATTCATAAACTTTTGAACTCATGAAATCATAAACTCATAAACTCGTACACTTATAAACTCATGAATTCATACACTTATGAACTCAAACTCATAAACTAATAAACTCTGAACTCTTACTCATTTAAACTTATAAACTCTAAACTCATAAACTCGTACTCATAAACTTATAAACTCATGAATTCATACACTTATGAATTTTCATAAATTCATACACTTATGAACTTTTAAATTCATAAATAGTTTACCATAGCAACCACCCAGAACACCCTAGCAACTGCCTAGCAACCACCCAAAATACCATTACAACATCCTAGCAACACTATAACAACCACCCAAAATACCATAGAACACCCTAGCAACACCATAGCAACCACCCAGAACACCCTAGCAACTGCCTAGCAACCACCCAAACTAACCTTAAAACACCCTAGCAACACCATAGCAACCACCCAAAATAGCCTAGAACACCCTAACAACACCATAGCAACCAACCAGCACACCCTAGCAACCACCTAAAATACCTTAAAACACCCTAGCAACTATCCTAAATAGCGTAGAACACCCTAGCAACCACCCAGAACACCCTAGCAACCACCCAAAATACCTTAAAACACCCTAGCAACACCATAGCAACCACCCAAAATACCCTAGAACACCATAGCAACACCATAGCAACCACCTAAAATACCCTAGAACACCCTAGCAACTGCCTAGCAACCCCCAGAGCACCCTAGCAACTGCCTAGCAACTACCCAGAACACCCTAGCAACCACCCAAGATACCTTAAATCACCCTAGCAACACCATGGCAACCACCCAAAATACCCTAGAACACCCTAGCAACCACCAGAACACCCTAGCAACTGCCTAGCAACAACCCAAAACACCCTAGCAACCACCCAAAAGGTGTTAGAACACCCTAGCAACAACCCAGAACACCCTAGCAACTGCCTAGCAACCACCCAGAACACCCTAGCAACTAATATAAACTTCAAACTACTTTAAAATTCAAACTAATTTAAACTATAAACTAATTTAATCTTCTAACTACTTTTAACTTTAAACTAATTTAAACTTATTTAAACTTTAAACTAATTTAAACTATAAACTAATTTAACTTCAAACTATTTTAAACTTCAAACTAATTTACACTTTAAACTAATTTACATATTAAACTAATGTAAACTTCAAACTACTTTAAACTTCTTTTAAAATTTCTGGTCCAAACTTTCACAAGCCAACTTAAAGTTTGTCTCAACGAACTTTTTCTAGTTTATATAGTGCTTTTCTGGGTACTCAAAACGCTTTACATTGAAGGGGAAATCTTCTCAATCACCACCAATGTGCAGCAGCACCCGGATGATGCGACGGCAGCCATATTGCACCAGAACGCCCACCACACACCAGCTTACTGGTGGAGAGGATACAGTGATGAAGCCAATCAGTATATGGGGATGATTAGGAGGCCATGATGGACAGAGGCCACTGGGCAATATTGGGCCAGGATGCCGGGGTTACACCCCTACTCTTTCGAAGGACATCCTGGGATTTTTTGTGACCACAGAGAGTCAGGACCTCGGTTTAACGTCTCATCCGAAGGACGGTGCTCTTTTGACAGTATAGTATCCCCGTCACTATATTGGGACGTTAGGACACACACAGACCACAGGGTGAGCGCCCCCTGCTGGCCGCACTAACACCTCTTCCAGCAGCAACCTAGTTTTCCCATGAGGTCTCCCATCCAGGTACTGACCAGGCTCAGCCCTGCTTAGCTTTAGTGGGCAACCAGTCTTGGGCTACAGGGTGAAATGGCTGCTGGCTGTGACTTAATGACCTAATTGTAAAGTGTTACCCAAGTATCTTGTGTAAAGTAGTCATTCTGTCTTCAATGAAAGCAAAATGCTGCCACTGTGTGGCAGCCGACAAGTACATACTTAATGTTTAAAATGCAGGTGTTAAGGAGGAATTTATTGAACAAAAACAAATTAAAATGAGATTTGTTGCTTTATTGCGTCAGACTTGGTTAGGACACTGGTAATTTCTGTCTTGACCTTTCCAGGTGAGGAGCCTGCAGACAGAACTGTCCTCCTGTAAAGAGGTGCTGAGTCATTACCTCCAGCAGATGGAGGAGGTGAAGAAACATCAGGAGAAACAACTGGAGCTGAAGAACAGTGAGGTCAGTCCTTGGAGCTGGGCACTTCCTCTTCCTGTCCTCCTGGGGAACCTTATTTGAGTGACACTTGTTGGTTAATGTATGACTTAATGATGTATGTTTATCAGCTGTCACAGCTGCAGGAAGAGCTGAGGAGGAAATGTGTGGCTTATCAGAGCTCCAGTGAGGAGAACCTGCAGCTGCAGCACTCCATGCAGAACCAGCACACCATGCTGCAGGAGAGCACGTCACGCATCGCACAGCTGGAGGAGAGCCAGAGTCAGCTGCAGAGCCAGGTACACACACCAGGGTTCCCATGGCCGTGGAAACCCGGAAATATCTCGGAGTTATTGATGTGTTTTTTCGATGCATTGATGTAGATCTGATTGAAACAAGAAATCTGGGCAGGACATATCCAAGAGCTTGTCGCTTTCAAAAGAATAGAGAATAGCACTTTGTTTACATTACTGCCCAGCGAAGAATTCGACATCTTGTCAAGTCAGTGCAATCTCAGTAGTAAATATTTTAAAAATATTTTCATATATATTTATATATATATATATTTAAATATATATTTTTTTGATCCTCTCCTGTGAAATATTCAATCAACTACATATTGCTCATGGGGAGAGTCTAATTTGTGTGCAAATTGTTCTTTTGAGTCAAATGTTTTCAGTCCTTAATGAACTAGTTCACAGTTTGGTCTGTATGATAAATTAATAAGTTGGTCTAAGCAAGAATTATTTTTATCCTAATCACAAACAACTGTAAAAGTCATTGAAATTAATTGATTACTGTAGCTTTGCAAACATACACACTTATCTTGAGAAAGTTTTGCCATAGAATTCAATTGCTTTCCAATTTAGCCGTTTACTTAGAACTGACTAACCCTAATGCATCACATATCAAGCTTTGGTCCAGTTTAGATTCATTTTTTCTTTTGAATTAGGCTTTTAGTAATATTTGGGTAGTAAGTAATACATTTTATCATTAATTATTAATTTGTTGTTATTAAATTATTGAATGTTTTAATTTTGTAACAGTACGTGTGACTATCCATACATCTGGGTTTGCCTTTTCCATAGGAAATGAATAGAGAGTGAGCTATTTGATATTTCACACAACAAACCTTCAGATTTAGGTCACGTTGATGGGCTTCACATTTAGGTCATACATCGCACATAGCCTGACTAGCGGACACTGTTTACTGTGAGAAACATGAAACTCTACCATCACTTCTGATTGGAGTAACTGATCACACACCACATCAAACATAATATTCACTTCTCGCTGATCATTTTTGCATATTTAGTATTCATTGTCCTGATCGGTATGATTGTTAAATGTTGTCCTTATTCATGTCTGATCAATGAATAATGGAGTCATTCATGTGTGTGAAGATATGTATAGCTGTGCCTCAGGGTTGTTCTTCTCCAGCACAAAGCAAGCTTCTTTTCCATTAGAAAACTGTTTGTACTGAACCTTCAAACAAGTAATTGAACTTTAAAGACAAAGTTGACTCCATTTACATTTTTTAAAACACGTTTTAGGTCTCATTTAAACTATTCATTAAACATTTATAATCACATCAATGGTGAAAATAAAAATATAGCTCAAAATGTAATAACATTTTCTCATTTCACAGACCATAGGTCCGTATAATGTTAAACAATATATTCTATATCTATCTATATCTATCTAAAAAAAAATTAAAAATGAATCCATTTAGCAAACTGTCATTTGGTATGGCTTCTTTCTGGTATTTAGATATTAGATAAGATATGAAAATGGTCTTTGGTACCTTTTACATGGTTTCTTCAAAAGGTCTAAAATAACTTTAAGGTCTCAACTTTAAATTAAAAGATTATATGTCTCTGAAAGAAAGAAATTCCAGATGCATTTTGACCAAAGACTTAATTTAACACCATAGACTTACAACAAGATCCAGAACTCTGTTGTCTTTAAAGGAATGTCCTTAAGAAAATTCTTTGTGTTGCTATGAAAGACGGTAACACCACAGACAAATTCCTATTTTTCTATTTCAAATTTATTTCTCAATTTTTTTTTAAAATCTGTAAGTTAGTACTTACACCACAGAGACATGAAACTGTCAGCAAAATGTATGAAATTGAATAAGAGAGAATCAACTGACCATGCACCTCTTTGAACAACCACCACCTGCAATGACCTTTACACACAGGATAGTCCAAACACAATTCCCTCTTTTCTTTAATGGACAACACTCATTATGTTAACAGTAACACCACAGACATGAAGTTGAGGGACACAACTTTGTCTTAAAATATAACAAAATGTTTATTATTTTTAAACAATTTAATTAAATTTTACTTCTTTAAGTCTAAATCACAATATAACTATTTTATTTGTTTTTAAAATTGTACTTTGTTGAGTTATGGCGGGAACATGCAGATTTAAAATATATATATATATAACATTTTCACAGAATACAAATATGCAAACATTTTATAATTTATTGGTTTTTAAAGTTTACTTTAACTGTTGTAAATTAGGGTAACACCATTTGCCACAGCAATTGAAGAACCCTATTATGAAACACATCCCCACTATAAACGCTGTTCTATCTGTGCAAAACCAGGACTGTTACCCAGGTACAGGCCATGGCTCGGTTTACTAGAATTCAGCTAGTTCAAAAAAGCAAAATCATGTTAGACAGTAATCTCATGGCCTTACTGCCTGAAAGACTCATCTCATCTGTGCAGATAGTGGGATAACATCTACTGATCTTCCACAGGTGTCCCAGCTGGAACAAGATTTGGAGAAGGAGCGCACTTCCTTGTCTCAGGCTCTGAGGAGAAGGGAGAGAGAAGTGGAGGAGGCCACCCAGGAGGTGCAGAAGAAGGACAGGCAGGCTGCCGAGCTCTCCGGCTCCATAACGTGAGACTACCTGCCAATTCACTTCCTTCATTTACCTGACTCCCAAAGATTTTCATATTCTTTAAATTAACAGCTGTCCTGGTTGGTTTCCAGTGTTATTTTTACCTTTTATACATGCAGTTCTTTTCTATCTTTTTCGATGTTTGCATTAACCTTTGTCAAATTCTTAAATGTATTGAAGAAATTTAGTTCGAATAATGAGACACTATAGGGTGTTGCCAAATAAAATGAATTCAGTATCAACACAATCCATTTTTGCACTGCAGAAGTGGCACATAAGCTTCATCTGACGTGCCATTTAGATATATTTACACTGTTTAATACTCAGAGCAGAGGTGGCATGAATGCATTTACACTGCAATTACAATGGCATAAATAATGCTATGAGGTTAAAAAAGAATATTGAAAAATTTAAATAAAAAAATTAAATGATATTGATATATTTCTAAAATGTAGTGAAAATGCTAATCACTGTTTTAATGAATGAGACAATTAATCATTTCAGTAACAAAACATCACTGTGTGTTTTAACAGAGACGCACAATGGTTCTGCTCCAAACTATTTTTGGTGAAATAGAGCAAAAACAGACATAATTGTGTCAAAAAGGTCTGTGATTTTGATAGTTGGACAGCTAAATAAAGTAGACAGCCAAAGTAGGCAGCCAAAGAAGTAGGCGGATGGATAATTGGTGCAGATGCGAGGTACATTAATATTTATTAAATAATCAGCTAAATTTCTCTGGCACGTAGGTTGTCGAGCCCTTGCCTACAAAAAAGTAAACACTTTCTAGGCCCTGTCCAGTGTGATTTGTGTTAAAGCTTTCCTTAACCCGGTTGTTTGATGAGAGAGAGATTTTTAATAAACACTTTAAGAATCCGTCCAGCAGCGGATTGCTTTTGTTCTGTTGCACGGAACTGTGGAAGAACTGAAAGTGGCACAGGTTGATCTTTGGTTGACCAATCAGTGGAAAGGGGCGTTTAATGTGGAAATCAAATATTCAAGATGTTTATCCACTTTCTACCCCTGAACCTAAAAACGAAATCAATCTTTTTTTTCTTTTTTTTACTAATAAATGCACTGTTTTCTCATTTTTCTTCTTTCAATATTAAATCGAAAAAGAATGAACAGACCCAAAAATGTAAGTCACTTAATATTCATTTGTTGCTTTTCCAGTTGAACAAACAAGATCACATTTGTAATCATGCTGATATTAGGGACAAAAAGCACTTTTGCTCATGTGATATTGCTCAACTATATCAGTAGTATAAGCCAGTATAAGCAGTAATAGATCAACTATTAATTGATTAATTGTTCAGCTCTATGTTTATGTCCTCTATAAATTGATGATGCAACAATAATATCCTGATGTGCAACAAAGTTGAATCTCATTCAAATGGTAAAAAAGTAGTCTTCTAGTAGACGGAGTGATGAAATCCTGTGCAGGCATGTCATCTGAGAATACATCCAGAGACATTCTGATTAGGAAATTGCTTTTTCTAGGCACCACAAAAGTAGGACATGTGTCTTGTCCCGAGGGTGTCCCTTGAGATGATCTTATGACTGCTCTATGGCTTCAGAGCCTTTGTGTCTGTAGACACTCCTGCTGCAGTCCTCCTGTATATATACTGCTAACCGTGAACTATCTTCACTGAGGAAGAAAGCCCTTCACATATTGGCTGATCACATAAGACCACTAAACTAGACCACTAGGATTTGTATTGCTTGATTTTCTGTCCTTTCTAATGTTAGTTTTGTCCTGACAGGATTTGGGCAATGGTAGAAGCACTGAGGAAAAGATAGTAATGTTAAGCTGTGTTTGTTTTTCAGGCAGCTGAGTTCAGAGATGAGTAAGTGTCGAGTGGATCTGTCAGACATGGAGCTGGAGCTGTTGCGTCTGAGGAGAGACAGCAACACGAAAGCGTCTCAGCTCAATCAGATGGAGGAGACGCTCAAGGAGACCAGAGGCTTGCTGGATAAGAAGAGCGAAATGGGTATGCAGCTCCAGTGACCAACAACAAATAATGGGCTTAAACGTTTATGCTTGAGTTTATCTGCGCCTTTGAAAAAAGTTACTGGTATCTTTTGTACGGTCCAAATGTCAACAGACCCTCAACGGACACCTGGGGTTTGAGAAATGCTCACCCAAAGTTTGCTGTTTGAACCCCACAAAGGGGCATCCATAATTCTATTGTAGTGTATTCTGTTCTGTTCTATTCTATTCTATACGACTGAGGAAGATGACTGGAATTATAGTTGAATAATAGTCTTATGTTTTCTTGCCTATGTGTCCCAGTTATGGACCTTGAAGAGAAGCTCCACCGCAGTGAGACGGACAGGAGGAACTCGCTGCAGCGGGCGCAGTTGATGGAAGGACAGTTGCAGGAGGTGCGTGGAGAGCTGACAGGCACCCTGGACCACCTGCAGGAGCTGAGAGATGTGCTACAGCGGACACAGCTGACGTCAGACCAGCGGCAAGCAGCCATTGATAAACTGGCTGCTGAGCTCAGGTGAGCTGCTCCACCTCTTCGCTCTGACTGCTGGGAAATCACAGCAGTCTGTCCATCACTGGATACTGAGCACCTCTGAGGTTTCTTACACCCTTTCTCATGTTTGGCTGAGGACAACCTATATTGAGCACTCTCTGTTGTTGCTCGAATGTCTCTGAAATATATTATTATGGATCTCTAAAGGCCTCAAAACACAAGTTTGTGCATACCATATGGGAATATTATGATATATTAATTGTCTTATTCTATTATTTTATTTTAATTGTAAATATGAGCATTGTTATAATTTACATTTCAGTGTTTTTGTTTTTACTAATCAGTGTTATTTATGTATTATAATGTGATAAACATAATTTATTGTTTTAGATTTGACTCAGTTATCTAGCTTTTCTTTAATCTTTGTAAAAAGTGTTTTAAATGTGAATATTTGTAAAATGATATTTTTCTATCACAGAATATAAATGATATTCTACCATTCAAAAGTTTGGTTTTCAAAAAAAGATATATTTTTTGAGAATCCTGAAACACGTTTATCTCTATTTCCACAAAATTATTAAGCAGCTCAACTGTTTTCAACATTGATAATAATCAGAAATGTTTCTAGAGCAGCAAATCAGCCTATTGGAATGATTTCTGAAGGATCATGTGACACTGAAGACTGGAGTAATGATGCTAAAATTTCAGCTTTATCATTACAGGATTAAATTATTGCTTAAAATATATTGAAATGGAAAACTTATATAGAAGATATATACAATATTTCTGTTTTTACTGTATTTTGATCAAATAAATGCAGCTTTGATTAGCAGAAGAGACTTCTGTCAAAAACATATAAAATCGTACTGACCCAATACTTTTGAATGATAGTGTACATGAAACATGTATGTAACACATTTTTGCTCTTGATTTTTATTTTTTTTGTTGCTCATGACTGCATATGTCTGTAATTACCAGAGGAAGAAAACTCAAACACTTGTTCCGTTATTCACAACAACATCAGTTTTAGAATGATCACTGATAAGGTTTTCATCTATTCATGATTATAACAAACACACACATTCACAACTCGACCCCACTTCCAAAATTTTCAGTCAAGGCATAGAAGGAAAAACAGTAGTGACTGTGGATTTGTCATCATGAATATTAATGGTGTTGAAAGGTGCCACAGTTACCGGACCGACACCTCATCTGCTTGAACTACAAATCATCAAGTGGCTTCTTTATTAATATAAAACTTTACACATAATATGCACAGAAAATATCCCCGCAACTCGTACCATATATGATTCTGTACAGTCATGTATTTCATTTTTATTTTTTATGAACAGTATTGTCCTATGTTCCCCATGTTACATATTGGACTTGAAACAGAACTAAATGTGTACTCAGTCCCGTCGTAAATTCTGTTTACATAAACCTTATTCACAGCAGCGCCATCTTTGATTTTTAACAGGAATGAAAGGGCAGTGAGGGTTTGACATGCATCTCTTCAGTGGGATGTACTGCTATTAAACGTGTTTGTGGATTGTTCTGCCGACAAAACAATGCAAAAATATGTTTCTGAGAAATTCCAGTAGAACAAAAAACCCAGACAATATGATCTGTGTAAAATTATAAGTGATCTCGCAGCTTTATACAGCTTTTTACAGCAGATCCCATTGAAAACACAGTAAGTCTATCCCTCACAGTCTCACTTTCAAACCTGTCATGGCGCTGGTCTGAAATAAGGTCTATTAGCAGTGGTTTGCGGTGTCTGTGACTGTTGGTTTGTTAACAGGGTTGCAAAATACATTTTATTATTATTTTTTACCTCATAGAACAATGACTTCAAATCCTCATTAACATTATGCACATCTATACTTTTAGCACTCTGCCATAACTGGCCACAAGTTAAAAGTAAAGAGTGTTTTCTACACCAAAAGTAACTGATAAAATTACCATTTACACACAGATTCGTCAAACTATCTCCCCATCAGCGATTAGTCAAATGAACAGTAAGGCCTGTTTGGCCAGACAGGATGCTCAAACAGATACTTGCATAATTATAGTTATAGCTATAGTCTTTGCATATGGGATTGGAAAAAGTATTTTAACCTAGAAAAATTCTTGGTTCTTGTTTTAATCATAATGCAAAAAATAAATGAATAAATAATAATCATTTTCTCCATCATTGGATGTGTTTCCAGAGAGAGTCAGAGGGAGCTGGAGGAGAGGAACAATGAGGTGCTGGATCTGGACACTGCTCTGAAAGAGAGACAGGGGGAGCTACAGCAGAGAGCGCAGCTGGTACCACACACAAAACATGAGTAAAATATCCCTTACAGCCACGTCTCCACTCTACTAAAGCACTGTGTTCTCTCTTGAGTTGGGACAGCTGGATGTGGCCATTAAGGAGCACAAGCTGGAGATGGAGAAGAAGGTGGAGTATTTACAGGAAGCTCTGGAGAAGAGCCAGAATCAGTTAAGGGAGAAAGACCAGCAGGTGAGTCATTGAGATTGACCATTGATGGGTTTATTAATGGACAATAATGAACTGATGAGGTCCCGCTGCTCTCTGGACAGATACAGTTCCTGACGGAGAGGATGGAGATGCTGAAATCACAGCTGCAGGTTAAGGAGGACATTGAGAGGGTACGGCACATGCTTGAATTATTTTAGGGAAAGTGTTAAATCTCACAAATTCTGTCTGGGTCAATTTTTTTTTTTACCTCAAAATCTGAACATTTCATTTAGCTTAAAGGGTTAGTTCACCCAAAAATGAAAATTCTGTCGGTATTTACTCACCCTCATGTTGTTCCAACCCCGTAAGACTTTCGTTCATCTTCGGAACACAAATTAAGATATATTTTATTAAATCTGAGAGCTGGATTACTCCTCCATAGGCTTCTATGGGATCGAAACTTGCCTGCCCAGAAAGTTAGTAAAGACATCGTTAAAATAGTCCAAGTGACTACAGTGGCTCAACCATAAGTTTATCAAGCGACAAGAATAGTTTTTGTGCGCAAAAAACCTAAAATAACGACTTTATTCAACTATTCATTCTGGGTTGTACGTCAGAATGTAGGCTTACTATCGTGCGTTACTCTACAACGTCAGCCCGCTGGTCATGTATGTGAAGTGGCCAATAGTGAGCCTACGTTCTGACGTACAACCCTGAAGCGCTGCACTGTTACACTACATGAAGTTACTCAGAGGCCCACACAGGAGAAAATGAATAATTGAATAAAGTCGTTAAAACGAAAGTGGAGTTATGGGGTTGGAACAACATGTGGGTGAGTAATTACTGACAGAATGTGGGTGAACTAACCCTTTAATCTTAAAGGTTTATTTTAGGATGATTAAGGCATTGAATTTGATTTTCATGACAAATAAGCACCTCCAACCCCAATTTTCATTACTGTAATGCGAAAATCATGATAAAATTATCATAAATTTTATTTTTATGTGAAATATTTAAATTATATAATACGTAGTTTGCTGCCATTAATTTATGCTTATTTAAAATGCATTCTTTCTACTACAAATACTAAAACAAATACTATTACAGAATGACAATGACAATATGAGAATTACCTCCCAAAAATATGTCCTGATGCATTATTTTGATGATAATAATTCAGGGGGATAATATGCTTAGTTGTCAATAAATTTGTTACCATGCAAACAATCTAAAATAAGCATTATTTGCATTTATGCAAGATATTTTTTCTTATTTTATTATAATTTTATTTTGTATGTTTTTGTTTTTTATTGTAGCGTGAAATTAGCCTGGCTAACGTCAGACCCAGTCTCATTGAGACGTGGGTCTGGGAACCACATGTTCATTTTCACGTATTTGAGGCGTGGTTTACGAATGCCAGGAGCCGTTTATTGAATGCTACGAATGTCTATCAAATGCGCCTGTACGTAGCTCATAGCCAATCGTGTCAATTATACCAGATGACGTATGTAGAGCGACAGAAATTAGACGAGGAAGAAGACGATGGGTCAGAGATTTAACTAAACTACTTAGGACAATATCTGAGGCTGCATCGATAGGTAACTTTGTCTGCTACCATGTTGGATCCATAGGCAGAGGTGGAAAGTAACGAATTACATTTACTCGCGTTACGTAATTGAGTAGTTTTTTTGTGTACTTCTACTTTTTAAAGTAGTTTTTAAAATCTGTACTTTTACTTTTACTTAAGTACGTTTTCTTTGAAGTATTGTACTTTGCTACATTTGAAATCATATCCGTTACTGAGTAAAAAATAATAATACAAGGGGGAAAAAAAAAATCACACACTCCGGAAACTACTGAATTGATTGAAGGGCAGGAGAACAAACGCGCAAAAAAGGTGACGCAGACCCAGTTGAAGCTGAAAGCAAAGCGCCAAGCGAATTATGGCCAGTATGAAAAGTAGAAAAAAAGCGTGGTTGTCCTCGAGGATAGATATCCAATTTGCAAAAAATGTGGACGCAAAGTGGCTGCAAAAAGGGGATATAGGACACCATCCCTCCTGCAGATAAAGGTATGTCCCGATTTACGTGATGCAAAGGGAATCCCGGAATCCAGCAGAGGTGGAAAGAGTAATAAAATATTCTACTCAAGTAAAAGTACTACTACTTCAATGAAATTTTACTTAAGTACAAGTAAAAGTACCGGTCTAAAAATCTACTCAAGTAAAAGTAAAAAGTAGCTCATTTAAAATTGACTCAGAGTAAAAGTTACTGAGTTACTTTTTTAACAGCGGGGGTGGGGTGGGGGACCCTCCCGTGTAGGGTTGTAATGGTATAAGATTTTCACAGTATGGTAACGTCTCAGAAAATATCACGGTTTACAGTATTAATCAATTGTTAAATAAATAAACTGTATTACTAAATTATGGGTATTATTATTATTATTATCATCAGTTAAAATGACAGTTAAATTAATGAAAACAGGAATTTTTTTGGTTGAACAAATGCTTTTATTATAACAAACTTGAAATAATTTGTTTATTAAAATTTCAATAAAACATGTCTAATCAATTAAATTCGATAATTAATAATGAATTAGATTAACAACTTATTTTTAACATTAATAATTTATTAAAATGTTTAAGAATAATATTGTCCTATGAAATGTATTTTATTCAGAAAATTAATGTTTCTTTTTATTAGGGGTGTAACGATATTCGAACCAAACCGAAGAACCGCGATTGAGAACCCACGATTCGAATGGCGATACTCTCATGGCGTACCGAACACGCCCCGCCCTGCAAGCTACCCCGGCCCCGCCCAGCCCGGCTCATTGATTGGACCTGGAATCAGTGTTGCCAAGTCCGCTTATTATAAGCGACTTTGGGCTTGTTTTTCTGTAAAGTCGCTTACAAATATTGGTAGTCGCGTTTTTTTTGGGCTTGTTTCTAAAGTGTAGTTGCTTATTTGAGCTTGTTCTCAGCTCGTTGTCAAGCAGATATTTTATGTTATTTAAACGTAGGAGTTTGTGTTGCCTGTTCCCTCTGTCTCTCCCCTTTCCCTATACACAGAGTTTTTTCCCACCCACATCCTGCTTCTAATTGGCTCTGACCCAGATGGCAATGAGTACTAGCCAATCAGAGGCAGAGCAGGGCAATCGGTTTTTTTTCTGGTTAGGAAAACGTCAGTGAGTGACGTTTAAATGAAAATACGTGCGAGTCGCGACCGTCGCGACTGATGGTGACTGGACTGTAGGAGAGTTTTTATATATAAATTATATTTTAGATATTATAGATATAGATATTATAGTTTAATATTGTTTAACCCTTTAACTGACTCCCCTTTTTCGCATAGACATGAAAATCACTATTCAAACTTAAATGGTTGTAATTCAAGAATGCTTTGGAATATAGACCTATGGTTGGTCTTGTTTTAAAGAAGACATTTGCCAGATTAATGTTGAAGTGAAGTATTATGAAATTATGAAAGTGAAACAGAAAAAAGTTATACAAGTTTGAGTTTATGAAAATGAACAATGTAAAAATATAATTATTTATATTTTATATAAAATATATATATTACAAAATATATTTTACTCTAAAACTGCCAGAAAATGTAAGCCAAAAATCTGAAGAAGTTGTGTTCCAAATTTTAGGTTGATATCTCAAAAAATGAGCTTTCAGTAAGATTTTATTTGGCCGCAGTACCAAAATTTTTCACTTGATGGACAGCCAAGCTTCATTACAGAAGAAAAATAAACTACCGTGTGCACAGTTTTACAAAAGTGGGCAAAGTTTACCAATCTGTCCACATGGATGTAATTTGACAATCTGTCACCACGGATTGTAACAGTAGCGGCAGCGCGGAGTAAACGCGAGTAAACGCGATCATCTCTTCCTCAGTTACAGAATAAACATGAATGGACACCTGAAGGTATGTTGAAAAATACAGTTTTACAGTTTTTACTTACTGAAAGGCATCATAACTCGTGTAATCGCTCAATCAGCGTTTCTGCAGCGCAAAGACGTCAATAAAACTGCATATCTTGTCACTAGCATTATATTTACCTCAGCAGGCTAGTGATTAAGTGTCCACAACTTGTTGGTTCCTAGAGAAATTAACTCTTGCACTAAATAAATGCACAATATTATCCTATATATTATATTTTACTTAACCTGTTAATTATATCTTGATTATTTAAAGTACGTTTAAAATATCTTTAATGAAAATGACAGCAACTGTGTAAATTATTATATTTCAATAACAAATTAGAGTAAAGTTAATGCAAAAACTGCCTTATGTTCAGTTTACATGTTTTCATACAATGTGTTGGGTGTTGATTATTATATCTAAAAAATAAATAGCATCTGAACTTAGGCTCTGTTGTTAACCTTTAATGTTATAGTAATGTGCGGCTCCCTATACAGCATTAGCAGATTTTTAATCCTTGCAAAACGTTTAATTGTAATTGAATTAATTTAAAGACAAAGACACCATTTTTTCATTAAACCACTGTTTCATTTTTTTTTTTAGCTTTCTAAACCGAACCGAACCGAGACGTCAAAACCGTGGAAAAAACCAAACCGTCAGTTTTGTGTATCGTTACACCCCTACTTTTTATGATTTAATCCAAATATATTATCAAAAACTATGGTAATCAAATGTAAATTTAAACTTGTGTCCTTTTATTTTTTGGGGAAGCGCTGCAAAAACAGATTTACTAAATTAAACCATGGACAAAAAAAATATTCCTTTAAATAATGTTCAAATAAAATGTATTATTATTGTTGTTATTATTATTATTTTGAGAAGTAGGCTACGTTCTATTGTATGCCTACAATAGTAATATATTTCTGTCATAATTTCTCCTAGTAAAACCGAACTTTTATTTTGACGGGTTGTAGTGAAGTCCTGTTTCAAAGTGTATTTGACAATGGTTTTTCTCAAATAAAATTATGAAAATGCTCATTAGGCGTTCTCTCAGAGCAGCTCTGGAAATGTTCATGTATTCATATCCTCAAATTGTTTGTGAGACGCTGAAAACACCATGAACGTCACGAGTACTTCAGTATGTAGTAGACAAACGCAGCTCAGCAGAACAAATAGGGTTATATATTGACATGCAGTATTTTTGTGCTTAGCTTAAATATTCACAGACCATGTCGCGATTGGATTTATTGCACAGTTCTACTTACCATGTATTCATCCATCCATTATTTTGTATGTTTTACGTGACATCTGCATTAAGTGAATTCCATTTTCATGACTGGATTCCAGAGGTGGAAAGTAACGAATTACATTTACTCGCGTTACGTAATTGAGTAGTTTTTTTGTGTACTTCTACTTTTTAAAGTAGTTTTTAAAATCTGTACTTTTACTTTTACTTAAGTACGTTTTCTTTGAAGTATTGTACTTTGCTACATTTGAAATCATATCCGTTACTGTAAAATGGAATTCACTTAATGCAGATGTCACGTAAAACATGCAAAATAATGGATGGATGAATACATGGTAAGTAGAACTGTGCAATAAATCCAATCGCGACATGGTCTGTGAATATTTAAGCTAAGCACAAAAATACTGCATGTCAATATATAACCCTATTTGTTCTGCTGAGCTGCGTTTGTCTACTACATACTGAAGTACTCGTGACGTTCATGGTGTTTTCAGCGTCTCACAAACAATTTGAGGATATGAATACATGAACATTTCCAGAGCTGCTCTGAGAGAACGCCTAATGAGCATTTTCATAATTTTATTTGAGAAAAACCATTGTCAAATACACTTTTAACAGGTCTTCACAACCCGTCAAAATAAAAGTTCGGTTTTACTAGGAGATATTATGACAGAAATATATTACTATTGTAGGCATACAGTAGAGCGTAGCCTACTTCTCAAAATAATAATAATAACAACAATAATAATACATTTTATTTGAACATTATTTAAAGGAATATTTTTTTTGTCCATGGTTTAATTTAGTAAATCTGTTTTTGCAGCGCTTCCCCAAAAAATAAAAGGACACAAGTTTAAATTTACATTTGATTACCATAGTTTTTGATAATATATTTGGATTAAATCATAAAAAGTAGGGGTGTAACGATACACAAAACTGACGGTTTGGTTTTTTCCACGGTTTTGACGTCTCGGTTCGGTTCGGTTTAGAAAGCTAAAAAAAAAAATGAAACAGTGGTTTAATGAAAAAATGGTGTCTTTGTCTTTAAATTAATTCAATTACAATTAAACGTTTTGCAAGGATTAAAAATCTGCTAATGCTGTATAGGGAGCCGCACATTACTATAACATTAAAGGTTAACAACAGAGCCTAAGTTCAGATGCTATTTATTTTTTAGATATAATAATCAACACCCAACACATTGTATGAAAACATGTAAACTGAACATAAGGCAGTTTTTGCATTAACTTTACTCTAATTTGTTATTGAAATATAATAATTTACACAGTTGCGGTCATTTTCATTAAAGATATTTTAAACGTACTTTAAATAATCAAGATATAATTAACAGGTTAAGTAAAATATAATATATAGGATAATATTGTGCATTTATTTAGTGCAAGAGTTAATTTCTCTAGGAACCAACAAGTTGTGGACACTTAATCACTAGCCTGCTGAGGTAAATATAATGCTAGTGACAAGATATGCAGTTTTATTGACGTCTTTGCGCTGCAGAAACGCTGATTGAGCGATTACACGAGTTATGATGCCTTTCAGTAAGTAAAAACTGTAAAACTGTATTTTTCAACATACCTTCAGGTGTCCATTCATGTTTATTCTGTAACTGAGGAAGAGATGATCGCGTTTACTCGCGTTTACTCCGCGCTGCCGCTACTGTTACAATCCGTGGTGACAGATTGTCAAATTACATCCATGTGGACAGATTGGTAAACTTTGCCCACTTTTGTAAAACTGTGCACACGGTAGTTTATTTTTCTTCTGTAATGAAGCTTGGCTGTCCATCAAGTGAAAAATTTTGGTACTGCGGCCAAATAAAATCTTACTGAAAGCTCATTTTTTGAGATATCAACCTAAAATTTGGAACACAACTTCTTCAGATTTTTGGCTTACATTTTCTGGCAGTTTTAGAGTAAAATATATTTTGTAATATATATATTTTATATAAAATATAAATAATTATATTTTTACATTGTTCATTTTCATAAACTCAAACTTGTATAACTTTTTTCTGTTTCACTTTCATAATTTCATAATACTTCACTTCAACATTAATCTGGCAAATGTCTTCTTTAAAACAAGACCAACCATAGGTCTATATTCCAAAGCATTCTTGAATTACAACCATTTAAGTTTGAATAGTGATTTTCATGTCTATGCGAAAAAGGGGAGTCAGTTAAAGGGTTAAACAATATTAAACTATAATATCTATATCTATAATATCTAAAATATAATTTATATATAAAAACTCTCCTACAGTCCAGTCACCATCAGTCGCGACGGTCGCGACTCGCACGTATTTTCATTTAAACGTCACTCACTGACGTTTTCCTAACCAGAAAAAAAACCGATTGCCCTGCTCTGCCTCTGATTGGCTAGTACTCATTGCCATCTGGGTCAGAGCCAATTAGAAGCAGGATGTGGGTGGGAAAAAACTCTGTGTATAGGGAAAGGGGAGAGACAGAGGGAACAGGCAACACAAACTCCTACGTTTAAATAACATAAAATATCTGCTTGACAACGAGCTGAGAACAAGCTCAAATAAGCAACTACACTTTAGAAACAAGCCCAAAAAAAACGCGACTACCAATATTTGTAAGCGACTTTACAGAAAAACAAGCCCAAAGTCGCTTATAATAAGCGGACTTGGCAACACTGATTCCAGGTCCAATCAATGAGCCGGGCTGGGCGGGGCCGGGGTAGCTTGCAGGGCGGAGCGTGTTCGGTACGCCATGAGAGTATCGCCATTCGAATCGTGGGTTCTCAATCGCGGTTCTTCGGTTTGGTTCGAATATCGTTACACCCCTAATAAAAAGAAACATTAATTTTCTGAATAAAATACATTTCATAGGACAATATTATTCTTAAACATTTTAATAAATTATTAATGTTAAAAATAAGTTGTTAATCTAATTCATTATTAATTATCGAATTTAATTGATTAGACATGTTTTATTGAAATTTTAATAAACAAATTATTTCAAGTTTGTTATAATAAAAGCATTTGTTCAACCAAAAAATTCCTGTTTTCATTAATTTAACTGTCATTTTAACTGATGATAATAATAATAATAATACCCATAATTTAGTAATACAGTTTATTTATTTAACAATTGATTAATACTGTAAACCGTGATATTTTCTGAGACGTTACCATACTGTGAAAATCTTATACCATTACAACCCTACACGGGAGGGTCCCCCACCCCACCCCCGCTGTTAAAAAAGTAACTCAGTAACTTTTACTCTGAGTCAATTTTAAATGAGCTACTTTTTACTTTTACTTGAGTAGATTTTTAGACCGGTACTTTTACTTGTACTTAAGTAAAATTTCATTGAAGTAGTAGTACTTTTACTTGAGTAGAATATTTTATTACTCTTTCCACCTCTGTCCATAGGTATAAACAAACTGCTTCGGTGTGTCGCATAGACGTCGTCATCGTCTTGCTGCTCCCTCCCCGTTCTGTGATTGGTCCCCTCGCTGAGGCGAAAATCTGGTCCATGGAATCTAGACTGCCTAGCAGCGTGAATAAAATCGCACCGCGCGCAAGGCAGCATGGGGAAACCCAGGCTAGCGTGAAATGTTTTTGTTCAGCCATTTTATTTTCATTTTGTTTATTCTATCTTGAATGAAAGTGAAAGGAAGGATATAGTAGTATTTCCCAAAGACACAGCAGCAATTGTCCAATTAATTTTTTTAACCATAATATATTGCAAAAATATGAAAATGACTGGAAAATCTAAGAACACAATTTACACATATTTGAACTGCCTTCCCATCCTCCACACTGCCCCCTTTCTCAGCATCCAAAATTAAATGACAAGGGCCTAGAAGTAGTTATACAATGGCTAGGACACACATTTTCAAAGATAAAAGCCAGGGCTCTGAACCAGTTCAAAGAATGAAAACAAACCTGAAACGACCGAAATTTTAACAGGAAATCTAAATCAAGTTTTATCGTTCTAAACAGAATGCTTATTTGAAATTACCATTAACTGGTTAATAAGGTTTTTTTAATGTTTCTTTTCAATATTTTAATTTGGCAGACTGATGGCCCGTTCACACCAAGGACGATAACTATAAAGATATATTTCTAAAAACCAATCTCAGTGTTAAAGAATAGCAGAGTTCACACAACAGCTATAACGATAACAACACAGAGAAATGATATATCTCTGGAATCACGATTTTATCCAGCTGATGAACGATAAAAACATTGACAGCCAATCAGAATACATCTTGCTGTAACGAGCTTGAGCATTTAAAGTTACAGACAAACACGCGCTTAGAATACACAGAACGACATTGTCCGCTGGTGTGGAAGCTAATATAGTTATCTTTACAGTTATCGTTCTTTACAGGCTTTCAGGTTTTTTTGTTTTTGTTTTGCTTATTCAAACACAGTTCTTATTCAAACAACCAGTTCTTTATTTACCCAAACAAGTAGAGAAAGTTTCCAAAATGCATGCAGGAATTCATTCACGATTGAGGCGTGTGGAGCTACTGTATGAGGTTTGCAGACATTCTGAGGATCCACTGGAGTTACATGGTTTATTCAAGTTCTTGGAATTAAATAATACTAACTTGGTTGTTTATTCAAGTTCTTGCATAAAGTAATCAAACCATTTTCGGAATATTAATGATTATAGAAAGAATGTTAACAGAAACATTAAAATACTGATTCTGCTTAGAGTGAACCGATTTATTTTTTTCCTTCCATTTTTAAGCCCTGATAAAAGCATGAATAATTATACTAATAATTATTCCTTAATACTGCAAGTGATTCTCTCCAGTGCAATACAACTGTGCCATTTTAAGAGCATTTGCCCTTTTAGTATCACAATATTAAATTTCCTAAGGGAGATTCAACCTTCTGAATACCTGTATGGTGTGCAGCCGATCTGAGCCACACCATAGCCTGTGGGGGAGAAATGTGAATTATGAAACTTTAAATAAACAGAAGTAACAAAGTTACAACATTAAACTCTTGCTATACAGAAATGAAACAATACTAACTTGGTTGTGTAACACTAACAATGTTAAACAACTCTAACAAGATCAGAGTTATTTCATCTTATTTTATCATGGTTGCCATGTCATTCTGACAAACAATAATTGTATCAATCCTTGAACTAACACTTTTTTTTTTTCTGAAAGTAATCTAATGTATGCAAAGTCTGTTTACACTATATGAACTAAAGAGCACTGAAAGGTTAAAGAGTAAGACTTACTAGTCTCATTTTTATTGTGTGTGTATCAGGGTGCTCTGGAGCATGGCCAGCAGCTGCGTGTGTATCGTGAGCAGCTCCAGAAGACGCTGCAGGAGTTACAGGGGGCACAGGCACGCTCTGACTCTCTCAACAGACAGATAGATCAAGTCACCCAGCAAGCACGTCATAAGGTGAAACATCTGCAACTTTAAACTCATTTCCATTCAGATGTGACCATTAGGGTTTTCCAAGCGAGTGGAACAATTTCAGTACAATTTATAAACCGGTTGTGGGCTTTTACGCATTGATGGAATGACAGCGCGATCAGCCAATTGCATCGACGAGGAGGCACTTCCTGACCTTATGTGCTTTTTCACCTTTCACTGTTTTTGTCATTCGTTTTCATGCAAATTCCTAATTTGATTATGCTTAATAAACTAGCAATGCATGTTGTCATGTAGACCTGTAAAACCATTTCCTTTTGTTGTCGGCTTTTTAGAATAAACCAATCGACAGCTAGATTTTTGCCCATTTCGCTCTGCATGTAAACATCTTTACCTATATCATCTTTTTGAAGTTTGCATGTGAAATATGTAACAGGAAAGCATCATTACTGCAGATTTAAGTGCATCCAACCAGAGCAAATGTTTCGCTGTAGGGGAGGAGAAAATGTATTGTACACTCCAACTCTTTCTTGACCCAAAGAAATTATAAAAATGTGTTCTCATCTTGTGCAGCCGAAGGAGAAGCGATACAGTTGTAGAAACTGCAAACATAAGATAATATGACTCTGTATAATTTTTCTACTGACATTAGAATCCTCTGGAGTTTTAATGCTTTATTTAAACTCGCATGATAAATAGAATAATTACAGTGGAATTCTTTTTGTTGTGCTGATTATTTACATGTACCTTTTTTTTGAGCATATGCCTGCTCACAGAAAATGGCCGTTTTCTTACACCTAAATGACTTTGCACTTTGTGAGAACATAGTTGTGTATGGTGTAACATCACAATTTGTGGCTTGACGACACATTAGTCTTCAAAAGTACATTGTTTAGATGAGCCAATTAAGTGAAAGTTTCCTTTTTATGACACATCTCTCAGATTCTTGTTGTTGTTGTTGTTGTTGTTGTTGGTGTTTACTGTAGGAGAGTGAAGTTCATCAACTGCGAGATGAGATGTCTGCGATGGAGAAGCGCTCTACACAGGCGGAGGTCAAACTCCAGGGCACCATTACTGCCCTGCAGCAGGAGCTTGAACAGCAGAGAGAAGAGCATCACAAAGAGGTTCAGAGAAACAGAACGTTTGTCTTCATTCTCATAGGACAGTTGAGCTGGTTTGCTGGACCTGACCCTGTCTCTTTACCTCCCAGCTTTCAGATGTGCAGCAGACGCGAGGGCAGCTGCTGAAGGTGTCGGATCAGATCTCCAGCAGTTTGCGAAACTCTCAGGAGCAGCTGAGCCAGTGGCTGCAACAGGCCCGGGACCAGCTCGATGAGGCCAGATCCGCCTCTGCTCGCCTACACGCAGAGCTTCACAGCAAAGAACAGCTACTGCAGAGTGCTAATGAGAACCTGCTTATCAAGGTACATGACTCACTGTTGTGGTGTTTACAAAACCATTTTCATATAACATCCATATTACATATCCATCCGTTCTCCAAACCGTTTGTCCAATGTTGGGACTATCCCAGCATCACAGGCCGATGGCAGGGAAACAAACTGGATCGATGGCCAGTCTCAAATCAAACATTTTACCTGTAAAAACAATTAATATCAATAGTTGCAGTGTGAGGAAAGTATGTGTACAAGCAGCACTAGGGCTGCACGATTTGGAATTGCAGTTTTTAGGGATGCGCTGAAACCGAAAGTTCAGGATGCACTTGGCCTTAAACAAAGAATAAATTGATTATAATCAATTCATTAAACCCATTTAATTATCAACACTCAAATAGCTAAAACTGAGTTGTACAAAGCATTTGAATTACACATAAGTCAACTTTTTAATAACCGTGCTGTTTGTTGGTGAAAAATAAAATTGACAATAAACTGTAATAAAGCAAGGGCTATAAAACAGAATGTATATCTACTATGCATGTCATTTTTATACAAATTTTATTTGACTGTAAAATATTTATGAAAAGCATAAAGAATGAAACAAAACAAAAAAAACAGCTAGGTGTCCCACTAGGTTTTGGAACAGAGTTATGTATGAATTTCAGTAACTCTTCTTGTCATTTCTCTGTTTTTTTTAGGAGTCTGAGATTACGCGTCTTCATGCCAAGCTCTCCAGCTTGGAAAGGGCCTCAGAACTACACAATATCACACTTCGTCACAGACCTAGCACTCCTCCCCCTCTCTCTCCTCCTCTCAAAGACTCGATTCTTCACTGCTCCCCGTCCCCCTCCCACAAAATCTCTTCAGCACGTTCCAGCCTCTCCCCCTGGCACAACACCTTCTCTGATGCCTCTCTAGAGCTTTCGGACAGTTTGAAAGCCAGTGTGCAGACAGCACTGCACCCGCCCCCTTCCCCAGACCAAGCCTGGCAGGGTCTAAGCACCCATGAGGCCACCTCCACTACAGACATGTCCTTTAATCCTCTCACGTACATGCTGGACCCAGAGGAACCAGACCTAGAGTCTCTGTCAGGTATGCTGAGGTTTGTGAACCAGACTCTGGCCCTTCAAGAGCAGCAATCCCTCTGTGACACCAGCAGCCACGATACAGGCAAGTGACATAACTGCATATAAGCATGTGGGTTTTTTACATTTACAATTTGTATAGTTCACCCTAAAAATTTAAGTACTGTCAAAATGTCTTTATTTTGCGGAAACAGACAAGTGTATAATGTTGTTTTGGACCCCATTGACTTTCATTATATGCATAAACATTACAGTTCACATCCGCAGTGACAATTAATTCACAATAAATTCACAGACATGTAGCTAATCTCGTCACTTCACACACCTACCTTTGACTAGGTGCAAGCACCACTAATTAGATATTTATTTCACATTTTTTTCATGACAATCTCTACTTTTCCAACAGGGACGTAATGAAGGGGCCGCTATACTGCATCTGTCCTTACAGGAGAACAGACCAACAATTCATTGTCCTGAAGTCTTGACAGAATAACTGCATAAACATGCGGATTCATTCATTTTGCCCTGAGCTACTAATGATTTTTTTTTGTATGAAGCTTAAATGTTGCATTAACCTCACTTCAGATGTGGATGAGTTTTGTTCAGCTAGAGCTGTTTGAGCTTCTCCGGTATCATGATCACGTCTGTCCCAACTCTGTACTTTAAATGATCTTTCTGTTGTGTTTTTGTATTTAGCTATATATTTTTTAGTTACAAAGTTTTCGATTTTATAATGCTAATTTATAATATTTCTAATGTGAATGATTGATTTATAATAAATGTTCAGATATTCCGAAAGTCTTCGCTGTCATGCTTCAACACCCAATCTTTTTAAAAAAAGATTAAACCACTATAACGTGTCAAGAGGAAGTGAGGCAGCTTTTAAATGAGCTTTTTTCAACACGCAGCCCTTTAAGAATACATCTGTGTGTATATTTACCTATGTGTGCACTCCTGCAGGTATGTACACAGGCCCATTGTTTAACGATACAATAACCAGTAAGTGTGTAAATGTCAGGTGTGCTGGAGGTTGAGATGTATTTGTTGCTCAGATAACGTCTGACAGGTCTTTTTTGTCTGTTCTGTTAACTTCTGTAAAACAAGATGAACAATGATGCTTGCAAATAAAATGTAAATTACAAAACTAAAACCAGATATCCCCAGCAGATACTGCTAATATTAAATATGTAAAAGCATGGCAAAAAAAGTACCTAAGAGAACACTAATAATGCATTGCCGCTTCCTTATTCTCTCATCTTGCTGGAGACGACAACATTTGCATACATTCAAGAGACTTTGGTTAGCTTTGAAGAGGATGTGGTCAAAGACTGGTGATTTATAGAAGTCCGCTCACGCTATTTTCTCTCATCAGAAACCCCTCATACAGAAGTTCATTTCTTTAACATCATATTTAGTAATCTTATCTATAAAGAATGATATGACATTGTTTAAATGGCTGTACGAGGTGTATCTAAAAGACAGAGGACGGAGTCGGTTCCTCTGTCTGCATAAAACATTGATCTTGTTGCATGTAGCTTTCTGTGGTGTTTAGAGCAGAAACCACGCGCACTTTAAGTTCTTTCAAAACGGGGCATCTGGTTTTCTGGCACGCGACAGGTTTGAAAGTATTACCGTTATTACCACAGTTAGTACATATAACCAGGACACTAAAATAAAGTGTTACTTGAAATTTAAAATAATATTTTAATCAACTTTTATCATGTAAGTACACTCAGTTTGTTTTGCAAAAGCCAAAAGCAAACAGGACCAGGTGGCAAAAAGTAATGTAATGTTAAGTAACGGAATTAGTTACTTTTTTATTTAATGTACACTCACTTAAAGGATTATTAGGAACACCTGTTCAATTTCTCATTAATGCAATTATCTAAGCAACCAATCACACGGCAGTTGCTTCAATGCATTTAGGGGTGTGGTCCTGGTCAAGACAATCTCCTGAACTCCAAACTGAATGTCAGAATGGGAAAGAAAGGTGATTTAAGCAATTTTGAGCGTGGTATGGTTGTTGGTGCCTGACGGGCCGGTCTGAGTATTTCACAATCTGCTCAGTTACTGGGATTTACACGCACAACCATTTCTATGGTTTACAAAGAATGGTGTGAAAAGGGAAAAACATCCAGTATGCGGCAGTCTTGTGGGCGAAAATGCCTTGTTGATGCTAGAGGTCAGAGGCGAATGGGCCGACTGATTCTAGCTGATAGAAGAGCAACTTTGACTGAAATAACCACTCGTTACAACCGAGGTATGCAGCAAAGCATTTGTGAAGCTACAACACGCACAACCTTGAGGTGGATTGGCTACAACAGCAGAAGACCCCACCGGGTACCACTCATCTCCACTACAAATAGGAAAAAGAGGCTACAATTTGCAAGAGCTCACCAAAATTGGACAGTTGAAGACTGGAAAAATGTTGCCTGGTCTGATTTGTCTCGATTTCTGTTGAGACATTCAGAAGGTAGAGTCAGAATTTGGCGTAAACAGAATGAGAACATGGATCCATCATGCCTTGTGCCACTGTGCAGGCTGGTGGTGGTGGTGTAATGGTGTGGGGGATGTTTTCTTGGCACACTTTAGGCCCCTTAGTGCCAATTGGGCATCGTTTAAATGCCACGGCCTACCTGAGCATTGTTTCTGACCATGTCCATCCCTTTATGGCCACCATGTACCCATCCTCTGATGGCTACTTCCAGCAGGATAATGCACCATGTCACAAAGCTCGAATCATTTCAAATTGGTTTCTTGAACATGACAATGAGTTCACTGTACTAAAATGGCCCCCACAGTCACCAGATCTCAACCCAATAGAGCATCTTTGGGATGTGGTTGAAATGGAGCTTTGTGGCCTGGATGTGCATCCCACAAATCTCCATCAACTGCAAGATGCTATCCAATCAATACAGGCCAACATTTCTAAAGAATGCTTTCAGCACCTTGTTGAATCAATGTCACGTAGAATTAAGGCAGTTTTGAAGGCGAAAGAGGGTCAAACACAGTATTAGTATGGTGTTCCAAATAATCCATTAGGTCAGTGTATATTATTTACAAGTACTCTTTTTAAAAGCACGTTAACTTCTTCATAAAAGTGTATGAGGATGTGAATCATAATTGAATTAGACAGATCTACTGTACATCAGAAAAAGGATGTAGAAAAGTTTACTTTTCAAACAAAGCTGTGCTCCACCTGCTTTGTAATCCTGAACACTTCCTCCTAACTTTTCCTTTTTTTTTTCAAACAGACCTTACATTTATGTATAACAATTACGGACTCAAACACGCATCCCCCATGTGAGCATGGACTGTTCTTTCCGGAGACTTTGCAATAACCACAAGGCCACAGTCAGACCGTCTGATGGGTTTCCAGTTAGTGCAGCCAATGCCAGTGTTCCAGTTACAATAACGGGCCCATCATTACTGTCTTTGAAACCTCTTCTCTGCAGCCTTTTGCTCTTGTTAACATGACCTTCACAATTGAGAGTTCCCCAATGGCAGTCATGGCAACAGTTTCCATGCACACTAAAAGTCTCTAGTGATTCCCTCTCTTTGTTTGACTATTGACATTACCATAGCCCCTTTTTATTTGTCACCCACCTATACTTTAGTTTCGGCCAACTGTCCAGCGCATTTATTTTCATTGACTGAGTTATTGTCATTCCAGCGTGATCACACTGCGTTACAGTTTAATCCCAGGAATCCATTGCCGTTCGGAGAGCTCTTTGGATCTCCATCTGTCTGTTGATTATTTAACTTGACTGTTCGGCTTTGACATAAGCTCTCCTTCAGCTCTGCTTGCAGACAGTTCAAAATCATGATCTGATATTTAATGTGTTACCAAGTTCTTTATGGGTAACACTTTCTATGAAACCTGTATTTGCATCATAGAGGTATTCTTAATGTATTATAATACATGCATAATGCCTAACAAACAATGTGTTGTATCATCTTATGAACAATCGTAACAACAGTAACAATACTTAGATATGGTAAAGCCTTGTAATATTACAGTTTTTATGAATAAAACATAATTTGCATTGTGAATGTATTGTTCCTTTGTACTTTGATTTTACCTTAAGGGAAATTACAACCACTTCAATGATATGTTATGGCTGTTGAAAAGAACACTTTACTTTTGTTACTTTACTTAAAGCAGACAAAGACTACTTTTAATGACCACATTATAAAGCTTTTTAGATATTTAAAAGAAGAATCAGTAAAAGACCACTCATAAGATGTAGTATGATGTGCAGATCTTAATGTCAAGATATGAGATTATTGGGTATATAATCCATTACAATATAAGTGGATAAAATTTATTTCATTGTGTGTTATAAATCATCTCTACACTATTAATAGTTATAACCACAAATAGGTAAGTATTGTTATGATAATTCATGAGATGATACAACACATTATAAGCCATTATGCATGCATAATAATGCATTAAGAATACCCTTTTGATGCATTATAAATGCAGGCTTCATCTGGTTTTATAATGCATTGTACTTTTAGAAATTATAACCACTAATAGGTAAGTGTTGTATTGTATTGTAACTATTGTTTTGATTATTTATCAGATGGTACAACACATTATAAGGTTGTTTGTAAGGCATTATGCATGTATTATAATGCATTAAGAATATGCTTATAATGCATAATAAATACAGGCTTCATAGAAAGTGTTACCAAATAAAGTATTTTTGTGTGGTTATTAGTGTGACAGTTTCACTGTTAACCGTCTCAACACCAAATGGTAATTTTGCTTAAGGCTGTCATTTTTTGGTTTGCAAAAATAGAAATTAGTGCTCAAGTGCCAGTGTTATAGATGCATGTTTTACTTCAGAAAGTTGAAACATGAGCCTGTAAATCTGATTTCTTTGAGTTGAAATCAATGAAATGTCTTTAGAATGTATGAAATACAATTACATCCCTCTGTAATGTAATTTTCAGCTCTTCTCTCACTCAAGTTTATATGTATACCCGATGCCATTTTAAATGGCCTCTCCAGTCTCTGGGTTAATTGCAAGCACATGTTTGTGGGGGAGTTTTAAGTTTCTGGACTCTACCATTTCAGTGATGGGCAACCCACAAAACCAGCATCTGATTCTTATTTCACATTATATGATTTTAGTCTTCTAATTGCCTTGTCTAAGAGACATTTTCTAGAGTCATGAAGCCCAATCTGTATCAGAAGCTGTAAATGTGTTTGAGTTTGCAAACAGTGTTTGAGTAAGCTGTGGTGTCGCTCTTGTATTGTGTGGCCATTGCTTTCCTGTTTGTCATTGTGGTCAATGTTTCCTGCATTAGGCAAACATATAGCCTACTTGTGACACCCTTGTTCTGTTTGTGCTGGGCTCGGGTTTGATGAAATGATCAGTGAAAGCCTGAGGGAGGAGAATGCTCTGTAGCATTCAGAGAAAATAATACTGACCTAAAATGGTTCTTATACAATTGGGGGGAAAAGCACTGAAAGTTGTTTTAGTAAATGGCAGTGTTGAAAAATACTACAATAAAGACTAATGCCCAAACATGCTCTCTAACTAGTCATAAAAGACACTTGGAAGCTCGCCCGTGTGTTCAAACACGCCCCTGTTACACAGACACTCCCTCCAGTTAAATCGCGGATTAGGAAAAAGATATTCTACACTTTGTCTACCAACACATCGCCTTTTCTCGTGCACTGACAGCTTTCTGCGTCTGCCACAAATCTCGTAAGTTGTTTTCATTATTCTGTTTTTACGTCATATCTCTCTTTCTGCACAATAGCCTAAAGATTAAATGAATGAGTGATTCCCCCCCCTCAAGCAATGCAGTTGATTATATATAAATGTTACTCATAGTGCATACTTAGTAACCCGCGGAGTTTGCAAAATATGTTATCCAGATGTGAACGCGGTTTAATGCACGTCACGATCCCCCCTTTATGAGACAAAGTCCAGTTTTCTGTAGGTGCTTGTTAAAGTGCACAGTGATTATTTTCTACTAAAAGTGACATGCTTTGAATACAGTAAAGTAGCCTACAGCAGAGAAGGAAGGGAAACATCGTTGCAGGATTTGAAGTCATGACACGACTATGACATTACATTGTAGCCTAATATCTAAAATGCATGTTCTTTTACACTTCAGCAAATACATTTATAATGTTACAAAATAATATTATAAATATAAAAGTGCATAAATAATATGCATACATTTTTTTCTATTAATCAAAGAATCCAGAACAAAAATGATCACAGTTTCCACAAAAATATCAAGCAACTGTTTTCAACATTGATAAAGCATCAAATCATCATATTAGAATGATTTCTGAAGGATCATGTGACACTGAAGAATTGAGTAATGATGCTGAAAATTAAGCTTCACCATCACAGGAATAAATTACCGTACATTTTAAAATAGAAAACTGTTATTTTAAATGTTTCCCAATATTAATGTTTTTCTGTGTTTTTGATCAAACGTGTTGATTTGATAATTAAAACGGGTCAATCTAATAAAGAAAATGAGAAGGTCTATTAAAGTTACTCAGAGGACCATTTACATTTGCTGCAGGGAATATGTAAACGCATACATTTGCATGTATTCTGTTTTTTGTGCTTCAATGTCATGTCCTAAATGTGTACTATTTGCAAATAAAATGGAGACAAACCCAAAAGAAAGACAATAGAAAACCCAATAGCGTTAGCTGTAAATGGCATGAAGGGTTTTATTTCATACTAGCATGAAAACCCACTTACCATCAATCTGACTGAAGAATTCAGAATGCATCATTTACTGATTGCTACTACCCCATTATATAAAAAGCATAACACCTTGTTAAATGTTTAGATGGTTTTGGCTGAAGGATGTTGACTCTTCAGTTAGTTCACATCAGGCAGCGCCCGAGTCAAGTTTATCACCTTGATCTTGTGTTTCTCTTCCTTATCAGCTGTTTGAGGTAGTCAACAACACTATGACTAAGGTCCTCTTTTTAAAGGTCTTATCTACACAGACACAGAGCTGTGATGTATGGTTTATTGCATTTGCATTTTTGCATGTTAGTAAATGGTGCAGGCAGACATAGTCGCCATAGTTTGCCAGATTGCATGCTTTATGGGTGTCTGTGATTCAAGAATCAGAGATGTAAGAAGATTCGGACCTCACATAGTTCTCAGTGGCTTTCTCTTGGGAACAGATACTTCTTATTTCTCTAAAGCCTACTTCTCCTCTCCTTTGCGAAACTAGACGTTTTGAATTTCCCAGTATAATGTAAAGCTATGAAAAGAGACCCAAACCATTTTTTTTTTTGCTTCCCCTCCAGTCACTATGGTGTCCCATAAGGAGTTTGAGACTGCAGGAAAGGCCCCTGGTCTGCAGGTATGGCGCATTGAGAACATGGACCTGAAGCCAGTGCCTAAGAATCTCTATGGCAACTTCTATACGGGTGACGCCTACCTCCTGCTGTACACCACCACCGCACCCTCCTACTATATACACATGTGGATGGGTAAGTGACACACCTAGTGTTTGAGTTAGAAGTATCATTGTTCCCGAACAGTATTTTCTCAGATGCATTTTACCAATGGATATACTATATTAGAAATAAATCTTCTCACGCATGCTGAAACTCACACCTTTTAATTTGCTTAATTTAAATGAGGAAGGATGTGGCTTGTCTGTCACCTTTTTAGTTTCAGTGTCATTTTATTTTTAAGAGGGTGTCGGTTTGCTTTGTTTAGGTCTTTAGAAATGTATGTTCTGTAACGGATCTTTACAAAGAAATGCTGTTTATCAAATCTGTCAGTGACATTCATTTACCATAGCTTGGCGAATATTTTAGATAATAATCCAGTCATTCCAATACAAATGAAACAGAGATGCGGTTAGGAATGTCATGTGATTTCACAGATTTCGCCACGGATTTAAATTGGTCACCTGAATTTCTGGCGTTGACCAATAGAAGGTCGCTTATTTTGAAAGTGACTTCTGTTTCAGCTTCATGCATCGCTAATTTGACCTTTTTCCTTGCTAATGTGACAGTACATTTACGCCAGATGGCGGCAAGTGAATGTCTTTATGAATGAGTCATTGAATCATTCATTCAACCATTTAACTTAAAAACACTGATTCATTCAGGAATAAAACAATGGGTCTCATTCACTAATAATTGCATGGAATATTTTGTATTTTTGTACGCACAGGAGAACTACTCACAAAAAATCTCTGCCTAATTCACATCACGTTCGTACGTACATGAATTTGTTCTTAATCTTATTCTAATGTTAGTAAATTTTGAGTAAATTTTGCCCCCGCCGGCTGCTCATTGGCTGCAGCATCTTTTTTGTTTCTTTTTTTCATTCAGTCATCCGAACACCGTCCCAAAATTCAGCCAATCTCATCTGGTCACCCTAGGAGAGGTCCACGAGCTGAAATTTGAACTCGGGTCGCCCGAAGCGCAACAGCGGTATATGTCGCGATGCGTATTCTAAATGAGCGGCTGCGTGCACGAGGTTACTCATTTGCATAAAACATGCTCAAACCATCTCCATATAAGGGCTTTATATATATATATATATATATATATATATATATATATATACATTTAGACCACTTAACTTAGTGATTGCAGTCAGGATGTGAAGAGACTTTCAACCAGCACGACAAAAAATGTTTTTGGAACAAATCACCTACCCTGCCTTTAAAGTATAATAAAGCTAATAATAACTGCTCAGATTGTTCTCATAAATGAAAACCCTTAGGCAGTATGCTGACTCATTAGCTTTCCCCATTAGACAATCCGTCCTACCCCTGAGGAGAAATTTGTTAGACCGAGCACAGATGTCATATCGTAGAAGTGTAGTCATTTTGAGGTTTAATCACCTACACAGATTACAGCGCGCCTTCAATTGTTTGTCTGGCAGTTGGCGCTCAGCCCAGTTAGGTTAATGTGGTCCCCTGTTCAATTCCAGAGACTGATCAGTGAGGAACTGTTTTTTCCCCGCCCAGTGGTTTAAACACAGAGAAGAAACACACTCGTTGTGCTTGAAGGCGTGCTCCAAACCATAGTAGTTCTCAGACATTTGACTGGATCTAGTGTGAGAAGAAAAGGTTTATTCGAGGACACAGAGTGGAAAAACTCATAATGTGCACGATGTGGCCTCTTTGGGGTTTTCATTTGTTTCTCATTTGACCAAAAACAGATACATTGCTAGAGCTGCTTGGTAAGTGAGCTCAGTTATAGTGTTCCTGTAAGTTTTAGGACATTTTTTCACTGACAGAAGCGCCCAATAAGGTCTTGAAACATGTTTTCACTTTCTTTTGCACTTTGGGGTAAGAGTTGAATGATAATATTTTTGATAAAGAATTTCAGAAGATCAAGTTTAAAACTTAATTTAATGATTTAATGACTTAATAAAAGTCATAAAGAGGTCATAAAAAGTACACATTGAATATATGAGATTGTACACATTTTAGAAAAAGATGAAAAGTTTTTTTTTGATATCATGATTTGAAATGTCATTTGGTTTTTTTGGAAGCTGCACCACATGACATTTTACAACCTGAACTTACCTTGACTTGTCAAAAAGGTGCAAATTATTCAAAATTTTAAGACTTATTGACACACCAGGGTTGTTATTGTTAAAATAGTTCTAGTTAATTAAAATAAAGATGAATTAAAATTAAATATATATTTAATGAAAAACTTAAATGTAAATGAGAAATGTTGCCATGGCAGCTAACTGCAATAAAACAAAATTGAAGTTTACAAAATAATTTTTAAAACAAAAATGACAAAAGCACATAAAAAATTTACTAAAACTAAAATTAAAAAGAACATAAAAAATATAATTCAAAATATAATAAAATAACACATGAGGACCATTGTTATTTGTTTGATCATTGGAAACCTCCAACAAGAAGAAGGGAGCATTGTACATGTAAATGCTGCGTCCAAATTTGCATACTATCCATCCTATATAGTATTTGAAATTAGAATTAGTGTGTTGAATTTCCTGTTTTTAGTGAATTTCCTGTTTTATGCTTATTTCCTGCACTTTTTGCATGTTTG
The DNA here is from genome assembly GCF_051911475.1 of Siphateles boraxobius. Taxonomy (NCBI): domain Eukaryota; kingdom Metazoa; phylum Chordata; class Actinopteri; order Cypriniformes; family Leuciscidae; genus Siphateles; species Siphateles boraxobius. Next base: position 13,992,958 of record NW_027508699.1, read on the forward strand.
TTGGTCGCACCAAAAGTTTTTTAAATATTAATAAACAGTGAAGCAGTTTTGTTAATATATTCTTTCTGATAAATAAGATTAAAATTTTAATAATACATTTTGCAAAACTACTTAAAAAGGATTTCTTTTTCAAGAATTTCATTCTTTTATTGAGGATTTTCTCTTCATTATGACATCGGCACAGTTGTATCACAATGTTTTTGATTATTTGCCCCCAAATAATATTAAAATGAAATTCAATAGAGAAATTGTATTCACGTCATTGGATGTGTGAACAGACAGAGGTGTAAAGTCCAGGTTCAGAAAGTCCTCCTCAGTATTTTGTTCCAATAACCTGGATTTGCTAATTAGCACAGTTTTTCAGCCAGGAGATAAAATTAATTAGTGAAATCAGCTGTCTGTGTTCATGTGTGGAATAAACATATGGCAGGACTTTTACTTTCTGACCCCTGGACTTTACACCTCTGTGTGTGAAAAGCATTTAAATGTATTTTTGATTATATTAATTAGCACTAACAAACAAACAACCGTCCTCCACTAATCTCCTGTGATGATTTCCATCTCTTTCAGGGAATGAATGTTCTCAAGATGAAAGTGGAGCTGCGGCTATCTTTTCCACACAGCTGGATGACTTTCTCGGAGGTGGTCCCGTTCAGTTCCGCGAGGTCCAAAACAACGAGTCGCTCACCTTCCTGGGCTACTTCAAGTCTGGCATCAAGTATAAGGTAAACTCAGCTTTGTATGAATGAAAATGGCCCTTCTCAGAAGCAGAGTTCATCATTAACTTGCAGTGAGACTACAAAAGTAGAATTCCTGCTGGCTTTGCTTTGTTGAAGCACCAAGGTTGATTCAATTATGGCTCCAAAACATCCATTACTGTTTAGTCATGGCACATTCTTTCCATAATATTCAGCAATTTGTTGAGCTCAGTAAGTTTGCTTGGCTCTTTGAGAAGCACTCTGCTGAGTGGTTTGCATTTGGTTCTTTGCTTGTGTTTTGGCAATTATCCCAGTACGGTTTTATGTAATGTAATGAGTGAACTGTCTTTCTCGACTCCTCAGCAAGGTGGGGTTGCGTCCGGCTTCAATCACGTGTTGACCAATGATGTGGATGTGAAGCGTCTGCTGCACATCAAGGGCAGGAGGGCCATCAGAGCCACTGAGGTGGAGATGTCCTGGAGCAGCTTCAACAAAGGAGACTGCTTTATTGTAGACCTGGGGAAGGTATGGATATCTGAACCTGACCTGACCACTCATTTTATTTAGATACTTTCCTATAACAATTAGGGCTGCCAATAGAAAACATTCAAATGGAATTAATTAATTGCAATTTACTTCTCAATATTTGCAAAGAATTTTTTTTTTTAGATAATTCAAAGACATATTATTCTGACGGATAAGAAAACGGTTAAATAGATGTAGAATTAGAAGTCAATATATCTTTGAAGTTTTAATATTATCTTTCATGCTGTGTGTAATATAGCTGTTTGTGAATGTAAAAGGTCTGACAAGTTTTAAAAATAAAAGTGCACGACAAATAAAGTTACTGTCTCCTAAAAGAAAGAATCGATTCTGAGGAAGATCCACAGCTGAAATTCAGATTTGGTCATAGGCACTTAGTTTCTTACGTGCTGGAAGTGGTGAAAGTAGTGATTGATCGACCAATCACAACAGACTGAGCCATCTGACCAATCAGAGCAGAGTAGCTCACGGAAAGGAGGGGTTTAGAGAGACTGAATCATTGATTGAATCGTTTCAGACACTGTTTTTTAAACGTTTTGTAGGAGACCGCCAAAACATAATTAGAAACCTTTAAAATAGTTTAATGGACCACTTCCACCTAAAATGAGTGTCCGCAATAAGATTTAAAATCGACAGGAGCAATTCTTATCGACAGGAGAATGTATATTCTGATGTTTACTGTGTGCAGAATTTTCCGAACTTATCGGAACATGAAGTTTTAATCCAACCCAAACCAATCTGAGAAGGCAGCGGGTGTTAAAAATACACCATTATTTCACCACAGGGTGTTAATGTTCGTACAATTGAAAATACCTGTTTACAATTTGGAAAAATTAAAAATGTAATTTATTTCTGTGATGCAAAGCTGAATTTTCAGCATCATTACTCCAGTCTTCAGTGTCACATGATCCTTCAGAAATCATTCTAATATGATGATTTAATGCTCAATTTATTATTATTATCAATGTTAAAAACAGTTTAAAAAAACATTTTGTGGAAACCATTAAACATAATCTTCCAGGATTCTTTGATAAATAGACATTTAAAAAGAACAATATTTATTTGAAATTCAATTTGCAACATTATAAATGTATTCTATGTATCTATTGATCATTTGAATGCATCCTCGCCGAATAAAAGTATTAATTTCTTTCTTTCAAAATAAAATCTTACTGTCCCCAAACATTTGAACGGTAGTGTTTATTTGAGTTATTTTTAAGACACTTCTCTCATTTTTTGCTAGGATATTTATCAGTGGTGTGGCTGTGACTGCAATCGTTTTGAGCGTCTGAAGGCCTCCCAGTTGGCCATTGATATCCGGGACAATGAGAGGAACGGCAGGGCCAAGCTGGTCATGGTGGAGGACGGGGCTGAACCAGAGGCTCTGACTGAAGTGAGTGAAAGATTTCCACTCAACTTTTCCCGTAACAATTTCCACACAACCATTATCTGAATTACTCCACAATATGGGTAGAAATCCACTTGAAAATCATTCTCATTTGATTTGTTTGTGTTTGCTGGTTAAGTTCAAAATGTTCAAAGCTGACTACCCAAAAAAATGCCTGCTTTAAAAAAAAATTACATGCAGTGTTACATTTCCATGGATGCTGAATGACCATATATTATGGTATTGACACCATCAGCCAGGCCTGATGTAAAACTTGGCACTATGGCTTGGTTGTTTGTGTTCTGGCTCTGGCTTGTGTATTTTGCTAATGAGAATGCATCCATCATGTGTTTAGTGAAGAAGGAAGAGTTTTGCATGCCAAATATCAGGTCATTCAGCACAGGTTTGAATAGGGTCCACTTGGCATCAGATAAGTGTTAGAAATAAAGCCCCACTGTGACCATATGAGCCGTAATCCTGTATTTCCTCCCGCAGGCTCTAGGGCCCAAAACCACCATCAGCCCTGCAACTCCAGACGATGAGGAAGTGGAATCCGCCAACAAGAAAAAGGGAGCATTGTACATGGTAATAAATGCTGTTTCCAAATTTGCATACTATCCATCCTATATAGTATTTGAAATTAGGAATTTCCCGAATTGAAGTATGTTGAATTGAGTATCCCAACAATATCAGGATGGTTTACTGTTTTTTATTTGAATTGCCCATTCTGTGTTGGATGAGGATTGGATTAGAACTACAAACACAATTAAAAAGTGTTAAAAAACTACAAACGTGGCAGATGTGTGAGACCGACGGCTAAGTAGAGAGGTTTAGCTTGATTTAATAATCAGTATTCTTAAACAACCATGTAGGAAAACACACAATGGCCATATCCCAGGACTACAAATCCAAGATTCATCAGGCTCAAATTGTGAAAGAATGGTTGGGCATGAAGAAAGCATGAAGAATCATTTCCACACATGAATCGGCACCTCTGAGTTCAGATCTTAAATTCATTGAAAGTCTTTGGGATGTGCTGGAGGAGACTTTACAGAGTGCTTGACTCTTGCATTGTCAATACAAGATCTTGACCAAACATTGATGCACATCTTGATGGAAATAAATGTTTTAATGTTATTTTCATCAAGTGGTGCATCTATTTTTGGTCAAGATCTTGTGGGATTCATGTGTGAAAATGATTCTTCATGCTCCCTCCCAACCATTCTCTCACAATTTGAGCCTGATGAATCTTGGCTTTGTCATCCTGGAATATGGCCATGATGTGTCTTCATACACGTTGTTTAAGAAATTAAAAGCTACACACTCCATTAATTACGGTTAGAAGAAATGTTACCAAACATATAACATGCTAGAAACATAATAACCACTGCAATAATGATCCAGTCATAGACTCTTAAGCATTTGCCAATTTAAATCCAAACAGCGACTTTTTTCACTTTTAAATTCATTATTTAAACGCATGAGGAGAATTCTCCACATGAAAGACCAACAACGGGCAGATCAACGTGCTACTACATTTCTCTCCAGTACGGTAGGAAATGAAACGTGGAATATGTTAAATGTGACGAGATGATTGACAGGGCAGTTTAAAACAGTGACAGGATGCATGTAAATAAGTGTCAAGGCTTGCCTACTCTTCTGCCACACACTCAAAAGCATGTACGTTTTCTTCACAAAATAATTAGGGTGTAGTATAAGCATGTGAATTGGGATGAAGGGAAAGTCTCTTATCTCTACTCATGTTTTAGCTCACTGGTACATATTCAGTTCTTAATTATTTATGTGGACTGCTTTACATTTACACAACTGACAGCTGTAAAGCCTAAAATGCTGCCGACATCATTCACACAAGAACAAAACGTTGTGTTTCCCATCAGCTATATTTTTTAAGCGTTACAAGCGTAATACCTTTATTTATCTCTTCTCAATTCATGTGGTTTGCTATTGTTATTGTAGATCTCAGATGCGTCTGGCTCCATGAAAACATCTGTTGTGGCCCAGAGCAGCCCGTTCAAGCAGGAGATGCTCTCCCTCGAAGAGTGCTACATCCTGGACAATGGAGTTGATAAGAATGTGTTTGTATGGAAAGGTGTGTCTCTCAATGTGCATGCACAAACTTGAAAATCAACTTGAAAACAAAATCAATCATATTTTCTTTTCTAATACACATTCCTAGTCTTATTGTGCATCATTCATCGGTGCACATTATTCCAAAGAAAACAAATTCATCCAAATGAAATAACTTGAACCGCCTCTGAAACAACTTTCCTTTTCATCTGATGTCATCTGACCATGCAGGTCAATTATTAATTAATGTTATCCAACAGCCAGTTGTTGAATCCTTTTAGACATTGCATGTGCCTCGTATCTTATGTATTATTATAGATATGTCACACTGATATCATCTTTGTGTGTTGTGTGGCAGGCATTGCAGATCACTGGAGGCCCTTTGTTTAAATGTGCCAACGTATTTTTCATAAAGATAAAAGAGCTTCATTCAGCATATGACTTTTGTCTTGCCTTTCCTGACAGGACCGAATGCAAACACATCTGAACGCAGAGCAGCTATGAAATCAGCAGAGCAGTTCATTAAAGAGAAGAACTACTCTAATAAAACACAGGTACATACAAAATGAGCATTTTAAACACACACACACACACACACACACACACGCACGCACGCACGCACGCACGCACGCACGCACGCACGCACACACACACACACACACACACACACACACACACACACACACACACACACACACACACACACACACACACACACACACACACTGGTAACACAGTAAGGTTTCATTTGTTAACATTAGTTGCATTGACTACCATGAACTGAGACAGTTTTTATGAGAAATATTTTTTTACAGCATTTATTAACTTTTGATAATGTTAAACTGTAAAACATTATATGATCAATCAGTTATGACGTGTTTTTACATTGCTTTAACTCATTAAAAATAAGTTAAGCAATTTTCAACTTTCTTTATATTATACAAGATTCAACTTATAAGTCAGTTAAATGTAATTTAAGTTGAAATGACTTAAACATCAAAGTTGATTGTACTTGTTTGTAAGGCAGCAACTTTTTTTGCAGTATAGTTAATAAGTGTTCATGTTCATGTTAGTTCACAGTGCAGTAACTAATGTTAACATACAAATTTTGTAAATTAATAAGTAAATGTGGAAATTGACTAAGATTTATAAACACTCTACAAGTATTATTCATGTTAACTAATGTTGTTAACATTTGAAACCTTATTGTATAGTATTACCAACACACTGATAATATTGACAAAAATATTGTGGTTTGTAAAAATCTGCATTTTAAACAATGTATATGATTATACAATAATACATGTCTGAATACGCAATGGTTTATATGTTTTCTGATTTCATATAACATCTTACATAAAACATGATCGAAGATATGTTTACTACATTAGTACTGTATATATAAAGAGTTAATGTTTGGATTACTGATGCTGTACTTTCAATGCTTGCTGTTGTAGATCCAAGTGCTTCCAGCAGGGGGCGAGACGACCCTGTTCAAGCAGTTCTTCTCTAACTGGAAGGACAAGGACCAAACCACTGGCCCTACCAAGGCCTACACCATTGGCAAAATAGCCCAAGTGGAGCAGATTCCTTTCGATGCCTCCTGCCTCCATAACAACAAGGCCATGGCAGCCCAGCACAACATGGTCGATGATGGTTCTGGAAAAGTCCAGGTCAATTTCATTTTGGTCATCAAACTCTCTCACACTGACTACTGTACTGTTTACTGTTGGGACTACTGTAACGTTTGGTCGTTAAGATGTTTTTAATTTTTTTTGGGGAAAAAAACTTTTATTCAGCGAGGATGCATTACATTGACAGTAAATATATTTATAAAGTTAGAAAAGATTTCCATTTAAAAAAATAAGTGTATCAAAATTATAAGTATGATTTCTGAGGGATCATGTCACACACGGAAGAGCTTTGATCACAGGAATAAATTAGATTTTAAAATATATTCAAATAGAAAACAGATCTTTTAAATTGTATTAATATTTCACAATATTACTGTTTTACTGTGTTTTTGATAAAATGCAAATAAAGTCTTGGTCAGGCATAATAGAAAAAATCTTACCGACCCCAATCTTTTGAACGATGGTCTTAATAAAGTTGAAATGTTTAAGGTCTGCTATAATTTTAGATCTATAGGCTTATTACCCTTGAACAAATTATAGCAAAACAAAAAAATAAAAATAAAAATAAAGTGGCCACCCCAAGATCTTTGCAAGCTGTTAAAGTAGAATATTATAGAATCAAATTAACTTTTTGCTACGCAGGCCGTTTTTTAATGTTTTTTTTTAAATAAATTATTAAAACATTTACTAACCATGTTTTTTTCTTACAAGCCATTATATGTATTTTTATTTATACAATTTTAATATTCATATATTTTTTCTTATGATAATAAGATAAAAAAAAAGATGAGATTAGACTGGGATTTTTTTTCCCTTAATTTTTTACATCAGTGAGGATCCTAATATCATTTTCATAATGCCATTTAAACCATATTTTATATTGAAGTTTCTTGCCAGCCGCAAAAATCCAATTTTGTCTTGCATTCGGCGCATAATGAGGTTTAATGTTGCTGCTTATACGTATAAAGGGGAGATCAAGTTCAAGGCAATGTTCTTTAATCACTCGTGTTTGTCTGAATCAGATCTGGCGTGTGGAAGGAGGGGACCGTGTCCCGGTGGAACCCTCTACCTACGGTCAGTTCTTTGGAGGAGACTGTTACCTAATCCTCTACAGTTACAAACAGGGAAGCAGAGAGCAGCATATCATCTACACCTGGTCAGTCCATAACATCTTTAAAGTGTTTTGCTTCATAATATCTATATAGATTGTGACATATGAACAAAATATTGTGTGTGTGTCGTTGTGCTGCAGGCAGGGATTGAAGTGCACTCAGGATGAGCTGGCAGCTTCTGCCTTCCTTACTGTCCAGCTGGACGACTCCATGGGAGGAGCTCCCGTTCAGGTTGGAATAATCCATTTGTGGAAGAAAACAGCATTGTGAAGAGTTCCAATACATTAAGCCCTAATAATTCTTATTATCACTGATACAGTAGTGTTCACTAACATGTTAGATCAGCATAGTTTCCATTGTAGTCCACATAAGAGAGAACCATACAATCAGATTCATGCCTACTTGAGTATCTACACTCCTTCTTTACACAACAAGTGATCTTTGACCAGTCCACCTTTTGTCCAACAATGTGATTTAGCACTCTCAGAACTTTACGGGCATGTTGAAAATTTGATTTATTTACAGCACTTTCAAAATCATTCAATTCTGACTCAAGGCAAGATCTGTGATATAAGCTGGGTGACCTCAGCTAGAGACATATCATAGAGCCGCATCTTTCTGGACAACTCTCTCTTAAACTTTAAAAAAAGAAAAAAAAAGAAAAAAAAAGAAAAAAAAGAAAAAAAAGAAAAATTTCTATGCACTGATGGCAAACTCTCAACAAGTCTTTCTATGGCTTCAGGACCTAGAGTTGTATTGACTGCTTGTATGGCGGTTGCAGATGGAACAGTATCGACCCTACTCTGAGCATTTTGTCTTGCTCCACACACACCAACTACATTCACATCTTTATTCATCAATCCAGCATTGCCATTGTCCTCTATTCTACAGAAAGACTGCAAGTCAGGATAAGTTTCATCTTGATTGTTGGTCTTCTGAGTCACATTTGGTTGAGGCCTTGTGATGGCCCACCTTTTTCATGAGACAGGACACTCAAGTGCGTAATTTTTGTTCTGGCCTTTTAACTTAGCAATACACTGAGCTTGTTCTTGTGCAATGTATAAGCTAAATTCTCTGTGGCAGCAGAAAAGGCCTTTTATGTTTTTTCTTTGTGATACATGCCCCAAATACTTTTTTGCATTCTTCAATTGACCATAATTTTTCTGGATTCAATACCAAATTTCTTTGTCAAATCCAACCTGACTGACTCTGTCACTGTGGAGTCCATGTGCTCCCCTAACAATGATTTATCTCACTGTCTGTCCAATGAATTAATCTAGTATTCCTTCTCAACATTTTGTAATGTCTTTCTCTCACAACAGGATACTTCCAACACCTCACCAAAAAAGCACAGGATAACTTGTAAATTTGTTAACACAGAGCAACTCTTGTTAACCTTCCCTTTAAGAGCAGAGGATAACCTAGTTAATCCACATCATAATGTATTCAACCTTCCCTGGCGAGCAGAGGAGAACCACTTTGCTAACACACTGTAACAGTTGTAACCTTCCCTGACTTAACAGAGGATGAACCTTCTCCTCTAGCAAAGTAGAGGATAACTATTGTTAACAAAACCCTGCAGCTGTTTGTTAACACTTCTCTGGCAGCACAGAGGATGATAACCAAATGTACTGGTCTGTGGTCTATAGTGGTTCTTTGGATAGAGTGAGACTCACCAAATTGTGGTTGAGATGAAAATAATTCTGTCTGGAGCGATGTAGGGTGAGAAGCTCTATCCGGGTCACGGCACCAAAACTGTTGGAAACTCAGAAGCAAAGACCAAGAGACTTGTTTGTATCTTCAGCAGGTTTCTTTATTGAGAACAAGAGCTGTTGGTAGCTGCAGTCATCAAGTCTAACTAAGCCAACGATGCATCGTAGTTTACATAGATTTTAGTGGGCAGTGCTTAGAAATGGAGACAAAGCACCTGGGAGACGACCTTAAATGAAGCATGCAAATGAAGTATCCAGGTATAGGAACCCGCCCCAGACTCTAGAGTGTCACCAGTCCAAATCCATCAGCATAACTATTCAAAAGATGGGACAGGGGCTCCAAGAGAGTCTAACTGATCTGACTCATTTGACTTACAATAAAAAGAAAAGGACTGGCAGAAACCTCTTGCTAAAATCTTTACTTAACAGAATCATTTATCTTATGTCATCATCTTTACCTTTGTTACCTTCCCAATTAGTTTTCTAGGGGCAAAAGGGAAGTAAAATTTTAAAGCAAAAGTTAACAGCGACAAAGAGAAGTTTTTAACCGATCTGAGCCCCAGTACACAATACACAAAGTAAGACTTCCAATACATTTATTTACAATAAACAAGTGATAACATTAATACAGTGCAAAAAGAACCCTAAACAAACAACTCCAAAAGAAAAAGAAAAAGGAATAAAGTATGTACTTCAGGGGCCTCATTTATAACCGTTGCGTACGCACAAAACAGGCCCTGAAAGATGCGTACGCTACTTCCGACGCATAAGTTGTGATTTATAAAAACAAACTTGACGGGAAAATTTGCGCACCTGCAATCAAACTCTGACCCATGCGTACAAACGTTTTGGAGATGGAGCAGTTTGGCGACACCGATGGTGAGCTGGAGTTAAATGTCTTTTTGGTCACTTTTAGACAGAAAATCTAAAGAATATTATACATATACAGAAAGATAATACAAATATAATTTCACTCACCAAGCCTATCACATGAAGCAAACATCCATCCCTTCTTAAATCTCCGCGCCAGCGAGCACGTTGAAACTGATGCAGCCTTTCTAAATCATTATACGTCCTAATCATAAATAGGCCTACAGTGCATGTTCACAATACAGTTTAAATAAATAAAATAATGATTTAAACTATGTTTTACTTCTGATATAAACATTTAGATTAAATATGCCATTCTCATTAATGGTGTTAAACACTTAAATTTCATGAAATCATTACTGAGAAGTTACAACATTTTTATATTCAATAAATATAAATATTTGTTGTGGATGCAATGCTTTTGAACACTTTTCCTCTGGCATGCTGTGTTTTAATGTTTTAACTACAGCGATTAATTGCTTATCATGATTATAGCAGATTGTCTGAGAAAATAGACCTTGTTGTGCATTATTTGCACAAAACTATCTTTTTCCATAAAAAATATAAATCATTTAAAAATACTATTTGGCCAGTGGAAAAGATTGAGAAAAACTTTCTCTGAAATGTATTTTACACTATTTGATTTATTGAAAAACAAGGCAAGGATAGGCTATTAAATAATTTTTACTAATGACATCCGTATTTCATATTTTCGTAATGTCTGGAACCGTTAAACATGTTATCCCGTGGATGAATAATCATATGCAAATGATATGTAGATGAGGATATGCATAGTAAAACTAGGCGTTGTAAGCTCCATATATGGTTATTTCGGGGTGGAGACGCATGTGCGCACAAAGTTACGATGACTGGGATTTATAAAGTGAATTCAGCGAAGATTCTGGCGTACGCACGGTTTTATAAGTCTCAATTTTTGTTTGCGTACGCCATTTTCGGCTTTCGGCGCACATACACTTTTAGTAAGGATTCTACGCACAGTTTTATAAATGAGGCTCCTGGAGCGGGTAAAGCCAAAACAACGAACAAAAGATCACTACCTGGTAGAAGAAAATCTAATTAACCTACAACAATAAATACAAATAAACAACAGAACTCTTACCTTACTTCCTAACGAACAAAAACAGGAGAAGATGAGAATAAAAGAAAATGGCACCCATCTCCCTACTGCTCCAGCACTCAATAGCGGACAAACAACTCAAAGCTGTACACTACATCCACAAGATATTTAAGTTTAATCTTGTTTTAAGCTTAACACATCTAGACTTACTGCCACTGCAGCCATAACAACACATTTAAGCTTAAAACACACCAACAAGAGAAACACTCTGGGACTGTTGCCATCAACAGTCTCAGACTCTTGGGAGGAGAAATCTCTCTTCGTCTCTCTCTCCGGCTCTGCTTAAATACTGGATCCCCTACCATTGATGAGGAGTAGCTAGGTCCCATCGCCTAGATTAGGACAGGGAGGAGCACAGGAAATTGGACAGACCATACTACAAAAACTACAACTCCCAGCAGGCCGTTGGGTCCATTGGCAGCACACACAATACATCAATGATTGACACTTACACATTATTGTAAAACACAAATGCCTACGTCCTGGGTCGTAACACCTTAAATTCTTAATACAATGTACTTCCCCTTAGTTTTTCATGTGATGTTGTGTAAGGATGTAGGATCAGCAGATCTTAAACAGATTCTTAAATTTTGTAATCCCACAATACTCTTGTGTGTTGTGGCTTTTATCAGTTGCAGTCTCATGTACCATCATTAAAAAGATGCTAAAACGATTTCATCCATCTGAATACATTGCTCAGGTGCGAGTGACAGAGGGTCAGGAACCCCCTCACCTGATGAGTCTGTTCAAAGGCAAACCTATGATCATTCATAGTGGAGGCACGTCCCGCAAGGACGGCCAGACCAAAGCGGGCAGCACACGCCTCTTCCACATCCGACAGAGCTCTTCTAGAGCCACACGTGCCGTAGAGGTCAGTCACAGTCTGGACACTGTCATACATATAGTATGATGCTTCTCATTAATCACTGCATTTATCTTCCATAGGTTGAACCATGTGCATCCAAATTAAACACCAATGACGTGTTTGTGCTGAGCTCGCCAGACTGTGTGTTTGTGTGGAAAGGAGCAGGTGCCAGCGAGGAAGAAATGGTCGCTGCTAAGTATGTCGTGAGTGTGCTGGAGAAAAAATCCACTGATGTGACCGAGGGTAAAGAACCAGGTGAGTCCACCATGTTTTTTTGGTGTGAGGTGCATTATGTGATCCTGTCTTAAAGGTATAGTTCACCCAAAAATAAAAATTCTGTCATCATTCACTCACCCTCAAGTTTTTCCAAACCTGTATGAATTTCTTTCTTCAGTTGAACACAAAAGAAGATATTTCGAAGAATGTCAGTAACCAAACAGTTGATGGACCCCATTTACTTCCAGTATTTTTTTTCCATACGATGGAAGTCAACTGTTTGGTTACCCATATTCTTCAAAATTTCTTTTTTTTATGTTTAACAGAAGAAAGAAACTCATACAACAACTTGAGGGTGAGTAAATGATGTCAGAATTTTCATTTTTGTGTGAACTATCCCTTTAACTCCTTTCTTATGTGTCTCTCTTCAGCTGGATTCTGGTCGGCTCTGGGCGGGAAGAAGGAATACCAGACATCTCCATCTCTAAGAAACATGGTCAAACCACCACGTCTGTTCGGCTGCTCCAATAAGACGGGCCGGCTGGTGGTAAGTGAAGATTCACAGAACCACACAGGCTGGCTGGAGGAAAGCTACGGTTTGTGAATGTGATGATGATGTCATGGATGGATTGTCTTGTGCTTTTTCTTAGGTTGAGGAAGTTCCTGGAGACTTTAATCAGACAGACTTGGCTACCGATGATGTCATGTTGCTTGACACCTGGGATCAGGTGAGTTAACACATATAGGGGATTTTGTGGGGAAAATGCCTATTGGGGATTTTTGTGGGAAAGTGTGATTTCTAGACCTTAAAAGGCATAGAAAATAATAACATCTTAAAAAGTTATGAAATTTCTGTGATATCATTTTTTTTAGTTATGTCAGCCTCTAAAATATTTTAAGCAGAAATTGCTGAGAAATGACCATAGTTGTGAGTTAAAAATATATATTTTTAAATTAGCATTTTTAAAGAACCTAATGTTTAAAAACTGCTGCTCTTTCTAGATCTTTCTTTGGATTGGTAATGAGGCCAATGAGGTCGAAAAAACGGAGTCACCAAAAATCGGTGAGTGACATGCTTACTAAATCATTTTTCATACAGCATTGAGTTTTAGCTTTTCTGTCTTTGCCAGAGCAGAATCACTCACATTATCCTCCATCATAAAACATATATTTCTGGATGCTGATTGTTCAATACAGAATTCCAGTCATGTTCCACTCAACAGTATGTTCTATTAATAGAGTGCTTCAGGATTGAGCCATAAAATCTGAAAACAAGTGAGCATGTTTGAACTTCTGGTTCCATTGTCCTGAAGTCAATCGGTTTTTTGTTTTAAAATAGGATTTGGTTAAATACCTGAAATAAGGTCTATGGTGAGCACAAGCTCAACAAATTCTCATGTTTTATTCTACTGCATAAAATACAGCTGTAATACCCCACTCATAGGCCTGGTTTCATAGACATGGCTTATATATTAGGTAAGGATTAGGCCTTAGTTTAATTAGGACATTTAAGTATCTTTTATAAATGTGCCTTAGCAAAAACATTACTGATGTGCATCTTGAGACAAAACAAGGACACTGACATGTTTTAAGATATGTCACTGCAAGTAGCTTTCAGTTAAAACGGCTCAATAATGCATTTTAGTCTGGGACTAGGCTTAAGCCTTGTCTGTGAAACCAGGGTATCATTTTTTAAGCTTTTACTTATCTTGAAAAATTCAGTTTCTAACAAGTGACTAAATGGGACTGAAGAGGTTTCATGGACATTAAACTCATCTACTCGCTAGTCCCCTTTCACAGCCTTATTGTGTTTATAATCGGCCTCTTGCTTACTATTCTAACTCGGATTTTTCAATTAGTAGATTTTAAATAAAGATTAGAGTTTAATGGCGGTGATGTTGAAGTAATGCAATGGTGTATAGTTTGTTTATAGCCTACCTTTAGCTTTTTACTTCTGGCTATTGTATTTAGGCTTCAAAATTCAGTATAGTTGTGTTTATTTGTGAAGATTACCTTAATGAACAAACCTTGTAATTTTCTGCAATAAAAAAAGCCAATGGAAAAATCCTATTGGCTTTTTGTCAAGAGAACCAGGCTGATGCTGACTTCCGGGTTGGCAAAAATAAATACATGATACCTTAAACAAGTTTTGAGCCTAAAATGATGTTCTCTGTCTATAGCTAAGGATTATGTGGACTCTGATCCTTCTGGACGTCGTGGGCTGCCCATCGCAACCATAAAGCAGGGGGCCGAGCCCCCAACCTTCACAGGCTGGTTCCAGGCTTGGGACCCTAAAATGTGGGACACTGACCCTATGGAGAGAATCCGATCTTCCTTTTAAATCCAGAACCGTTCCCTCTTTTTATTTTATTTTATTTTATACAAGCACTTCCTGTTCCTGTGCCATAAATTGTAACTTTCCCAGGTTTTACAAAATTTAAAGACTGTTGAAATACCCATCTCACTTAAAGGTGCACTTGGCAATTTGTTTTTGGTTTACATTGTGTAGGGCAGTATGACCGTAGCCTTGGACTGTTACTAGTTGTTAGTTACAGAAGCCATTGTAGAAATGCTCTCATCACAATCAGCCATGATTCATTTATTCAGTAAGCAAAACATTTTTGTAATATGTGAGTTACTGAGACAAAGTGAGTAGTATTTGGCTAGTCATGTGATCTCAACACGTCTGTCCTCATGAGGCGGCAACCCAATCCATGTAAAAATAAAAACAGCTTATTTAGTGCCACTGATCATTTTAAACATACACAAAAGTACTGTTAATTTCTTTAATAAGTTAAAATTACCTAGTGCACCTTTAAGACTGACAGATTTCAGAGTTACAGATCTAAAGTTTTATTGAACCTATACTAGTAAAATGGATTTAGTATGTTTAGCTGTTCAACCAGAACCAGCTGTCATAATAGAAGAAAACCCGCCAAAGTGATTAGCACTCAAAATAGTGGATTAGTTACCCTATTTTACCCTTGTTATTTTGTTGAAAGTCTTTAGACTATTTATTTCAGGTTGGCACTGCCATTATGACCTCCTAACGTGTCAACATGTTATAAAAATGTGTGGCAAAATTCTTTGATTTTTTTTTACACACAAGCCATTGATATATTTCCAGCTAGTTCTTTGTTGTTATGTTCAACTTTAATAAATTTTGAGAAGACTCATTTACTATACTTTAGATTTACTGCATATAACATGGACATACAAATTCAGCATTTTAATAACCACAATATACATCGATGAGCCAAAACATTATGATCACCTGCCTAAGATGCTTTTGGTCCTCCTTGAGCTGCCAAAAACAGATCTTTAAGTCCTGTAGGATCAAACTCGGTCCAGCAAATCCCTGAGATGATCAATTGGATTGAGATCTGGGGAATTTGGATGCCAGGGCAACACCTTGAACTCTTCGACATGTTCCTCAAACCATTCCTAAACAATGTGTGCATGATCCTGCTGAAAGAGACCACTTCCACCAGGGAACATTGTCATGAAGGGGTATACCTGGTCTGCAACAATGTTTCGGTAGGTGGCTCATGTCAAATTAACGTCCACATGAATGGCCGGATTCAGGGTTTCCTAGCAGAACATTGCCCAGAACATCACACTCCCTCCACCGGCTTGTCCCCGTCCCACAATGCATCCTGGTGCCATCACTTCCCCTGGTAAACGGCTCATACATACATGGCTGTCCACGTGATGTAAAAGAAAGAGGGACTCATCGGACCAGCCGATCCACTTTGTTTCCCTCAGGTATCCTGTCTGGTCTGAGCCTGGATGAGCCTTGGTTTCCCAACACCCTGTCGCTGGTTTGTGGTTTGTCTCTCCTCGGACACAACACACAAGCCTTGCCATTTCAGACATACTCTGACCCAGTTGCATTGCTGTAACAATTTGGCCCTAGTCACTCAGATATCTATTCCTGCCCATTTCTCCTGCATCCAACACATTGATTATGAGAAATGATTGTTTGCTAGTTGTTTTCTATTTTAACAGTTGTTTTCTATTTTAAGAATATTTTTCAAAATTACTGTTTTCAATTCATTTTCAATCAAAGAAATGCAGTATTGGTAATAAGTGGCTTTTTTCTAAAATATTTAAAAACCTTACCAACCCCAAACTTTTAAATAGTGTATGAATAATTGATTTACCACTATATCATTTTATTATAACATTAATTTCAATTCGTATCACAATGACAGACCTATGTTTATCTGTTTTACTCCTCCTCAGTTAGACTTTAAACAGGATCACTAGGATTAAGTCACATGAGTCATAGGCGTTGGTCTAGTCTAGATCATACTATGCAATGACGCTGTTCTCTTGTGCCAAGAAGCTGGGTAACTAGGCTACCTGTTTTCTCTAGACAACCTATCATCTCTAAAATGCCATGTTTGCCACTAGCTTGTCTGAAATCGCTATCATGATGCACATGCAAGTTTTGAACACATTTTTACAGCAGCTGAGTGATGTCCTAAGAATCAAACTGTATATGGGTATGATGATGACTGTCCTGAACTGAAGCCATCCTGTGTCATTCTCTTGAGATCTAAAGCTCTCTCTGTATCTACGTTTGAAAATGTGTTCATGCAGCGGCCTGTCCCTACCTGGAGAGATAATACATTGCTTAACTCAACATATAGCTGCTGCCTGCTCACCAAAAAAACCCAGTGCTGGACAGGGCTAGAAAACAATGCAAAGCTTCTTCTTTAGTAATATTGTGGAAAACGGTGATCAATCAACCGTGATGTTCAAGATCTGAGAACGTTTTACAGAGGTTGTCATCTAATTTTAAACGCTTTACCTTTACGTTCTCACATGCTGACAGCTGAAGTTTCAGGTTCTATGAAAAACTGAAAGAGCAACACAATTGAAAACGAGTAGTCTGAATTTGAAACGGTTAAATGACAATGTTGTAAAATACGTTTATCATCACTTACTACCTCGGAGATGAATATTCCCAACAGTAGCAGCAACACAAGGCTAAAATGAAGCAGGTCTGTGCTATTGTCAGGTTTTGCATGGCGGCTGGGGAGGCTCTCAGTTGCCTCCAGCACAATCTGAAAAATTCATAGAACAGCATAATTTTAGCCACACTGACTGTCAGTGAATGTGTTTCCTGTATAGTGTCATTTTCTGATGCAGTTTTTAAATGAGAATGATCTTAATTCCTAAAAATAAAACATTATTAATACATTAGTATTATTACACTGTAAAAATTATTGTTGGTTTAACTTAAAAAGTACGCCAAGTAACCTGGTTGCCTTAAAATTTTGAGTTAATTTAATTTAAAAATTTGAATTAATACAATGAAGGAGATTGGTTTAATCATCAGAAACTCAAAATATTGTGTTATCTGAACCACATAAATGATCTAAGTTGATTTGACAAAAGAAAAAAAAAGTGATAAATACTGATAGATACTGAACATATGTTACTTTGTATTATTATTATTATGCTTAAATGATCACAAATTAAATCTTGGTTTTTAAAGCCTATCAGATATTTTTGAGAATAAAGATTGTTCTAGTAATAATAATACAATGTACTATTATTATTATAAACCTACTGAAATTTAGAGATTATCACAAATGACATTATGACAAATGTTTTGTATTAAAATGATTATGTACTAAAAATCTTGAAAGCATAAAATCAACCACTGCTGTTTTGCACACAGTGGTCAATGAAAAGCTTTGAGTTTTGTGCATCTGGCCAGGAGTCTGGCATGACGTCACGTGCACTCTTTTCGTCTGAGTTCCTGATGCAGGGTGGGTCACGTGGTCATCCCCTTTACCATATAGTTCCCTATGAAGAGCGCAACATGGGCAGTTCACTGGGGGTTTGAGACAGAGCCCGTGTCGCGCACTTAATCTCGGAAAGCGCAGTGGTCCACCTGGATGCAGTGACTTTCGTTTCTTTGCATTCAATCCTAGCGAAAGAGACACTTTTGAAAATGGCTGGAGCAATTATTGAAAATATGAGCACCAAAAAGTTGGTGATTGTGGGAGTAATTCTCCTTTTATTCCAGGCGTTCTCCTTTATGGTCGGAGGACTGATTGGTGAGTCCTTGCTACTTTTACAAATCCGCCTAGATTTTAGTTTACCTTTTTGCTGCACAGTGTGTACTAGTCATTCGTTCTGGTGTGTGAGATTCTGTGTTTTTCTAGCAACAAATAAGTCTTACTTGCTTAATGGCAAGGAGTGAAAAGTTGCGGAATGGCTTTGTTACAGTAGTGTCAAAGATGGGCGCTTATTTTCACCCGTCGACTGCTGCAGTCATTGTGCTGCTGCTTTTAGCGTCCCGCCTGTAAGTTTGTGAGCCGATATAAGCTATACGCGACATTTAGTTTTACTCGCTACTTCTGGGCCCTGAAGTTTCTTGTTTTTCCCGGGTAGCCTACCTGAAAAGCCTTGAGGAACTAGCCCGAGAAAGGCTCTGCTTGTTTAAACCCACTTGAGCTTGAATATTTGACCGTGAAAGAGTGTGTTTGTCGGTCAGTATTGTTTAAAAATAGCTTGATAATTACTGAGAGTTTTTTGCTATATACTTGCGCCTGGTTTTTGTATCATAAACACACATTTTATATTTGAAACAAATTTTAAATAGCTGTTCAGTATGTATAACTTCAAGTTAGACTAATGAAACTCAGGAGAAATCTGCGTACAACGTTTAAGAAACATATTTACAGCAAAACAAAAGCATGATGTTATTGACCGTTTTCTGTGTACAAATAATAGACAAAGCTAGCCAAAATTTCCTTTAACAGTGAAGTATATTGTATATTACAAACGTTGTTTATTTTAGTGAAGTGTAGTGAATTAACTTGGGTTTCTATTCTGCAGTGAAAGGGTTAATGAACAAGGGCCAATAAAGGGTTAAAGTAGATGCATCTTTAGAAGTTTTCTTTGATCTGAACAGACAAGCCCTCTGCTCCCACAGGCTCTTCCAGCTCCTGCCTGCATTTCCAATCGACCTCACCAATGTTATTCTATGCCCCTTTACAGCGATCAAATATTCCCTTCTATCTTAAGGATTGAGTATTCTTTTCCATGTAGCTTGTTCTGTTTTGCACCATTGGCGAAACCCGGTTTGTCCTCATCCACACTTCATCTTCGCAACCTCAGACTTCCTTCTGGTTTTGATAGGAAGGGAATCATTTCTTGGTCTTCTGCAGAATACGGGATGAATGGAGTTAAATTAGCTTGCTTTGGGCTATTCTTGCCTGTGATTGATTTAATGAAGCGGGATTCTTTTGTGTTTGTTCGGTGGCTGGTGGCAGACTGGGTAATTGAGTAGAAAGGCACACTGCTCCCCCTGTTATTGGACATCTTAAACACGGCATGAGGTCACCGGTCCGAAAGGCGACCATTATTTTATGGTGGTATTTTGAAGAGGGTTCGTTCTCAGGATTGTGGGTCAATGAATAATTGAACTGAAAGAGGTTTAGTATAGCTAATTTAGTATATTTCTCAGGAACAGGGTTGTAGCTTGTACCCCTCAAAACAGGAACAGAGCAATTTATAAGCCCACACATTAGCTTTTGAAATATTGGTGACATTTTAATGTTGCTTTGCTTTCACTGTTTGGAATCAAGACTGAACCTGAACAGTGTCCTCAAGCTATAGGCTGTTTCACATTATCTCGCACTTCCCGGTCACTTCAGATGTCCTCAATGACCCAGGAAGGGATCTATTGACTCATACTTAACAAACTACCAGGACCAGCCTCCTGAATGGTGGAGGAAGCCTGTTCGTACTTTCTCATGCTAATGACTCCCTCTTAGCAAGAGTTTATCAGAGAGTCACTTTACGAGTCTTGTATTCATTGTCTAGGGCCTTTTTTTCATTATACACTACCGTTTAAAATATGGGGGTGGTAAGTTTGGGGCTGCATTTATTTAATCAGTACAGTAATATTATGAAATATTATTACAATTTAAAAACTGTTTTCTATTTTAATATATTTTACAATAAAATGTAATTTATTCTAGTCTGCAGAGTCACATGATCATTCAGAAATGATTCTAATATGCTGATTTGCTGCTCAAGTAACGTTTTCTTATACATGTTGAAACTGGTTTTGCTGCTCCATATTTTTGTGGAAACTGTGATACATTTTTTTTCAGGGTACTTTGATAGAAAGTTCAAAAGACCAGCATTTATTTGAAATATATTTTTTGTAACAATGTAAAAGTCTTTACTGTTACTTTTAATGCGTCCTTGCTGGATAAAAGTATTACTTTTATTATTTAATTGTCTCTCAGTCTCAGCATTGTTTTAGCTTGATATGCATTTATGGATTTCTGTATGAATTTAAAATGTATTATTTACAAATCATTCACAATAAATCATTGTTTGTTTTTTATATATTTTTAAAAATAAAATGTACTTGGTATTTGTTTTAAAATTTATGAAACTATCACATTTATAACATTTTATAAAATGTTATATATATATAGCTTTTATTGAAGTGGTCATCTCAGGACAATCAAATAGCAATAATGAGAAAATCATAAAATCTATTCTATCGGTAGAATATGAATATATATAAATGCTCCATGCAATTCAGAAAGGTTCTTCTACGTGAAATGCAGAGAGATTTTGCTTCTCTCTTGCTAATGTGCAAAATATGGACACAAAATATCTCAAGTTATTTTAACTTGTTAGACAGACTGCTCTTAAATGAATCATAAAATGCATAATTTAAATCTTTTTCTTCAGCTCCAAGCCCCACCACCGCCGTCCACTACCTGGCAACCAAGTGTGTGGACACCATGAAGACCCACCATAAGGGCTCCAAATGGTTCATGCCATGGGGCCCCGACCAGTGCAGCAAGATCAGAGACTTTGATGAAGCCACGGCCAAGAGAATCGAGGCCAATAACATTGTGTTTGCGGTCCACATTCCTCTGCCCAACAGAGAGATGAGTGCCTGGTTCCAGTTCATGTTGGTTATCCTCCAGCTTGACATTGCATTCAAAATGCAAAACCCGATTGGTAAGTAATGAAAATGTGTGATCGTATGTGTTTGAGCAGGTCATATTTTGCTCATCCACCCTCCAAAAACATATCACCACCATATGGTTTGTAAGCTTATGTGAACATCGTTATTTTTCTAAAAGTGTAGGAGGGGACAAATGAACACCCAGAGGAATTTGCCATTCTATTCACCAAAAAGTAGATTGGATTTCTCACATGCTGTGAGAGGACTAACAATGATGGATGGTCTGTTTTCTCACTGTTGTAGTTGGAGCCTCAGGGACCTCAATAAGGATTTAGTCAGCATGCAGGTAGGAGGGAAATGCTCTAGGCTTTGACACAGACAATTGGAGGATAATAAAAGGAATTTAATCCTGCCATCTGGTTTCATTGCCATTTCATGAATTAAGATAAACTTACAAAATCAACTTTTGAAGATTAAGATTTTGTCTACATTAATCCAGAGATGAAACTGAGAGATCAAAGTTCTCACGCTGTTCTTCTGCCACCATCATTTTAGTAGCAAAATATATCACCACTTACTGGTGCGTTGAGGTCACCACTATGACTATTGTCAACAATAACTAGCACTTTGTTTTCTCATATTATTTTCATAAACAATATGGTTTAATTATAATTATTTAATTATATTATTTGAGTAGACCATTCCATTTTATTTATCCATGGCACATGCATTTTTATTTTTTATGTGTAGTCCAATGACTTGTTTGCATTATTTAGGCATTGTTTTATTTCATTGTAAGGCAGTAGTTTTCTTTTTATAGAGAAATTTGGCAATCAGAGTGTAAAATTCATTTTAAAAGTTAAGGAATCTTACACTGGTTCACTATAGGCCACTGTAATGTATATATTTGAATCATGTTAAGGTGATTTGGACATGGCTTTTAATGGTGAGACTTTTGCTTTTGTAATCAGGCTCTCAAAAAATTTGGATTTAGATTTATCGGCTTTTAAATATAAAGAGTTATCGGTATTGGCCAACATTTTCATATTGGTGCATCCCGAGTCAACATGTTTTTCCACTGGACCGCAATTGTGAGTACATTTTCTGTCATCTTTGCTGGAATGTATTATGAAGAAGGAAACTTTGTCTTTAGCAACAATGTAAAAAATGAATGGCACACAGCAGGTACATGCCACTATATAGAGAGATCTATGGGTTCAATAATCACATGATTAAACATGCGTCATCATTTTCTTTATTACCTTCATTTTTTTTACAGTCCACACTATGACAGCAAAACAGCTTTTTAATATGTATCCACTTGGGAGAGTGTCTTCAAAAAGCACAGTTTTTGCGGGACAAAAAGACGTGTCGGTGAGCACGGAAGGCCAAAACGTAGAGAGAAAGATGGTTTTTCAAATGTACCTGGATTAGTGTAGACTAAATGTCTATAAATATCTGAGCTTATTAGATGGTTCCATTCCATCACAATTTCTTATTTAAATCAGGTGGTTCTTGATTTGTCAAGTTTGAACCTGAAGCTGTGAAGACTTGCATAGTACTGTTACCATTTAAAATCATCTGGTTGTGGGAGGGTGTGGATCTGGAACGGCTCCAAGTCTGCCCTTTCAAAGATGGGATTAAGCGGATAACACTGGCCACTAATGAAGAGCCATTGTTGAGCTAGAGCAGTCTGGGAAAGTGAGCGGAACATCGGCTCCTTCTAGCAGCAGGAGAACCTTTGGCTATTCATGTCTTGAGAAATGTAGGAGGAGTCTTTTCGGTTTCTTAACACGTTACTGCTAGCGTGGAAGGAAGCCACCATGCTCCTGCTGTTATATACTCCACCCTGAAACACGTGCTTGTGCATAAACCAGCAAAAAAGAACATTTTTCGCTTGTTTTGCACAACGTTTTCACTATAAATGTCTATCATTGCATTATTTTTTATGCATTTGGCACTTGAAGAAACTATTTTTGTTGTTCAGGGTTTTGTAGCACCATCTGGAATGCGCTCTCCTAGAAGATCCTCCTCAGCCAGATGTTATGTGTTTACCATGAGTCGTGTGTGATCTTCTGCCAGAGCTGTTTCTCTCTGTGTGTGTGTGTGTCCTGTTCTCTGAGCAAGACCTCACAGACTGTCAAAGGTCTCCTCTAATAAGGTCCTAGCAGGGATTAATTTGGCACTCCGCATTCACCCATCACAGGCGTACTGTGCAATGTTTGGAAAGTCAATTCATTCTGAAAAAGTAACATATTGTACAGAGAAAGAAAAAGAGAGAGGCATGTTGCTGCTTCTAAATTAGTTGCTGCTTCTAAATTACAGATGGCACATGGGTAAAGACACCAATGCAAAGCAACTCTTTAAACCCATTTTGTGTTACCAAAACTCTAGAGACGAAGTTTGGCCAACCAATGGGGTGACTGCACTTCTGCGTCATGACATTCAATCAATTCAAATATATTTTTATATCGCTTTTGTAGCCTATCATATTACATATGGTTTCAAAGCAGCTTTACAGAAAAATGCAGTAATCTGTTATCAGAGGTGACTGTCAAAGTAATGTCCATATGTCAAAAATGCACAGTTCTAAGATGATACAAATAATGCAGTTAGCTAATATCATGTATTAATTTAGACAGAAACGATCTCATTGAAGCAATTGTTACAGCAGTTGTGATCGTAATGATTACAATATATAGAAAATTTTGCAGTTGTGTATGTTGATTCAGAGTTGGCGTCATCTGAAGTCCTTGCAGGGGTCGGTATCATCTCTTTACAGGTCATCATCATTAAATTGCAGTTGCTTTGATTTTGTTTGATTTATACAAAACAATTGTCAGAATCTAGATACGAGGCTAGGAAATCCCAATGCTGATTAAATAGAAAACTTTAAGCAAACATTACTTTTTTAATAATTATAGTAATATACATTTATAGAATTTGATTAATTTAGATATAAATTGGATCACCAGGGGTGTTTCTAGAGTTTGATCATAACTGGAGCACAACCCCCCACCCCCCCCCCCTCAAGAAACCGCATAAATCAAGTCGTATTTATTTCGTAGTATCGTATTACTTCAAAAAGCTTTCACCGATCAAGCAGCAAACAATGACAAATTAGTAGAGATGAGCAACCATTTTTTTTAGCACTTATGAACTCAAATCTGTGCCAAGTAAATTGGATCTGGAAAACCCAATAAAACAGACTAAATAATACAGATTCAAATAGGGTACTACTCATCACATCAATAAGAATTAGCCTGGTAGTTACCTCTCCTCAACTACAACATATTCTGATCGTCTGACTGGCTGCGAGATGAGTATTCCACAGGGAAAAGTGAAGAGGATATTTTCGCTGCTTGTACAATTAGCCTTCAAGTTTTAAGTAATTCAAATTATGTAAAGGACTATGCTCAATGAATAGGAAAGCCTATTTTCAGACATATCTACTCATTAGGAAAATTCAACATGAGCACAGGAAAAACTTTATTCTAAAAGGGTCTAGCAACGCCCCTGTCACTAGCCCCTCTACTTCATTTTCCATGGAGTGCCGTTGGTTCTCGCTTTCTCATCTCTCTGGCCCAAGCAGCAATAGTTTGGCCGGTCTCCAGCAATAACACAGCTGTTGAAATGGCTTAGTCGCCAGGGTGATGCGCGCTGCGCCCGGGCGGAATGTTTGTGTGCGCTAAGCTGACATTCAAAGCTCTTTGGCACAGCCGCTCGTAGGTGGGGGCCACCGCAGACACACTGGAGGAGAGAGGACCGGGCTAATAATGTCTGCCGCTCTCTGCCTTTCTTTACCTCCTGCCCCTCCCCCCATAAAGCTCAGTCCTCCACGTCCAGGAATTCTCTTTAGTGCTCTCCAGCTTGTTTCATAACACAAGAAGGATCTCTTTAGAGAAGTGAAGTGGAACACACAGGGCTGTGCAAAGCGATCTAAAACACGGGCCCCTTTGCCAGCTACCTCCTGCTTTCCCAAAGCTCAGGAGAATCATACCACATGACTCTAATACTTTGACTAACCCCAAGTTTTGAACATTTACGAAAATGCCAGTCTGTGAGGTTATGATTGACTTGAATAGGGTGTCCGTAGCTTAAATGACTCCCAGGTTACCTTGAGTTACTTTTAGCCACACAACAATGGCAGGGTTTATTGACGAGAATGGTATGAGCTGTCATGATTCTGTTATTTCACATGTCTGCATTTGGCCTTGTGTATACGTGTCCACTGCTGTTCTTCAGTCAGCAGGCACTCATTTCATTTTTTCAGATGTGAAGGTCTTGAAGAGATAAGTTATCTCAAATTAAAATTCTGTCATGTACTCACCCTCATGTTGGTGCATGTCATTGAGGTTTTTTTTTTTTTTTTTTAAACAAAACGTGAATTTGAGCTATATCCTGAATAATGAGGTCAACCATTTTTACTGTGCTTTTTTTGTCATTTAAGATTTAATACGACTCTTGCCCTTTAAGACAATGATTAAGTGACTGAAATTATCATATTTCTAAGTGAATGTTAAATTCAATGAATCGATTTGATCTAGTTCACAAAATTGGCCTAAATTATTCATTTACAGATCAGGGGCCAGATTCACGGAAATATTCTTAATAAAGAAGTTAAGAAGTTTCTTAAGTTGAGTTTCTTTATAAGAGTGCAATTCTTGAAGTCTAAATATTTGAAAAACTCAAATATTCTTGCCTTAGACTTTTTTTTTTTTTTGCACTACCTTCAGATTACCATAATAATCATAGTAAGTGTGTACCATTTCCGTCACAAATGGCTTGACAGGAGTTCAGCACTGTTGCAGTTTTTAATGTGCCATGTGATTTAAAAAAAAAGATAAATTAATTCTTAAATATTTTTTGAGAATACAAATATTCCCAATTAATTAAGTTTGGTAATAAGAAGAAAATTGCAATTAGGAAGAATTTTATTCCTAATGTTTTGTGAATCCGGCCCTAATCCAGTTGTAGCAGTTAACGGGTGAAGATTATCAGGCAATAAATTATTATTATTATTTTATTTTTCCCAATTAGCTGCTATTGTATGTTTTCAGGGAACTTGGATTAAATTGGAAAACAAGTCATATGGATATCGTTTTAGTCATATAAATACTTTATTTACTTTTTGGAGATTGAGACTCCTCATTTACTTTCATAATTTGAAAAAGAGTGGCCAGGATATTCTTTAAAAAATATCACCTCTGTGTTGCACAGAAGAAAAGAAGTCATATGGGTTAATATTCAATTATATTAATTGATTACTGTATAATGCAGCCACTGTGACTGGTTAAAGTGCAGAATCATTCTGATATTTCAAACTGAAGTAAGTGTCTTGGATGTTGGTGTGTAGATGATGGAGCTTTGGTCACCATGGACGTTGGTCTGGCCTACAGAGACAGCACCCTGAGTGAGTGGACTGAGATGGCCCACTCCATAGAACATCGCAAACTGAGCTGCAATTTCACTGCAACCAAGGTAAACACACTAGTAATTTCTGACCCATACCAGATCCAAACACACCCCTTACTGGAAGTGTTAACTGTTAAGTCCATTCTACAAGGTACAAGGCCAATTTTATTCTCAAATTGTGAAAATGAATCTATCTTATACATGACTGGTTCCCTTCAGTCTCTGTAAGCATTTTTTTTTTTTTTTTTTTTTTTCAGACTTCTGAGAATGAAGGTCGTAACTACGATTGTGACCTGTTGCCCTTCATGGAGGTTGGCAGCGTGGCCCATAAGTACTATCTCCTCAACATCCGACTACCTGTCAACGAACGCAAAAAAATCAACATCGGGATTGGGGAAATCAAAGACATCCGTCTTGTGGTGAGTTTTCAGACGGTGACTTTGATTAATACAGTCATAGGATGCATCTTTAAAACTCACTGTTGTGTAGGCGGTTTTGTTTGCATGGGAGGATTTTGGTCCAGGCTCGGCTTGTTATAATTGGCACACACTTCTGGACAGGGCAATGGTTATACAAATGTTAGTGGACTGAAGACATCTGGACTGCATCACCTCTTAATCTTCACTTCTGTTTGCCTTGTTCTTCTTATTTGACTCTCAGCAAACAACCATGCCCATCAATAAAATGTCCTTAATGTGTTTCTCATGATGTCACTATAATGTCCCTCTCATTGTAACTTTCCAGGGCATTCATCAAAACGGTGGCTTCACCAAGGTTTGGTTTGCCATGAAGACGTTCCTCACTCCCAGTATCCTCATTATCATGATCTGGTACTGGAAGAGAATCACCCAGATGACCAGGCCACCCGTCCTGCTGGAAAAGTAAAGCTATGTTTCTGTCATTTAAACTTGGCTCCTAGGTAAAATGTTAACATAGGACTAGACATTTTCTGTTTTTTTTTTTAGTTTACTGGTCAATGGAGTGAAGAAATGTAAGATAATTCAGATCCTCACACTGGTGTTACTATAGGAAGCATTGTATTATTAACATTTTCTGGCTGGGGTGGTTGCCAGGGCATTGCTATTTGGTTGTAAGGGTTACGAATTGTTTTTACAGTGTTGCTATGTGGTTGCTAGGTGCCTGCTTACTGTCCTCTCTCAAGTCTCCGTGATATTCTGGTTTTTAAATATGGTTCAGGACCCTCCTTCAGAGTAGGTTAATTCAGATGAAAAAAATCATAAATCCTATACATTTTATACATGTATATGCGTATAGTATGCACGCTCGTATTCAGAGAAACTTCCATTGCATTTATGTTATGCAGTTTATCAATTCATGCATTCCCTGACAATTGAACCATGACCTTGGCTCATCTGTTTGAGCTACAGGAATGCATTTAATATCTCAGTACATAATGCATTACTCTGTGAACAATGTTTGATATGATAATATTTTAGAAATTGATATTTTTTGATGAAATCTTGTTCATGATTTTTATCTTTACAAACTAAACGCCACATGCACCATCTATCCATTTCTCCCTCCCTCTGGTTTGGCACTAGCACTCCCAGAAGACTGAAAGCTCTCAGGCAGTCATACTTTGTGTGACTCACAGGCAGGATAATTATTCTTTCATGTTTTAAAAGCTCTGCCGAGCCAACTTCGCATACTGTTCCACTTAAGTGTCAAGATGGAACTAGAATCCCTTTTTACATCTCAAATAGGGAAGTCCAGGAATGTGTGACATGAGCTCCCCGCTGATTTTCTTATTATTGGAATGATGCCAGAATGCTGCTTCATGCCAGTGGAGCCGACAGAAGTGCTGCTTGTGTGCGAGTTACACATGTCTCCAGGGAACAGCTTTTTTTTAGTTGACGTCATGGATGCGCGCTGTCTTGCATTCTTGCACTTCACAGCTAGCTTTTCTTTGTGCCCTTGATGTGTAAGAGGAGGCTAAATGCCTTGTTTTTTCCCTGTAGTTCTTTTTAGTTTTTGAAATTGTTCTAATATGCTGATTTGCTACTCAAGAAACATTCATTATTATTATCAATGTTGAAAACGGTTGAGCTCCTTAATATTTTTGTGGAAACTCTGCATTTATTCAGGATTCTTTAATGAATGAACAACATTTATTTGTAATAGAAATCTTTTGTAACAGTCTTAAAGTATTATCAATTGAATGCCCTCAAGGGGAAAAAAAAGAACTTATTGACACCAAACTTTTGAATGGTAGTGTACCTTAAACTGTATTTAATGTTTTTTTCTGTGTACTTTGTACATTTGCTTTAGACTAAAGTTTTAAAAAATGTGTCCTTGTTTTTGTGGGTTCGCTTGTCATTTAATATCAAGTTTTACTTCTCGACAACTGAAAAGCTGCTTTGTTCACATCGGCAGCAAACCAAATGCACCTTCGTAGTTTGTACCCTCACCAGAGTTGAACTCATGAGAAATTCCCAGCATTCCAACACAATATGGTCTTCTTCTGCCCTGATCGGGCAGCCTGGAATGTGATTCATGTGTTTAAAGTCACACCCCATCTCAGTCTCACCAAATGGTCTTCTAGCTTGTCCTAGCATGCCTGCTTTTGAACACTAGAGAACAAAGAGCAAGATGGAGTCAAAATTGTTTTATCTTTTTTTCTTTTTCTTGGCTCTACTCTTTTGATATCTTTTCAGATATACGGTTGCAAAAGTGATCTTTGCTAGTATATTGATAATGATCCGATCTCTGTACACTTTGCTCTCTTTCAGGGTTATCTTCGCTCTGGGAATCTCCATGACCTTTATCAATATCCCAGTGGAATGGTTCTCAGTGGGTTTCGACTGGACCTGGATGCTGCTCTTTGGTGACATCCGTCAGGGCATCTTCTACGCCATGCTTCTTTCCTTCTGGATCATCTTCTGTGGAGAACATCTCATGGTTGGAGCCAATTTTTCCTTTTTTGTCTAAACCATAGAAGTCTGAGGAAAGATTTGAGCTTCTAATTGAGTTACTTGACCTGTTTTCCATATTCAAAACGTATTACTTTAATGCTTTCTTTTGTTGTTTTCTTCTAGGACCAGACTGAGAGAAACCGTTTTTCTGTGTACTGGAAACAGGTTGGACCTATTGTTTTTGGCTCATTCTGCCTCTTCATCTTTGATATGTGTGAGAGGTGAGCCAACGTTGAACTTCCCGCTTTCTTGGCATGAAGTAACTTTCTTTAGTTCCCATCTAACTCGAGTTCTTTAGTGCTTAGTGCTACTTGGTAAACAATATTTTTTTCTTTACTTTTTAGAGGAGTACAGCTGAAGAATCCTTTCTACAGTATCTGGGCCTCAGATGTTGGGACAGAGCTGGCTGTATCCTTCTGAAAGTGTGGGCTTTCGGTACAGATGTTTCTTAATTGAAGAGAAACTCTTCATGATGGTGGCTGATGGTCAAAACCCAAGTGGTGTTCAGTCTTGTATTCTGGTCATGCATCTTCTACTGCCTTTCGTACGAGGCAGTGTTCAGGCTTAACATCTAGTAAAGGCGTCTAGACTAAATGATGATCCACAGGAAGAGGTCTTAACACCATGCATATTACAACACTATCACAGAAGTACAGAAATCAGCATTATAGTAAAGTTATGACTTTAACTGAGGTTGGTGCAGATGGCCTTCATTATTGTGGCAGGAATCTGTGCATGTCTCTACTTCCTGTTCCTGTGCTTCATGGTGTTTCAAGTGTTCAGAAACGTCAGCGGGAAAAGGTCGTCCTTACCTGCTATGACGAAGGCTCGTCGACTGCACTATGAGGTAATGTGTAACCTAGATAGATAGTGTTAGCTTTTGTATGACTATTTATATGACTTTCTGGATGAAGACCCCAAAGTAGTTTGTGTTCAAACAAGTTTTTTGAAATTTCGCTAAAAAGGTAGCTTAGTTATCATTCTCACCAGCAGTCAGTTTATGATCATATGCCTACATTTTTGTGCTCACCAAGGCTGCATTTACTTAATCTAAAATACAGTAAAACTAATATTGTGAAATATTATAACTCTTTTCTGTTTTATATTTTTAAAATTTTCAGCATCATTACGGCAATCTTCAGTGTCAGATGATCCTTTAGAAATCATTCTAAAATGAATATTCTTTGATTCTCAAGAGAATCTTCTTACAATCAATGATGAAAACGGCTGCTTAAAAACATACTACAGGCTCCACAAAAATATTAAGCATTCTTTGGTTAAAATTGAAAAGAACAGCATTTATATGAAATGGAAAACTTTTGTATCATTCTAAATGTCTCTATCACTTTTCATCAGTTTAATGCATCTATATAATGTATAATAAAATGTATTTTTTTTTTCAAAAAGAAACATCTTACTGACCCCAAATTAAGTAGTAGTATGAATTCAGCTTTAATGTAAATTATGTATAATAGTTTATAAGCTTTATAATACTTTTATTTTTAAAGTTCCATGTGTTTATTTTACCATTTAGCATTTTCATAGCTTGAGTTTCTTTAATGATGATTTTATTTTATTATCTTAGGGCCTCATCTTCCGCTTCAAATTCCTGATGTTGGTCACGCTGGCTTGTGCTGCCATGACTGTAATCTTCTTCATCATAAGCCAGGTATAGATTAGTTATCCACTAAATCTGTTTCTACATGATATTTCATTGTAGATTATAGGTGGATGGATTCATTCAGATGATGGTCATTGATATGTTTGTGTTATATGTTAACAGGTGAATGAGGGTCACTGGCACTGGGGCGGGTACACGGTTCAGGTGAACAGCGCCTTCTTCACTGGGATCTACGGCATGTGGAACCTCTATGTGTTTGCCCTTATGTTCCTCTATGCACCGTCTCACAAACGCTACGGGGGCGAGCAGTCAAGCGGTAGGACTCCTGAAGAGCGAAATAATTTGTATGACACCTGCATTCTCAGAACCTGATTTCACCAAGTGCAACATATTCCTGGAACAACAACATCTTTGTTTATTGTCGAACAACATTTCAATCAGATTTGAGGGACAAGTTTAAAGTTTGTCAAGTTTTGGCTTGCAACAAGGGTTAGGTGCTTTTACATCAGTGTTATTCCTAAAATCAGAGGGAAATGATAGGTGGAAAACTAATGGGTAGGGTTAGATTTAGTAGTAGTAGTAGTAGTAGTAAAATCTTTATTTGTCCATTTACAAGGCAATTTAAGTAGCTTCAACCTCACAAACATACAAATTTTATAAAACAGGAAACAAACAAACAAAAACAAAAAAAGACAGCATAACATCACAAAAACCCAGGGCATTTATGATAAATCTTCGTATAGCTACTATTTAAAATTCACGGTACCTTTTCTTTGTTTCAAATAAGTATTTACACTCATAACTGCATTTGAAACAAAAGACCTAGAGGCTTTAGCGGTCCTCCACTTGGGCACTCTATATCGCTTTCCTGAGGGAAGCAATTCAAATTCTAGAAACAAAATGTGGGATGTATCCTCTAGGATAGTTAAAGACTTCCTAAAAACAGGGGTAGGGGTTTTTAGGAAACCCCTTTTTTGGAAGTTTTAGAATTTAGGGGTAGGGATAGGGTTAAAGGAAAAATACATGAGCGCGTCTAACTCTGCAAAATCAGGACGTGCCCTGCATTCTGACAACTTGAATACTCAGTGTCTACTTTATCTCTCATGGAAAGACGTTTATGCAGAAAAGCTGCATATCGACAATAGGTTATTACAAATTAATTACAACCTTTACCAACCACAATCAAAGAGACTCTAGCTACATGTCCCTCACTGGTCACCAGACGAATGAACACCTAATCGTTAATTGTAAAGATAAATCATCCAAATGTTTATCAGGAGAAATATCTGGATATAAGATTCAGCTTACCATCTCATGTACCACCAGTCATCTATCTGCTATAGTAGTAACTGGTCCAAAACGTTTTGGCAAGTGTATTCCTAGACAAATGTCAGTTTTCACTTCTCACAGCTGATGATCTGAAGCTTGTGCATTACTTTTAGATCTAGAACAAATTAAATAAAATTAACAGCGTCATTTTAAAAAAATTGCACCGATTCTAAATCCTGCTTACAAGCACTTGAGTTTTTGAAAACTAAACATCCTATAATTATCAGCATACTAGGAAAAGTGGACTCTTTAAAGAAACAAGATTTTAATATTGTTTTTTGTTGGAATATGGGATTGGCTAGCAATGAAGAGGCAGATAAAGAAGCACTTCAGTTGGAAATGACAATGTAATATACAGGTGAAACTCGAAAAATTTGAATATCGTGCAACAGTTCATGTATTTCAGTAATTCAAATTAAAAGGTGAAACTAATATATTTAGTGTATATAACTCATATGCATGATTATACTTTTCAGAGGGCCGACATTTCTGTATTTAAAATCCTTTTTTTAAAATTGATTTCTGTATTTAAAATCCTTTTTTTAAATTGATTTCATGTAATATTCTAATTTTCTGAGATTTTGAATTTGGGGTTTTCATAAGATGTAAGCCATAATCATCAAAATTATAACTTTTGCACGATATTCAAATTTTTTGAGTTTCACTTGCACAAGCATCTTACATTAAACCCATATTAGAAATGTACGATTACAATAAATGGCAAATGAAATGGAACGAATGCATACAAACTATATGAGGTGAATCCAGTATCCAGTACTAAATCAAGGAGTTAGTTATTGTTATTAATTTGAAAATAGATTTGACCAGGTTATATATACAAGATGTTGAACTGGTCACTCAAGACTCTCTCATTCACATTTATTGAAAGGGGAAGAGAAACTTGTTTGTGAATTTGTATAAGAATTTCTTGTGTAAAACATATTTTAATGGAATGTCCATTTTTAAATGATATTAGACGATTTTATTCAGGAAATATATTTTTTAAAAGATTTCTTCTGGAATAATTTAGATTTTTTTTATCATATATTAAATCGAAAGATTCTATGTAATTGTTTCCATTACTGTTTTTATTGGTATATATGTATGTTTTTGTATATTAAAACAAAATTGTTAAATTATTGTAAACAATTTATTGAAGTGATCTTAATTATCTTAATTGAAGTGATCACAATTATTTATTCATTCAAATACTGTTGGGACTTGGTTGCCATCCCTTTGATTACATAGATTCAAGGTGATGAAGAAAGTGCAGCCCTGGTTAAATAGGTCCAGTCGCACCGATAGGGAGTGTAGGCGTGCTGAGCGCAGATGGAAGACAGACAAACTACAGATATCATATGAAATTTTCAGGGATTGTCCTGAGCAGTATCAGAAAGCTGTTAAAGAAGCACAGTTGAAATATGTCTGATTTAATTTTACAAAATGCACAGAGGCCATAGGTTCTTTTCAGTACAATTAATGCCTTTTTAAATTCTACTCTTAGTGCCCCATTAGAGACCTCCACTGATTGGTGTGAACAGTTTTTAAATCATTTTATCTATTAAGTTTGAGTGCATTAGGTCTAACATAACACTCCAAAACTCTCTTCTTTTAGAACGAGCCCCCCATCAGAGCTCCCTTTCTCTTTTTCGACCCGTCATCTTCACAGCTCTTCGATATTGTTTCTAATATGAAGCCATCTTTCCTTAAGATGTTTTGCCTTCTAATATTTTTTTTAAGAGGCTTTTCCTATTCTTAGTCCAGTTGTTACTGCTATTATCAATCGCTCCCTAGCAAGTGGA
The DNA here is from genome assembly GCF_051911475.1 of Siphateles boraxobius. Classification (NCBI taxonomy): domain Eukaryota; kingdom Metazoa; phylum Chordata; class Actinopteri; order Cypriniformes; family Leuciscidae; genus Siphateles; species Siphateles boraxobius. Next base: position 14,027,280 of record NW_027508699.1, read on the forward strand.
GTTTTACCAGCCACATTTAAACATGCCATAGTCCAACCATTTTTTAAAAGACATAATCTTGATCAGCATGATTTGAGTAAATCAGACCTATTTCCAAATTATCCTTCATTCCAAAAGTCCTCAAAGTTGTCTACTCTCAGATCTCATCATACCTGAGTGGTATAAAAAAAAAATTTTTTTTCAAACAATCCAGCCTGGTTTTAGAGAATTTCATGGAACTGAATCTGCTTTATTGAAGATTACCAATGATATTTTACTTTCTCTTAATTCTGGTTCTTGTTGTATTTTAGTTCTTCATGACTTAAGTGCAGCATTTGACACTGTAAAAGGATGTCATGATCTACAAAGACTTGATCATGTAGCTGGGTTTCAGGCAGCTGTGCTAGAGTGGTTTGCATCTTACCTCAACGATATAACTTTTTTTCTGTTAACTTGGGGAAATGTTTCTCATCTCGTGCTCAAATCTTCTTTGGTGTTCCGCAGGGCTCTATTTTAGGTCCTCTTTTGTTTGCTTTATATATGATTCCAACTATATGGTTATATTATTCAGAAACAACTTACCGTATAATTTCTATGCTGATGACACTCAGAACAGGTGTTATTTTTAACAGGAAGATAAGATTGTCTAATCTTTTTGCCTGGCTTCAAGACATTAAATGCTGGACGGACACTTTTTTTTTAAAACTGTTAAATAGTGATAAAGCTGTAGGGAAAAAATATTATTTCAGTTCTTACTTCTGGCATTGCTAATCAGCTTGGTTCCCTCTCTTCAAATATTTGCTTCGGTGTTAAAAACCTTAGTGTTATTTTTGATCCCACATTGTCATTTGATAAGCAGATCAGTGCTGTGGTAAAAGTTAGTTTCTTCCAGTTAAGATCAATTGCCAGAATCAAGAGGATGCTTTCTAAGACGGTCCTTGAAACCGAAATTCATGCTTTTATCACATTAAGGTTAGATTACTGTAATTCACTTTATCAGATTATTGACTGGCACTAGAAAACCTGCACATATACACACTCCTGTACTTGCCTCTCTACACTGGCTACCGGTCAAGTTCCGTGTTGATTTTAAAAAATTGACATGGACCTGTTGCTGACAGTTAAAACTAAATCTTTATTCTATTTCGGTAGATATCGAAGGCTGGTTTCCTTGTGCGAGTAGTAAATCAAGTTATTTGAATGATAGCTGTCTTATCAACAATAACTTAAACCAGATTTGTGGTTTTGCTCAGAATGTTGCAAAAATGATACCCATACACAACCCTGAATATGTTAAAATTAGAATGATCTGGTTTTCAGACAAACTAAGACTACACTTTGAGGTGCACCACCCAAAACCACTCAGTTTTGCCCCATGAAGCCTGAGAAAGATGTGTGTAATGCTCCCCAATTTTTATTATTATTATTGTGCTCTAATGGATATTGTGCTAAATGGATGGGTTGTCTAAATCAATTTTAGTTTTTAAAAGGTTGTCTCTTGATTAGTCAGACGGTGTTGTTTCATGTCTGCAGCACAAAGAAATCAGTACCTAGAGTACTGCGAAGGCATTTACTTGGCACAATGTTTTACAGTCTCCTGGTGTTTGGTTTGTTTTAAGACAAGCTCATCTTGATGCCAGGAAAAGGTAGGGCTTGTTTTTTTCCTTTGGGGAAATGGGCCTCTTTGGCGGCAGTGGGTGTCTCTAATCTAGGCCAGGCTTCCTACTTGGGCTAATGTAATGAAAACCATCAATATGTTTCAATATAGTTTCATGCTTGAAACTTTCTTCATGTTTTTTTGCTCCCAAGGGGCATATGTTGTAGCCTGGTTCTACCAGACTCTCGTACATTTCATTTGTACAGAGAGTCTGGCACCGCTCCATTGACAAGCGTTAACTTCCTTGTAGGCGGGTATTCTATTGAAGTCTAAAACTATTGGATCTGCCCAGAGTCACTCTATCTGCCATAACCAATCGCTGACGTTTGGTCGTGACATATGTCTTTTCCCGAACCCCGTGGGAGGATGGCCATAAACACAAAACTAAGCAAAGATTGTTCTTGCTCCGGCTTTAACTTCTTGATATTCGGCAGCGTTGCCACAACGGACCGAATGGCTTCGCTCGCATCTTTCTTATTTTGAACTACAACTCAAAATAAAGCACGAGTCGACATCAACGTCATCGTTCTCAGCCACTCCCTCTGTTCGCTGATTGGCCCGGTAAAAAATTAATCGGAGAAAACCAAAGTCTACAGCGCAATCCCAGACGTAGTACTGAAGGAAAATGAAATTGAGCGGAAGTGCGTAGGAGGGCGGAGCCAGGCTACATATGTTGTTATTCGATTAGTAATTCAGTGTGCGTGCGTGTCCACTAAAGTGTTGTTGTTCTTTTCCTGTGGCAATGGGAGCTCCACCTTCTTTTAAAAACGCAAGCAGGGTGTCTATTTCACACTGGGCGCTGAGCATTTCGCGATTTTTACCGGTCGTGATAGTTCACTGTTTAACTTTGGATAATAGCAGTGCTCATCACGATCTCTTTTTACCCAGCCGTCCAATCACAGTGGAGGAGGGGTGGGACAAATACCACACTGACCGACCATAACGTTCTGCGTGTGCTTGTCATTTGTTATCGTTATACATCTCTTCATCCAAAACTAGTGCCGAAGCAAGTACGTTACATTTGTGTCGACATTTATATTCAGAAACAAACTATTTGCGAAATCGGATACTAGTAACCGTTCCGCTGCTCAATTTAAAAAACCGCTGAAGCGCACTCAAGCAAAGTGTTTTCAGAAGAGCGCTTTTTCAGCTGGTTAAAAATGCTTTGGTGGACACATGGCCTAAGGCAGGGGTGCCCAATCCTGCTCCTGCCGATCGACTGTCCTGCACATTTCATCTCCAACCCTACTCAAACACACCTGCCTTTAATTTCAAGTGATCCTGAAGACCTTAATTGGTTGCTTCAGGTGTGTTTGATTAGGGTTGGAGATGAACTGTGCAGGATTGGGCACCTCTGGCCTAAGGTAATAGGTTAGAAATGGTGACAAGGTGCTTCCTTCCTTTTAGGCATTTACACAACAACGATGTTCTAAAAACGGAAACATTTTTTTTTCGCAACACTATTGTCAAAACGATCCCCATTCACACAGATCCAGGAAAATGACTCAAAACGTTGTATTCTGCTGTTTGGGCCAGTAGATGCGACGTCACTGTAAAGAAACACTAAGCACCTATAGACTGAATTTGTAATGTGCATGACGTCACCATTTTCACACATGTGCGATTTTACACGGAGACGATTACGATATCGTTTTCAAACGTTTGCATTTTCAGGCCTCCCAAAAACCGTTGTCGTGTAAATGAATGACCAAACCCATTACACCATTTTCAACTAAAGATGTGAAACTTTGTGTAAACGGCCCCTCAGTCTGGACGATCTGGCTACTCAAATCGGATTACACTGTGTTTTGCGTCACTCTTAACTCAACAAACTTAACGTCAAAACTGGTGATGGAAACGCGTCACCCCTCACTGCACAGCGAAGCCAGCCGTGAGTACAGCACTGAACATCACAATATACCGGTCTACTCCATCGCTGAGTTTCTCTTGTGTGACGAAACTGTGAATCGACAGGCCGCTTATTTGGAGAGCGAGATGATGCTGCTCCATTTTTTTTTTTCCTGCATTCGTCTTGAAAGCCTCGTCACATAAGTGAGAATGCCTTTGTCCTTACCAAGGATTTTATCTGTAATGTGTTCTCTTCTCTTTGAGCTCAACGTTTTGGAGGCATTAGGTCTGTATAGACTGGTTTTTAGTGTTGTTGTTGTACTCAAGACCTGCCTTTGAAGGTCTTGTCTTGGTCTCGACAGAATTTGTACTCCGTTTTGTCTCGGTCTAAGACTAAGAGGACTCTGGATTTTATTTCAAAGACCACAGTTGCGAAGATATCACTAATTGCCAGTGCATTGTCTGATTTACTTGTTAACTAATTATTGTGATTGGTTGTAAAACTTCCTCCTTCAAATGAAATCAATAACATTTCGGTTTTGACTTCTTTTGTTACTGTTGTGAGTCAGAAATTAATCGGGAATTGTCAAATTTCCCCAAAATTAATACAATTGCCCAAGATATGAATGCAAAAATGTACTTGTATAAGATCTTGTTTTTTACTACAGCAATTTTGAGGTATTTTTTTGTTTATGCTGGATTCTTCACTTAGAGAAAATATCATCGCCATGTTTCCTGCCGTTCCTACCCGGCCGTAATGATCTGTTAGTGTAAATGTAGATCAGTCTGACACATTTTCCTGTCTTCTCTTCTTCCATAAAGCTGATCAAGGTGGAAACAGTGGAGAGGACATTCAGCTGACCACCACCATCACACACGTGGACGGGCCTACAGAGCTCTACAAAATGACCGGGAAAGAAGCTCAGGAGTAGCCAGCAAGAGCCAGCAGAGTCTCAATTTCAAACAATACTCTTTTGGGTGTCCTGTGTGGTTTTCCTCATTTCACACACAGCCTCACAAATAGTAAGCCCTTTTGTCACAGTTTGACTTTCCGTTCCACTGAGGTTCCGTCTAAGAACTGCTGCTTGTGCCGAGCTGTAGAAAAATGGAGTTGCACACCATCTTGTGGTGCTGGGAGAAATTATCACATGTATCTCGCACTGTGGATAGGCAAAGACACTGGTGTTTGCAAGGAACAATTTAAAGTACTCCTAAAAACCAGGAGGAAAGGGAAACAAGGACATTGTTTCCTATTGATATATTTTGAGATCGTTTTTCCCCTTTCATTTTGTTATTCCAAAACAAGGAAGAAAAACTGTTAGCATACTGTATAGTTGTGTATGTTTTTGTCGGTTGATCCTTCCTCTTCTGACTTCCTTAAACACCCCCCACCAAATGTAAACTCACCCATGGAAAACGTGAGTAACTGAGTTCAAACCAAGGTCTCAGAACAAGTGTGGATGTCAAGTGACATATAGATAGCTCCTTATGCTCTGAATGGCAAACACTATGTTCTATGTTACAATGTAGATATATATTTTTTATAAAGTGCTTATTTTCATCTGTATGAAAGCATTAGTAGCTGTATTGTATCACTGTGTTGTGTTAATTTTTTTTCAATTGTATCAAGTGGACATTTAGGTGGGGTGGGTTGCCATGCTTTTTATGCTAATTTAAATAAAAAACATTGTAGATTTGTTTGGTTAATGGGACTTCGCTTATTAAATCACTGGTGAACAGGACTGTAGGATGTTTTGCAGTACAAAAATAAATCTCAAAATTATACTTTTACTTATTGGGAGACAAAATACAAATGAATCAATCATCTAACTTAAACTTTAACGCAGCATCCTGCACCTAAGTTTTTGTTTATATACAGTCATGATGGAGACACAAATATTGAACTCTGTCAAAACAAGTTTTTATATTCATGGGATTCTATTTCATAAGAAGTTTTTATATTCATGGGATTCTATTTCATAAGAAGTCAAGTCAAAACTTTATTTTATAGAGCACAAGTTTACATATCTGTAGTTGATCCAAAGTGCTTTACAGTGAGAAGAAAAAATACATAAACAATAATTGAAATAAAAATCAAGTTATATATATATATATACATACACATTCACACACACATATACATATAAAACAGACTATTGAAGCTTATATATATATATATACATAGCGACATGTGACATAGTGTCACAGATAAAACAAATGAGTCTTTCTTTAGACTGGTTTTTAAAGCATCCAGTGATGGAGAGACTCTGATGTTCAGAGGTAGACTGTTCCGGAGTTTTGCGGAGACTACAGAGAAAGCTTGAAGCGAGAGACAATTAAAATTGATTAAAAGATCTTAAAGGTACAATATGTAAGAATTTTGTATCAAAATATCCAAAAACCACTTGCATAGTGTTATAAATTTCTTTCAATTATGTACTTCCATTATCCTAAATGTTTCCAAAAATTTGTCATTTCAGAGAAATTCACAATTTTAAATAGTGCCCGTCCAATGTCACTTGTCGCCTGTCAATGACGTAATATCCACGTTATCCCTGGTTTCCGCTTGTACTGCCATAGTAACCATGGCGACAGATGTGGACAACTGCATAATGTTTAGCTGCACGCTGTTGTTGTTTCGTTTAAACATTATGGATCATGGCAAGCAGACTTTGGGACAAAAAACTAAAACTTTTCTCATATAGCCAACAAACTAACACATAAAATAACATAGTAATAGTTATAACTTTCAACACACTCAAATGCAGATTAGTGAAAGAGCGCTGCGTTACCTCACAAGTTTAATTAGTCAAATAAACTGACCTGTGTGAGTAGTAATTCAACACTTGCGGATAGTTACAATGAAATGTCCTCATTCCTTTATATCCGTGGGACTCGCGTGTGGCGCTGATATCTGTCTCTTATTAGCAATCGTGACCTGCTTCATACCATGTTAAAAACATCAATGTATTCACTCATCCATAAACATTATTAGATCCATCAGCTTGACGACAAGTTCCATGATTCCGCTTATCACTGCATCATCAATCTACGCCTTTTACATTTGACCTAGATAGACGCTGTGTATGGCTGAATGAGATCAGAAATATAGTCCTGAGCTATTTTCTGCAGTGCCATGTATGCAAAAAGAATAATCTTAAAGGCAACTCTAAATTGTATCGGAAGCCAATGCAATGAGGCAAAGACAGGTGAAATATTATCCCTCTTCTTAGTTCCTGTTAACAGTCTTGCTGCTGCATTTTTTAACCAACTGTTAGTGAGACAGGATTGAGGTAGGCCAACTAAAACTATTGTTAAAATATTTTTCTAATGCACTTTTACAAAAGCTACTTAAATTACCTAATTTATTTTGGCAACTAAAAATAACATTAAGTATTACAAATACTAAAAACGGAGCAATTCCAATAGGGTCCTCTCACCATCGGTGTTCAGGCCCTAATAAAACTGAAATAAAAAATACATTTATTTAAAAATATTTTAAAAAACACTAATAAAAAAAGACAAAAGTTTATAAAATTGCTAAAAGTTCAAATTATAACTGAAAACACAAAAATAAAAGCTAACTCAAAACTATAAAAATTTTTGAGGAATGGTTGTTTTAGAATTTAGGATTAAATAGCAAACCTTGCCAACACTATTTCATTGCTTAGTATGCTGTGGTCCTCCGCTCATCTCTGCAACACAGCAGCCTTTCAGTTTATTTCAGCCTCAACAATCTCCTGCTGTGTTCTTTGACCAGGTGCACTCTAGTGCTCCACTGGTGTAATAATAGAGATGGTCCAACATATACAGTATACACATAGGGGCAAGAGATGTTTTTTTTCTGCTTCAGAATGGGCAAAGCCTATTAATTCTACAGGAAGATAAGATAGTTTGTCTTTAATTAATACAAAACTAAAAAAAGTTTACATGATTTATTTCAGGATTTATTTGTACTATACCTAATCTGTTCTATATTATGACAGGGATTCACATGTTTTAATGAAAAATAGGCTTCACCTATTTTCTCACTAAATCCAATAAACAGTTAGATATAAAATGTCAAATATTTAGAACATCCCACATGCATTAAATGCTGTGGCTGTTCCTTCTGTATGGTGTTTCTAGCTCCTAATGAGACTTAAACTTAAATGTCTTTATTTGTGTTACAGAGTCTTCATAATGGTTGAGACAGAAAATAATATAATTAGGCCATATGGTGAACAAGTAAAATGCGGAAAAATGAAGTGACTGGTGTTGAGAAAATGAAAACCTTATAAAAGAGATATATTTAAGCACATTTACAATGTGAGGACATGGTGGGTGATAATGTAGTCATTTTTTCACAACTAATAGCAGAAACAGTGCAACACATACATCTCATAGGCTACATTTGAGTGTCCGTGCCGTAATGAATAGACAACCATCATTCCAACGACAAATTCCGGACAGTAGCCTACTCAAGTAACATGGCCAATGCTACAACATTTCTGCTATGTTGTCAAGGCAAGGATTGATTGTTCCCAGGGTCACAGAAAGAGGGCGCCTGAATTTGGGATAATTCGGGAGAAAAGAGGCGGAAAACAATCTGCGGTGTCTCCAGGCTTGTTCGACTTGAACCGGCGCTGCACAGACCGATCGGTTGATGACATCAAAGTACAGCGAGAGCGATTCAAAAGCATAAGGAGCCGTCTGCTCTCTAATCGCTCTCGCGGTACTTTGATGTCATCAACCGATCGGTTTGTGCAGCGCCGGTTCAAGTCGAACAAGCCTCCTCTCTCCACAGCATGATGGCTTCGAAAGGTCGACGGTGATGACGTCATGCCGTGCGCCGACTGTGATTGGTCAGCGTAGGTGGAAGTGCTACAAACGGTGTCATTCACAAAGTAACAAGAATACATGTACAATAGTGATAAAGAATGCACTTAACTTTGCAATAGTATTGAGATCCTTTTCCCTGGCAATTTGTTTTTTCCACACGGACTTTTTGAAGTTTACCTGAAACCTATCCGGGGGTCGTATTTTCCGTTTCTTCACTGATTTATCAGGACTCACGCTTGGGAGATTTTTTAAAGGTAAGAGTAAAACTTTCGACGGCGGATGAGTGTGTAACGGATTTAATTTACTTGTGTTTCACATGTAACACGAGATGGGGCAACGCTATTGCCTATTTTTGTGGCCTATATATTTGTGTGTCGAAAAGAGAAAGTTGTCGCCTGGTAATCCTTAAAGTTGGAGTTTATACCAAGTTGTGAAGCAGATAACAAACACACGATTCAACAGATATTAGTCACTGTGAAATACAGACAGTTAGGCACCTATTTATTTACGGATTAATAAATCAAACTCATTAACTACAAAGTTAAAGTTGAATGAATGCCTAGTATCCACCCTTTGGTATGCGAGGACATTTCTCTATTTGATTCATTGTTATACTAGGCCATACTTATTATGATAGGTTTGTTTTAAGATGAGATGACAATACACTAAAATACACCAAAAATAATTGTAAGTCTTTCCCAACTTCTATGAAACTGCCTAAGATCAAACTACAAGTATTCTATGATAATAGAATTATATTTCTTTACATTCAGAGCAAGGTTTTCAAACTGGGGTCCAGGGTCCCCCAGGGGGCTGCACGAGAGTGCTAGGGGGTGTGTGCAAAAGTTTGGATAAAAACAATTAAATATTTAGTGCTTTTGGTTCAAAATGTACTAAAAATGTTGATTAAATAACTTAATAATACAAAAAATATAAAAATAAATAAAATAATACATTTAATAGTACAGTACCATAGTGAGTAGAAAACAAATGAAGTAACAGAAACTAAATATTTTACATGTTTCTAATATATGCATTTTATAAATTGGGTCTTTATTCGTGGAAATATATAGCTGTCTTTTAAATTTTAGGATTGGGGACCCTCGAATGAGAATGAGAATATTTTTGGGTCAAGGGCATTTAAATATGTAAACTCCTGCCATAGGTGATGTGCTGCTCATTAAATCCAGGCTAAGAAACTTGTAGTCCGGTATGTTTGCTTCCATTTTGCATGACTACACTGTTAATGACCCAGAATCCATTTGAGTCCTTCATTTCTCTCTTTCATCAAACACTTAACAAGGACCATCCTACTGAGTCCTTGAGCAATGAAACAGGCTGATCTTACCTGCTCAGTAGACACATCCATGTTGTCTTCATAGGGAGGAGAGTGCCTTGAATCTAGTCTGATCTCATTTGAAAGCGGACTCATGGCCCGGAGGATGTCACTGAACTCCCATACATACAACTAAAGCAGATTCAGGTTTCTGTTTAATAGAATACTTTGCTCAAAAATTGATTTTTCTTACTCCCCACCATGTTGTTTGTGCCTATCAAGGTCCAAAATGGGCAACGAAGAAAAACTGCAGACCATATGACTCAAGTGCCATATTCCAATTCTTCTAGAGGCATATTATGTGTTTGTGATGAATACATTATTCACTGTAGCTTTCCAGATAGCAACATTTCATTGACGTCCAACTTGAAATCATCAAACGTCAGTGGTTCTCATGTTTCTGGTGAGGTGACCAAATTTTATTGATGTCAAATCTCATGTTCATAAAAATATTCTTAGGATTCTTTAATTCATGGGTTCTCTCAGGATTTCTCTTTTGGTGAGGCCACAAAGAACATTGAAAACTGGTGTTGTAAAACTCCTTTTCACTTTTTCCCTAATGAACCTATGGAGAATCAGCTTTCTGGATCTCTAAATTCATGTCGTGATTTGATATAAGCTTGATGGATGTTGTGGTCACCATGAATGGTTGTTGTATGGAAAAGGCTAAGAGCTGCGTTTATATTCTGTAAAGTCGTGTTGAAACCACAATTCTTTTCCTCCATGTTGTGACGTACATCTGAGTGAAACAGACTATTGGAAGATAAAAAATGTGGGCATGGTACTTGGTTTTGCTGATTTGCTGGAGGCAGATCTGAATGTGATTATGCAGTCAAGGAGCAGTTTTTCAGCAGAAACTTGACGTTTTGATTAAACAATAGAACTAACAAAACATTAAACATATGGATGAATCATTCACATTAATTCCAATAACAGGGATTTAGAAAATAGATAGGGTTAATTTTCATTTCTTACTGACTTTAATAATGGATCAAAACAAGAAGTAGCCTAAATAATGGCAGATTTTTCATTTTTGGGTAACACAATCCCTTTACTTCTCTTTGAGATAGTGGTGGCTGTCAGCGCTGCAGTGATTAACCACAGTACTGTTTCTGTACGAATCTGTCCTCTATGTTTATGTTCTGTCTTTTAGTCAGAGGATGTTACTGGAAACCGAGCTCTGCCAGAACCCCTGCTTCAACTTAAACGTTTTGTGTGACATGTTGTACCTTTGGTATCATTACACATGAATCATCAGTATTATGTTTATTCTGGCAATACAATTACATTGCATGTGCAAGTTTTTTTTTTTTTGAAATTCAAAACAATCAAGAACTATGGTTTACTACTTCCTTAGACCCACCTGCTTTCAAACATTTGGCTGCAATATGGCTTATAAGACTTTCAAAACCTGCAAACACTGGTGTTTTCCCATTACAAGGAAACGTAAATGCCCTGCTCTCACGGCATTGTTACTTTTATCCAATGCTCGTACTTGTTGCAATAGTCCTTTCTCAATTTGATTGAGAAACTTGAGTGTTGCAACATTCTGGTTTCCCCAGAAGCCACATTGAGATAGGTTGTATTTATCTGTCACCACCACTCTCACCTTATGGCTAGATGCACTGTAGACTGGAATAAGGAAACATCTGAATATCATGTCCAAAAGTCTTTCCAAAGATGTCCTTGAACTAGATGTGGACATAGTTTGTAGTCTTCAGTAATGGCACGTGGCAGTGTTGTTGTCAACTAAATCATTTTTGTTAATAAAACACAAAATATAAAATATTTGGTGAAAAAAGTTTGAAAATAATGTTGAAATTATTCAAGTTTCAGTTGAAGTACTAAAATTAGTAAAGCGAAAAATAATGACAAAAGCACATAACAAAATTAATACAATTGAGCTGAAAATACTATAATAGTATATAAATGATACTAAAATTACACTGGCACATGATCTCAATTAGACTGGCTATATAATGCTATGATCAGACTATTTAATTCGGTGCACTTAGAATGGGTTTGAGTCGTGGCCTTCCCGGATGATGTGCATTTGTCAACTTGTGTCATACCCCGATTTCTCACTCCTGCTTTTTCACCGAGAAACGTCTTTGCCAAGATCAGGCTCATGCAGTCACTTTCATCCTCTGATACCATTAGCAACAAATGTAAAGCACATGACTTCAGAACTGCGCAGTAAATCAAAAGACTTTACTGAAGATTAAAGTTATGCAATAGCATTACAAGATCATGTGTCATTTTAGACAATAGTTTCCTAGTTCTCATGTCAAACGTGAAAACGTTATTCATTTATTATCATTAAAAAATTTATTTGTTATTATTATGTTAGTAATTTGTAATTTAGTATGAACATGCATTTTTTTCCTAAATGGAATATTGGAAGATTTATACTGTTAAATCGAAAGGTTTCAGATTCTGTGTCTGCTATCGCCAAGCTCAAACTCTATATACTAGGATGCCATCTGCTGGTAATGTATATCTGGCAGGGATTTATATATTCAAATTTCGGCCTGTAGCCATAAAGATATTTGTTTTGGCAGCTACAGCCCTGCACTACCATTTGTCTCCAAGAGGTGGCGTTAGCGGATCACACTTGATTTTGTACTCTTGATTTTGTGGATGAAATCCATTGAGGCCATAGTTTAAAATAAATCCTGTCTTTTGACACAGTTCTCCATTGTAGAGTTTGGAGGGGTCAGACCCATGGCGAGACATAGCATATAAACACTCATTGACACTGACAGATGGTCAGAAAGATACGTCCCCTTTTAACTTGACCAAGAACAGTTGGTCAAAGTTGACTTTTCCTTGCTGTCTGACACCAACATTAAGAGTGATAAATGCAGAGTAAGTCTGAGGTTTCATATTTGTTCATTAACTTCAACTGTTAGAAACCAGTCCAATTCACCTTAATCGTTTTTTTCTTCCACTAATCAATACAAAAGCACAGGATTTGACCATAAATGGAGACCTTATAACAGATGTGTCAGAGATATCAACACAAGGTTCTGTTACTCAATAACCTGGTCTTATCTTTTTTGAGGTGCTGCTTTATTTGGTAGTGTTTGGTAGTCTTTATATAGTAGTATACAAATGTCGTCCGCAAATTTAACCGCAACAGTTTCAAATGCATAATAGATTTCCCAGTTGTTTGTGTGAGTACTAAAAAGGTGCTAGGCACGTCTTTTCTGGATGGGAGTCATAAAGAACTTAATGACGCTGGTTACATCCTCAATTGCATTTACCAGATTCTCGTTCTGGGAATCCTGTTTCCTCTGAGAATTAAACATGCCGCTACCCATTCTTATTTGGGTGTAATTTTCACTCATGCACAGGAATCTGCCAAAATGATCTTCCTGTTGGGAAGGTGGCGAGAGCATTTTTTCCTCCCGAGATTAGAGATGGGCAAGACTCAAGAAAGTGTCTCCCATGAGGCAACTGATGAATGGAAGCCATTGATCCAGCAAGGTGTTTCATGCTGTAAACTGAGAAAGTGGTCATTGCTGTGAGCAGCCTCAGGTGGTTGTGATGAGGAAACACAGCTCTGTGAGAGTCCAAGGGGAAGTTCACTGTCAGGGGGAACAAAGCAGGGATTATGAGAAGTTTGGGAAGCTTCCTCAAAGATGTGAGGTTGGCCTTGTGAAGGGAGTTTTGTGAGAGCTTCTGTGTTGGAGAAGCTCATATAGGGGTGGCCGTAGGGCCCCTAAATGTTTTGTTCCACTGTTCTTCTTTGAGGAGAATGAAGTGTGCAGGTGGCATGCAGCTATACAAGTGCCCTCTATGTTCGGAAAACCATTTCACTTACTCTTTTGGCTTTGTGAGCCCCGACTGGACTTGATGTTAGAACTGAAGCTTGATAGTTTGAAGTTTGATTACCAGGAACAAGAGTGACAAGGAAAACAAACCCGTTATTGACAAGAAGGTCTTTTTTTTTTTTTTTTTTTGCCCAGGGTTCTCATGTTTAAAGATATGTCTTAAAATCATCACTTCTAATGGTCTCAAAGTTAGATAACCAGGAACAAGAGTGACAAGGAAAACAAACCCATTATTGACAAGAATGTCTGTTTTTTTTTGCCCAGGGTTCTCATGTTTAACAGATATGTCTTAAAATCATCACTTCTAATGGTCTCAAAGTGTACGTAAGCAGTGTCTGATTCATGAATTGACGACTCTTACAAGCCTTTTTTTCAGTGAATAAAAAACAACAACAGCACAACCAGTATAGTCTGATTCCAGAGCAAATTACTCTGACGAGTCCTCATGATGAATCCTTCTGGACTTCTGGATCCATCAGAGCGATTACTGAATCAACATCTGACTGACTTCCTGAACTGAAAGTTTCTATTTTCAGTGTTTACATCAAAATGAAATTAGTTTTTTGCCAGTATCATTACTGACTGAACTTGTTGAAGATACACATTCACAGTTCTTTTTTGTAATAAATGTAGGGAAATCCTGTAGGGAAACACTGGGACACAGCAAAGACATTTTGTATGTTTTCTATGCCGTCAGGACTCTCTAGCGAGGTGTGAGGGAATCTTTCATATTGTGTGAGTTTTGGGGAACTCCTTTAACATTGTAGTTAATGTTTGTCCACTATCCCTATCAAATTGCAAAATAACTTTTATTGATAATTTGGCATAACGGATATAAACCTAATTTCTCTGTGGGTTTTCCCAAGAAGTGAAGCGAAGTTTTCTTGTTATGCCCCTTGCTGGAAATTTTTGGTACTACATTCCACACTGTTGATTTTCACTTTAGAAACACTTTCTGTTTCTTTTCTCTGAAGTCTCTTTCCATGTGTTTTCTTCTCCCCCAGTCACATGCTCCATGCATTTGTCCTTGACTAACTCTGCTTACCTGGAACCAAAGTATGTTTCGGCCACATTCTTTTTCCCTTAATCTATCATATAAGGCATAAAATGATTGTGACATATTGAGTCATGCCTGAATCCAGATCTAAGGTTACATGTGCAAATAATATCGGGGTCGAATTATTTGATAAATTCTAGAGAAACAAGGCCCAGATCCCTGACATGACCTTTTCCAAGTACTCGTTTTGCTGGTCAGGTCAGGTGCACCTTTGTGTCATAATGTTCTGATCTTCTGCCTGCTCTAAAATATTTAAACGCCACACAATTCTGATTCTGAGAGACATGACACCTCTTCAGCCAGTCACAAATATCTTATACAAATTTTGGTTTAGAAAAAAAAAGTAAAAAGTGTGCAATTTTGCAAATGCATTTCCATCAGCCAGCGTGTTGCTTCAGCATGATCACTTCTTTACTATATAGTGCTATGCTTGTGGTTAATGAGGCGAACATCACTATTTTAGTATTGCTCATACTAAACGCTTGGTCACGTTTATCAGTGTTCAGCAAATTTGAATTAGCTTAAGCAAAATTCAGTCATTTTAATTGGAATCCTTGATTGGAAAGTTTGCACGAAGGGAAAAGATTTCCCCATGCATATTGTTTATCGGGTTCAGTTGTTCATACAAAATGTTCCCCCCAAAATTGTATGGCACTTTTGGGGCTAAGGAACTAAACAAACCATGCAAGAGTCTTCCACCTCAAAAAACAAAATCAAAACCAAAACAAGCAATTGCAACTTTGTTTTGCAAGTGCAACCTTAATATTGTTAATTGCCACCTAATATCTCACAAATGTGATGTGGTTTCTCATAACTCTGACTTTATTTCTCATAATTGGTTCTTTATTTCTCACAATCGTTTCTTTATTTGTCACAATGTGACTTTTATCTCACAATTACTTTTTCATTTTTTACACCGAAATGGGCTTCTGGGACGAACCCCTAACCCCAAGTAATAAAACTTAAATATATCAAAACATGTTGTTGAGGAGAGATGTGGACATGAAAAAAAGATATATATTTTGACTTCCCATAAAAATCCCATAGATTTGCATTAAAGGAGTTTGGTCATTTAGGGATCAGAATATCATAGAGACTGGCGGTCCACCTTTTCAAATTGGGCCTGTAAACATCCACCCAGAGTACCCTTGCAACACCTCAGCGTTGTAGCAGTGGCACCACTGCGATTTTCTGAAAATGTAACCACTTAGTTTTAGTAAACAATTGGATTTATGAGATCCTGTCACGCAGTTTTTTTCCCCCTATATTAAAATTGGCCCATTGCCCAAACCTGACAATCTCCGTAGGCTTTATTCCATTAGTGAAAACCTTTGATGCTGTGAAGCCATGTGAACAATATATCATAAGGGTGTCATCATGTGCTTATAAGTTCATGGAAATGATCTTTGATCCCATGATGACACATCAATTCATGTGACATGCAGAAACTCTGGAGGCGTTCGTGTTTGAAATTCTTTCCTTTTTTGTAAAGGCAGGCTGGCTCAACAGGGTTACATTTTAACCATAGCATGCATTGTCTTTTATCAGAATATTATTTTCCATTCTAAGTATTATCACTTTGCTGTACAAAAGTGAATGTTAGTGTGCTCATTGGCATAGGTTCATGTGTATTTAAAAAAGAATGGATTATGCAAATATGCAAAACATATACCTTGCACGTCAGATTTTTTCGGTCCAAATTAATTTCTCATTTCAAGCCTTGTTTCGTGCGCTCCGATCTTGTTCTTTGCATTGATGTTCCTCTTCATTCCCCATGTTCTCTTCATTTCGTCTTTATGGAAATATTTGACATTTCACACACAACCCTCTCCTGTAAGCTACACCGTCCAGACGTCTGTAGAGTCACAAAAGAGCACTGTTGTGACTGGGGCGTTACTCATTAATTGTGCTTGATGGGATTGGGACAAACTCTTAACCTCAAGTATTACATTTTGGCTAGTAACCTGCAAATTACTTCAAATTATTTACCTTTCTAAACCTAGTGATTATAAAATGTGCAAAAATCCCATATGCTTACATTGAAGGAGAGACGAGAGCAGGAGATTAAAATGATATCTAATTCAACACTCTCAGGAAAAAAAGGTACAAAAGCTGTCACTATGGCTGTACCTTTTTTCAAAAGGAACACCTTTGTACCTAAAGAGTGCAGATTGATCCCTCAAAGGTACATATTGGTACCAAAAGTGTACATATTAGTACCTAAATGGTACATATTAGAACCTTTTTGAAGGGTACTACTGTCCCAGTGACCGCTTTTGTACCTTTTTTTTCTGAGAGTGAACAGTAATTTAAACCTTTTAGTAATTTTGTTTTTTTAATCTTCTTTAGTGGAAGTAGAACATTTTGTGTGCATTCATTTGCGGTTTAATCCGATTTCATCATTTGAGTGGCTAATCTTACATCTTTAGAGTGTGTACCATGTTTTTCCTGAATGATCCATTGAAATCCGCACGAGCCGTTTCAAACGAATTACTGTTGAACCGGTTCCTTTTCAAGGTTATTCAAGGTTATTAATTA
The DNA here is from genome assembly GCF_051911475.1 of Siphateles boraxobius. Lineage (NCBI taxonomy): Eukaryota > Metazoa > Chordata > Actinopteri > Cypriniformes > Leuciscidae > Siphateles > Siphateles boraxobius. Next base: position 14,044,352 of record NW_027508699.1, read on the forward strand.
TGAGGTTTGTATCGTAATCGTTCAGTCACCTAAAATTAACATCAGAGTTTGTTGTAATAAAAGTGTGTCCATTTAAATATATTTCACCAAATATATTATTGTCTGCATCGTGAAGCCCAATTGTAATATTGAATCAATTCTAAGGGAAACTTGTATGGAGTAAACTGTCACTTTGTAGAACCTGTTGGAGCCATAATGAACACAAAGTTTCTCTCTTTTTTTCAATCAAGCATGAATATTCTTACAAAACAAGTGACATTTACACTGCCCGACCAAAAAAAAGAAAGAAAAAAAAAGTCACTGTATGGATTTAAATAGGCAAATGCTTAAGAGCCTATGATATGACTGTATCATTATTGTAGTGATTATTATGTTTTTAGCATGTTATATGTTTGGCAACATTTCTTGTTTTTCATTTCTTAAACAACCATGTATGAAGACACATCATGGCCATATTCCAGGAAGACAATGTCAAGATTCATCTGGTTCAAATTGTGAAAGAATGGTTGGGAGGGAGCATGAAGAATCATTTTCACACATGAATCGGCACCTCTGAGTCCAGACCTTAAATTAATTGAAAGTCCTTGAGATGTGCTGGAGGAGACTTTACAGAGTGCTTGACTCTTGATGGGAATTCCATCACAACATGTATTTCCATCAAGTGGTGCATCACTTTTTTCATGCTGTTGAACAAGCATCTGTAATTCGTTCACTCAATTCATTTGGCTCCTATATGTTTCATTTTAGGAACCATTGACTACTCATTTTTTTCTAGTCTGGAGCCCTGGACTGGAGTGTTTAGGGATCAGGAAGACATGGGGGTCAGGCAATCAACTACTTTTGCTAAAACACCCTGGAAACCACCCAGAAACTCCCTTGCAACTGCATAACAACTCAAAACCACCTTATAAAGCAACTGCAAAGCAACACTCTGAACTATACCTAAAATATAAGTCTAGTTGCAACTTGTATCAATACATGAATTCATTTTAACCAATTGTCATTTAGAATTTTTTTTATTACAGGAAATTCTGTCATAATTTGCTTACCTTCATGACGTTCCAAACCTGTATTACTTTTATTCTTCTGCTGAACTCAAAAGAAAATATTGTAAAGAACATTACGGTGTAAACAAAATTGCACACACACACACACACACACGCACACACGCACAAAATACCTTATTCAAAATATATTTTTTGTTTTCCACAGAAGAAAGTCGCAGGTTTGGAACAATCTAATGGTTAGTCAAATTATTATTTTTTTAGGTGATCGACCCCTTTCAGATTATTTTATTAAAGATCACTTGTTTTCCATAATCTCACAGCAAGTTTTTCTTTCTCTCGTTCTACATTTCTGCTTGTTTTCTTGTCTCAATTTTCCTATAGTGGAGCCCCTCGGCACAAAGCCTCCCTGTAAAAACCCAAACCAGTCACTGCTGTGTGACATTACAGTGTTTTCCCTGTTATTGAGCCATCCAGCATATTAACGGGAGGAGCCAAGCGCAGACCTTTGGCCTCGGATAGCGGTATATAATCTGATGTACCCATACACAGTGGAGCTGCCAGTGACCGGGGCTTCATAAAGACTGCTTTGTTTTAGGGCTGTAGTCTAAACGCAGAGCTCTGTTGGGGTGAGTTTGTTGTTCGAAGTTGAATAGTTGTGCATTTCTCAGCTGCTGAGATGAATGGGGGCATTTAGAGGGGGGTGGCAGGCGGAGAACACAATGGACGGGAGTTTTATTGCACCTCTGTTGCACCAGCATATTTGGCATCATGCCCATAGATATACACGCACAACCTCTCGTTCACAGCTGCATCTCTCTCTCTCTCTCTGTCTCGCTCTCTTTCTCATGTAATTCCCTCTTAAACCACAAAAAAGAACAGAAATATGATTCTTTCGCTTTCCAACTGTTCCCTCCCCTCAGAATTTTCCTGGGTTGCTTGACTTTGGGAACTACCTCTGCACCAGTTCATCCCCTCATGACAAAGCTATTTGTTTTCCTATGGGCGAAACCTTTACACACAGCTCCTGGTTATCAGGCCCACACACATGCTGACGTAGATGAGACATTATCTCCAATAGCTGGTGTTTGTTTAGGCCCCAGGTGTTGACTGATACTGGCCCATTATGTAGCCCTGGCCCTGCGTTGTTCAGTGTGGAATGGCTCTTTTTTTAGGATTTATTCACATATTCCCATCTGCTGGGAGTCACTGCACAGTGGCTATTTTTGACTTATTAATACTGCATGATGCTTGGCCAAGTGCATGACACCACATTTGGGCTTTACGCTGCTGGTTGCAAATCAGATTATAGTTGTTATTAATATTTTTATTAAGTAAAGACATTAAATTGATGAAAAGTGACAGTGAAATCATTTATAATGTTGCAAAATATTTCTATTTGAACTTTTATATTCATGAAAGAATGGCTAAAAAGTATCACAACACACATAAATTTTTTTTTCCACTAATAAACAAACATTGTTAAGTTGTTTTGATTGATACTGTGAAGCAGCTTTGATACAATCTGTATTGTGAAAAGCGCTATATAAATATATTTGACTTGACTTGACTTGACATACACACACACACACACTTTTACTGTATTTTTGATCAAGTAAATTCAGCATAAAAAATATTAAAACGTCTTACCGATCCAAACATTTAAGCAGTAGTGTATTTAGACCAAGACAGATTTTTGATAAGCTATTTATCAGTTATTGGCCATAACATGAAAATAAATGAGCTTATTGTTATTGGTCAGAATTTTACTCAGTAAATCTATATCTTAAATGAAGAGAGGATTACAATTAGGTATAACATCAATGTTTAGGCAAATGATCTTTCTAACTACACAAAACGGTCTCGTTCTGGACAAATTCTGAATTCTGCTGCACTGAATGTTTATTAGATATGTGCACACTTTTATTCCTCAGTAGAGTTCTGAGTAATTTCTGTCTGTAGTGTACTTTTGATAGATGTTGTTATATGAAAAATTGTCCAGGCTGATGCATTCTGTAGAAATAACTGTTTTGACTTCTGTTTGTCAGCTCTCAAAACCACTTCACATTTGACTGTGCATACAGATCTCTGTTTCTATAGAACTGGACCCTGGGGGTTAACAGACAGCCTTCTGTAGAAGTGACCTCTGACCTACCCAAGAACATTTCCATAAAGTTTTTCGAAGACCCCGGAGAAAGAGAGATGGTTGTAAGATATTAGGCTGGTTATCTTTACATCTCTCAGCCTGTCAATCATTCATCATGAAATAACCATTTCACAGTGTAAAACCCCGATGCAACAGATGTTCTCCAGATGCAGATTTGTTATGTAAACTCGTTACTCACTCTGCTCAGCTGGTCTTTTTTTTTTTTCAAAGGAAACATAGCATGTGTATTTGGAAATAATAGCAGTTAATAGCTGTCGTATTGTGACGTACGTCTGAGAAAAGGAATATCGAAAAATAAAAAATCAGGTTGGGGACTTTGCATTTGTTGTTGATTGGACGGAGGCAGATCTGAACGTGAGTTTGCAGTCAATTGTAAGAAAGGGGCGGGGTTTATGCGTATGAAATGATTGGAGAAGATTGGCATACGTAAATAGAGAGAAGTGTTCACAGAAAGAACAGATTTAGATGTCTTGAAGCTGCCATGCAATTAAAATTGAGATTTTTTTTTTAAAAATGCAAAAATTGACTAAATTATCTAAGGGCCTCTTGTTTGAGAAGCGTTAAACGTATGCAAATAATTCAGCCATTCAAAAAGCCATTTAAACTTTGTTTAGTAGATAATTTCAGCCCTGCTTTTTTTCCTCTAAATGTAAAATTAACTTCATTCAATGCATTCAAATAAATAACTGATATCGATGACGTGTTTGTAATATTTGTATATTTAATTGCAGTTGGACTTTTTTTCTTGAATCAGTTTGCACACTAAATAATATTTTTGTCTTTCATACAATTTTTTTTTTTTTTTTGCATATTGAATCAGCATGTTTAATGCGTAAAACCTGAGCTTACCTAAAATTATTTTGCTAATAAAATTATATTCAAGTCTAAATGTGCTGAATAGTCACGATAGTACATGCTGAGTGATAATGAGCTGCATTTCTACAGTGCGTTGATCAGGGCGTGCTGGTGTCATCGTGAGATCATGTGACTAAGCGAGCAGTTAGCAGGAACAGCTGATAACATCTGCTGAATAAACTGTGTAGCGGCAGCTGTTGATGACCTCAGGGCTAATAGGTCACCCCTCAGACAGGGACTTGTTTTGTGCTCTCTCCAAACGTGTACCACCCATACACACATCCATACACCCCCCGTATATGCAGAACATTAAGGCATCAGCACATTTTTCTGTGACTCAGACAAAGAGACGCACACTTATCTGTGCTGCAGATTGTGTCTTGCAGTGTACTTTGTATCTTCAGTTACTATATATTTAGCCTAAATGTTCCAGTATTTTATTTAGACCCATATTAAATGATTTCGGAATGGTCCTCTCTGACTTCATGGGTAATATCAATGGGAAATGACCTTGTAGACAATGCCATATATAGACAATAATTGGAAAGCTATGATTTCTCATGATAGTTGTATCAGTTTCTTTGGCATAACTTAAGTTTAATAGCTTAAACTGTTCAGTTGTAGTGGAGACACAGTCTCCTGCAGTTTGTCTGTCGACCGGGGTCTGGATATTTGTGATTATGTAAGCTTTCCCGATAGAGAGCACTGTAACACTGTTCCGGTTTTGTAAATGTGTGACATAATGCCACTGCCAAACTTCCTCAAGCCAGGTAAAGTAGGACATGTCCCATATGAAATAAAAATAAAAAGCTTTGTTTTTGTGTACTAGAAACCTAAAACTCCATCAGACTATATCTGTAACATTTCCTCTTCCTTTACCCAGAAGTCAGTGAAAATAAACCTTTTGTATTTTCTTAGTACTTATGAGTGACAATAGATGCTGTTGTGCTTCACTCGTGGAAGTATTCCAGTCTTTAGGGAATGCAGGAAACTGGAAACTGAATTTATGTAAGACATTACAGGAACTTTTCAATTATTTATGTAATTATGCTGGTTAAATTCACCTGACCTTATTACAGATGCATTTCTTTCTTCTTGCATTTAAAATTGGCTGAGAACAGAATGCAGAGATATATTTTTTTATAAACTGAAATAATCTTAGTGTCAAACATGAAAAATAAAAAAAATAGATGAGGAAATCTCAACTTGTTGACCATCATAACTTTGAATGAAGAAGCTATTCTTTCATTTGATCCTGTTTGTCCTGTTAAAAGATTCTAGTCTTTCAGGTTAGACTTGAATAAGAGGCATAAAAAGTATTTAAAAATGAAAGCAAGGAATGACAGAAATGCATATATAACAGAACTGACATTATAATGAATTCAATTGTGGTTGCTGTTAGCCACTAAAAGCTCAGGGAATCCTTTGTTTTCCACAGTAAGCACTTGAAAACCATTATTAGTTTGCTTCCTGAGAAGGTTTTGACATTTTATCGAGTGTCTGTCAGTAGCTATTGCGTATTGAGTTGTTTGGGTAAGGGCATGTGCCGAATACGGACTCCAATAACGTCCCTGTTAACTGATGACCCTACAGTCAGATGTTTTTATATTAGGAAGACTGTTTTGACAAGTTTGGAGGACGGATTTGTTAATGCGATGTTGTCATGACTTTCTGCATCTGTTCTGTTCTCTGACACTGGTATATAACAACATATAAGTGTTTTATGACATCCATTCTGTAACTGCATGTTTTGTGTGTTTTGTTGCAGTTATATGGTTTCAAAAATGTCCTCTAAAATGGCGGGCTCAAACAACCTGACACATGCTAGGAGGATGGTCCAGCAGCTGAAAGTCGAGGCCAGTATTGAGAGGATAAAGGTATGTTTTGTTGTGAATTAACCCTCTGATGCTGGTGTCCATTACTGTGAACAGTTTTATTTACCACCATGGATGATCACCTTTGACCCGTTCCCAAGATGAACATCCTCTTTTTGTGTGATTTGAGCTTTTTTTTACAACAAAATAAATACAACATGGCTGACGAAAGTGGTTGAAACGCCAAATAACAAATACATATTTTATTCCAGGTTATCTGCACATTTTAATAGAATCGAAAATAAGGACCATTTTTATTCAGGCATCATTAATTCATTTGTTGGTTTCCCCAAAGAACCTTTCAGTCAAAAGTTCTTAAAATAGACACTTTTTTCTTCATGTAAACTACAGAATATTTGAATGATCTGAAGAACCTTTTTCCACTATAAAAAAATCTTTTGTGCCAGTGTTAAGTTTAAAATGTTAAGTTCTTCATAGAACCATTAATGCCAATAAAGAACCTTTATTTTTAAGAGTGTGGTTTACTGTCCAAAACTGCAGATACATCTGCCTACTCTATTGAACACCATGTATTTAAAGATATTTTAATTCATATTATGCATTATTTAAAAAAAAAGTTTGCTGCCAAGTCGATTAATCACGAATAATCACATCTTACATAAAAGTTTGTTTGCATAATATATATTACTAAATTTATAAATATATATTATATAAGAGTATGTCTGTGTGTGTATGTATACTGTATATACACACATACAGTATATGTACATATACACAGACATGCACACACCAATAAATTTAATTATATATATATATATATATACATACACACATATTATGTAAACAAATTTTTATGTTAAATGCGATTAATCGCTACTCATCGATTAGACAGCACTCTTTTTTGGGGTAAAATAGTGATGTACAATACAGTAAGGATTTATGTGCATGACTGTGTTGCTGTAATAGAGATAGGAAATCATTTTTGAAAAAGGTTATGGTAATGATACCCTTCTAACTCAAAAATGCATCATGGTTTTCAGGGCTGATAACGATAACAATAACATTAAAAATGAACATATATTGGCCAATAACGATATGGTGGCCAATATATCGTGCATCCCTTATTGATAATAATCAGAAATGTTGCTTGAGTATCAAATCAGCATATCAGAATGATTTCTGAAGGATCATGTGACACTGAAGACTGGAGTAATGATGCTGAAAATTCAGCTTTGAAGACAGGAATAAATTACATTACAACAGTTATTTTAAATGGTAATAATATTTTATATTATATCTGTTTTAACTGTATTTTTGATCAAATAAATGCAGCCTCGGTGAACATAAGACTTCTTTCAGAAGCATTAAAAAAAACCTTGCAAGCCCAAACTTTTGAATGGTAAATACTTGTAAGTAAAAATAAACCGTAAGATATAGTTTCTTTGTGATTTAATGATTAATGCACTTTATGGTTAAATGAATATAAAAAAACATGCAAGATTTTCACATTCTGACTTGTCTCATCCAGGTATCCAAGGCCTCTGCTGATCTCATGCGTTACTGTGGAGAAAACGCCAAATACGACCCCCTGCTCATGGGCATCCCTGCCTCAGAAAACCCCTTCAAGGACAGAAAGCCCTGCACTATATTGTAGTGTACGCTCGTCTTATTTAATTACTTCTACTCAACTTTGCCTTGAATCCAGCTCTTGTTCCTTAGTATAACTCTGTGCCATGTCTTAACTATATTTAGCTCTTACAGTATTTATTACTGTAAATAAACTCCAATCAGTACTAATTAGTTGCCATTTTGGTTGCCTGTTTGGTAGTTTGGGCCAAACTGAAGTAATTCCAGGAAATAACACCGTTTTAAAACATCTTAACTGCTTGAATTACGTGATTAATTTCCTCTTTCCACCGAATGGTGCCTTTAGTTACACTTTTTAAAGATATCATCATCACATTATTATATACAAGAGCTTGCAGATACACTAACTGATGAAATCCCTCTTAATGTCTTATAAGTGGATGTGGGTTAAATATTCCTCTAGTAGCTTCTATGAATAATGTCATAGCAAAGGGACTGACTGAAATAATTGGAATTTAATGATCCATTTTTCGTACTGGATAATGTGTCGGATGTGGCTTCTGCAATCACCAATGGTCAAGTGCATGCTGGGTAAATAAACAATATAGTAAGCAATATCACATCACACAAATACTGATTTGCTCAATGAAAAGGCAGTACCACTATGTGCAAAGAGAAAAATTAGAGAAAAGTTATTATAGTGGTTTATGAGAAAAGAGAGCCGATTCCTTTACCCTGCACTTTCTAACATGTGCCTTAGATTTTTCAAAGCATTCCTTACTTATTGATGTATACGACTGAAAAGATGAGACTTTTTATCTGTTGACCCTGAGTAACTTTTCTCTTCTGATGTTGCTTTAGATTTAAAGTGCATTTTCCTTCTGTTTTGAACGGTTCTTTCCTCTGTCAAGCCACAATTTTAAAACGAAGACCACTACTGTTTGATCTTGTCTATGAATTGAATGGATTTTTCCAAACAGGGTAGCCATGAAACGTTACTTTAACATTCACACCTTGAATTGGCTGAGCAACCATGTATCGATGCGGCATCAGATACATCAGAAGTTACGCAGTATTTGAGATTTGAGACCAAATCCCTGTGACCTCAGTATGTCTGTGAAGAAAATGGTTCAAACATTTTTTTTTTCTAATTTCTGGATTTTTGCAAGGCTTCGTAACATGTGCTATCTGTACTGTAACTTGAAATAAAGATTTTATTAAAATTGTGAAATGGTGAAACAAAATGCATCACATACATGTGTTCTTGCAGAGTCTTAATGTTTAAACCGTTTTTACTATATTAAATGATGCACTAATTATTAGTGTATCATTTGAAAATGTGGTTATTTTTCAAAGAATGAGGGGCCATTTAGACGACACCGTTTTCAACTAAAAACGGAAAAGTTTTTATGCATTTTGGCTGTTCATTTACACATTCATTCTTTTTAAAGTGCAAGCTTTTGAAAACGATACCGTTATTGTCTTTGTGTGAAGTACAAAAATGCAAATTTGTGATGAATAATACAGCGATTTTAATAGTTTTCAAAGCTCCGTGTGAAAGGGGATCATTTTGACTACGTTGTCATCTGTGCTCTAAAAACACAAAGGAAGAACTTTTCCGTTTTTAGTACATCGTTGTTGTGTAAACGTACCCTGAAAGTGAATGGTAACTCCAGCCACTTTTTATAGTATGGAAAAGAGCAGCTCGGACATTCTGCTAAATATCTGTATTTGTGTTTCAAAGAAAGAAAGTCAGTCATATGGGTGAATTATCCCTTTATTGTACACAAAAGAAACAAAACACTACTTCCCCCCCCCCCCAAAGTTGTTGTTTTCCATTTTCATATATTTTAAAATGTAATTTATTTCTGTGATTTCAAAACTGAACTTTAAGCATCATTACTCTAATTTTCAGCGTCACATGGTCCTAATTTGGCGATCAAAAAAAATTGTGCTGCTTGATGTTTTTTGTGAAAACCTTGGTTAATTTTTTGCCCCCAATATTCTTTGATGAATAGAATGTCAAAAGAACCGCATTTATTTTCGGTAGAAATCTTTTGTGAAATTATACATATACACTTTTAATGCACCTTTGCTGATTGAAAGTTTTAATTACTTAAAAAAGTTCAGACTTTTGAACGGCTGTTAAAATAACAAAATATAATTTTTTAAGTAAATACTATATTCTGGGTGATGTTTAAAACTCATCAGAGATGTGACAGAAATGATTGTTAGTAAAGGATAGTTAATGTGTGTGCTGTGTGTTATTCTGAGCTCAAGGAGTGGCGGTGCAGTGATGTAAGTTGTGTCACAACAGCTCTTATATCACCTGGTCCTTGTACCTGCGGTCTAAAAATAATCCTTTTAGTGACGTCAAAAAACTGAAACTGCCTAACACATAAAGGCGCAGTCATTATTTAAGTTGAGAGACTAGCTGACTTTTGACCAGGATTGCTGGGTTCATCTATTTGCAGAGACATGTTTAGCATGCAAGTTGTCTTTGAGAAATGCTATTTTGTCCTTGAGCAAATCCGTTTTTTTCTGATGTCACATGACAGGGGTTTACCTGCCTTGCATCGGCCTAACATCAGTCAAACCTTGCATCATAACCTTTGTGTAGGAAGTGGAGGGTTACACAACTGATTTACTGGTATGTGGTGTCTGGAAACCTGACCCAATATGTGCCAGTCATGTGATCACAACCACACCTTCTAAACACTTCGATGCGCCTCTAGAGACACTTCCGTTCTCCAGATGGGCTTGTGTAATGTCTTGCGTACTTGCTACGCAGTGACTTACTTTTGGCCTACAGAGTAGTATCAGTTTGTCACGCATAGCACAATTAAGGGCGAACTGATTTATGACAGCAAGTTTGACCTTGACATGAGCAAGCGATACAGTAAGCTGAACCTGAGCAATTCATTTCAGCTGAAAAGGGAATCTGATGAATAGACGCAGTGGTCACGCAAACTAAAGCAGGACAAAAGAAAGGCTTGGATGGCTTTTGTCGGACTGTAAAAGGGAGTCACGAAGGCCACCGAGTCCAGCGTGACCCCGCTGATCCTCACTGGTCAATTCTACTAGTCCAGAAACCTCCAACAGAGTAACCCACATGACTACCACGTTGTGTTCAAAAATACTTTTATTACAACACAAAATTCATTTTCACGTTTGAATATAATAGTATAAAAAGTTTTTACATAAATACTTCTTTAGATTAATAGAATAGAAATACTTTAAAGACCACAAAAGAACAATTAACTTATGTACAAAAAAAAAAACAGGATACTGTGAATGCATTGTTTTCATGCAGTTGTTTAGAAGCAAGTTCCTTTTTAAAATGATTTATTTTCAAACATTAATAAACAAGTACTGATGGTAAACTATTCAAAACCGATGGAAAAGATACAAATAGGCCAGCCTCTTTGAAAAAAATAGTGCTTCATGTGTTGCTGTGAGAAATAGTTCCTCCTGTAATTAACTGAAGTGCTTTATGACAACCCACCAATAAACTATCTCACAAGATACTCAGGTGCTCACTTCCATTCACAATTAGCTTCCTGTGACGTCCTTAAAAAGTCCCACAAACAAAGCCAAAAAGCGCTGAATCATCTCAGAATGCAAAAAGGTGCTCCTCCTCCAGTTTATACTAAAGATCAGTCCCTAGTGCCGCCGGTCTGGGCAATCAGTCCTTTTTGCGACCACCTTTTTTATCTTTTATCTTTTTTGCTGGATATTTTTATCCATGTTTTCCCCTCTTGGTTTTAGCTGTCCTCATCGTTCTGGAAGGTTGATAATGGGCACCCATTGATCCATACAGCGACTCTCTCTGCAGAAGTGGTTGACTTTTCCCAGAGCTGGGTTTTTCCATGTGGATGCATGTGGAACCTGTGAACATCAGAAGAAGAGATGGGATTACAATCTATATGTATCAGCTAGAACATGTCCTGCTGTGTAACTTCTAAGCGTTGTCATTTCCAGGTCTTTGATAGCACTGGCTATGGATAGAGCACATTTTATTTAAAAAATTTTTTTTTGTGGAACATATATAAAACATTATTCCCACCACAGCCATCCTGGTCTCCGCATTTTAGTAATGGGTATTAATGAGTCTAAACCCTTGACCTCCCAAAAAAATTCTTGAGTAGGAGTCGAAAGTGAAGTCTAGTTGGGAGTATGCAAATTTTCTTTAATGCTTTCTATAAAGTCTTTTGAAGGGATAGAAGAATGATGAATGCAGGTGTTCATTTGATTTCAAAATAAAATGCAAATAGAAACCTGGAACATTAAGTAAAGAAACTCCTATTTGCATATGAATGAGTACAGAGCAGGATGTTCCTGTGGACGTCATGCAGTGGCAGGTACACCTGGACATGTCATGACAAGTAAAAAAATAAAAGTCCCGACAAGTTACTAAGAAGAGTAGCTCGCGTGCTGTTTACTGGCCTATTTTGGCTTTTGGTTACTATTTAGATTTCTTAGAACATATGCAATGATTTGTTGACACTTACAGTGACCAGAATGCAGTGCAAATCCATCTGCTCGCTCCCGTGCATGCCCGCGCCCCCGAGGATGTGCGCGAGGCGGCGCGTGTTGTTCACGCGCAGGATGTTGATATCGTTCTCGCAGCAGAAAGCCTGAATGAGAGTGAAGTGAATCTGAAGCGCCACATCTTTCACATCATCGTCGTCGTCAGTGGCCAGGATGCACAACACCACGTTATCAGGATCCCTGAACAGAAGAGTTCAGATTTAATAACTACTGCACATGTTGCAATGACTTTGAAAAGCAGTAACATTGAAAAAGCTTCTAAGCTTACACATTCAGTGACTTTGCAGCCTCGTACACCCCAACTGTAATAGATCCCTGCGGTAATGCGGAGCGCAGGACCTCCTCTAGAGCTTTAATCACAGAATCCATCCTGTAAAAAACAAAATTTGGATAAATTATTAATAAGACTTTAGTAAATTCGAGACGATTGAACATTTGTGCCTGGCAACAGCTCGTGCACCGTTAACACTAAGACTGCGGCGGTTGAGAACTAATAATTCGAGTAAATGGTAGTTTGATCGAGTAATATACAAGCAGATAAAATATGAGCAAAAATAATTTAGCAAAATTTTAAAGATCTACAAAATTCGGCACATCAGAAGAAAAAAGTCTCGTGAGAGTCGAGTCTCGTGAACCGAGCTCGTGCCGCTGACTGACAGTTCACCCGGTACATGTGTTTGAGATAACTCTTTATTTAATATGTTACAAATCATCATGTTCATTACATAGTTGATGTTTATTTATATGTACATTATAATTCAATTACTGGTAAAATAACAATAATAATGTTATATATCTGTATTGCCTAATAAATGCATATTGTCAATTTTACCTTTCAATAGAGTAATCTCCATTAAGTTCCTCAAAAGTCATGTTGCACGTAAAATCCAGCACGGACTTGAATAACTTTCCTTTTATAATCCACACGAGTTCTCGTAGGTCTTCTGTCTCTGACTGTCACCGGTTAAATCTGACGCTGTGTGGCATTGCATTCGATTTAATTTCCATGAGAGCTGCAATGAGTGAGAGCAGTATAATCCTTATTGGACATTTGCAAATCAAAGATCAGCAAAATCAATTTTGATTGGCTGTTGCGTCTGTACTAACAAAAGTCGACCACTCTCATTCGTCCGTCTAAGATATCAAGGCGTGGCCAGTCACATTGGGTGACGTTGTTTTTAACCTTGTTGGAAAACTTTGCAGTGACATGTCAGGGCAAAGACAAGCAAGGAAATTACCCAACGATATCCAACCACAATAAATAATAATAAATAAATAAATAAATAATACAATAAATAACACAAGTTTCAAAATAAATAATGCAATTTTACATAAATTCATTAACACTTTCTCTTCTTCATGCATCTTATAAAAATTGCATTTGAAACACAGTTAAAAGTAATGCACAAGCATTAGTCTAGTCATTTTAAGCCAAAATGGGGGTCAACCTAAAACAAATTGCAACAGAAGCAAACTCAACTGATTTTGTATCCTCAATAGGCTATGTCATGAGTAGGGGGAAAAAAAGCCCAGAAGAATCTCATTTGGGGAAAGTTTAGAAAAAGACCCAAGTATAGCCTATTCATTCTTTTTCTCATGTTAATAGGGTAAACATTTTAACCTTTAGATTTCACCATGAAAATTACAGAGTTGATTAGGCTACTTAGTCCTACATCAAGACAAACAAAAAATGTATTACACGTTTTTTAAAAATTGTTTAACATGGACAAACGGTGCCTAATCTAATTACTTATGTGCTAATTTGCATAAATACCCAAACAGATCTAAACATTGGGTATAGCCAGGTAAAAATGTCTTGTTGAATCTTGTTGACATATAACAGTAAAATACTTAATGTTAAGGTCTGAATGGAACCCATTTAGGCTACCCATGAACATTAATACATAGAGGCAGGAAGAAGTACTTTAGAAACCAGCCTTTATTAATTATTATTGCAGAGATTATAGACCACTCGGTGAGTTTCACGTCTTTGTAAACTAAAGTTTAATGCGTTTTATGAATGATATTGTTCCAGTGCCCCTACCATTGTGGAGGTTGCGGGGTAGGCTACGTGCTAACACAGAAACCTAAAATTCTCGGGACAGCAGCATTTGTCCAAATTTCATTCTTAACCGGTCTATTTCATCAGAAACGATCTTAAAACAGGGCTTTAAGTGTAAAATACCGAACTTGTCCTTTAAACCCGGACTTCATCCGCCATGGCCTAGCAAGCTGGGACAGTGACAGTGAGGTCCTCGGGCCGTATGTTTTACAACAGAGTTTCCCTCTCCTAGGCAGAAGGCCTGCCAAGGCTGAAGAGATCTGCCTTCCCTGCTATTTCTAATAACGTGACGTCAAATAGCTAGTAGGTGGCCGATGACTCCGTCGTGGGAGTTAATTCGCCCAGTGATGCAATGTGGACATCACCCACTCATGCCGTTTAGCCCGCCAGCTGAAGCGGTGTACCGGGGTGTGGCACTAGGAGCCAGAAGTGAGAGATTCAGGAGATGGATGAGGACCAGTACTTCCGTCCACTCAAAAATTGAGTGCAGCTACCAGAAAAAACAAAGGTAGGCTACTACCTCTACCAAGAGCACACTACACCCCATATGCAAATTAGCAGATACGTAATTAGATTATGCACCGTTTGTCCATGTTAACAAACAATTAAAAAAAACTTGTAATACATTTTTTTTGTCTTGATGTAAGTAATCAACTCAGTAATTTTCATGATGATATCAAAATTTATACCTATTCACGTGAGAAAAAGAATGAATAGGCGTATGAATAGGCTATATTTGGGGTGTTTTTCGAAACTTTCCCCTAATGGGATTCTTCTGGGCTTTATCCCCCTCACTCAGGACATATTGAGGATACAAAATCAGTTGAGTTTGCTTCTCTTGCAATTTGTTCAACCGTTTTTCATAAAATGACTGGACTATTATAACCACGCAAGACACTAAAATTATGTTATTGGGTCTTCAGTGTGAGCATTTCCAAACTTTTCAATACAGTTACAAACAGTTATGATTATGTGAGCAAACGCCATGCAATCCTTTCTTTTTCTACCGGTGTGATCTCTAACCCGATAGTGACACCTTGAGGACAAATCAATACATTGCTCCAATTTTTTCTCTACTTAAAAAAGTATCAATAGTATTTAAAGAGTAAGTGGTCAATAATTGTATCCCTTGAAACTCATCTTTGATCACCAAAATGACATTTAAACGATTTATTTTTTATTCATGCCTGAAAATAGCTTGAATGTAACTCTACAGTCTACAACACACCCTTGCTTCATTTAGGATTCATGAATTTGCAGATGAGCCCCGCCTTCACGCACTCACACCAGCTCAGACATTCACTCAGTCAGCTTTACGGTAAACTCTCCACAATGGCAAGTGGAAATACTGGTTTAATTCAGCAATGTATGTTTGAAGAAGAAACCGATTTAAAAGAAGAGGAAGAGTGAATTATACAAGCTCGTATAGGGGAGAGCGGGAAACACTTTTTGACTTTCTCAGTTTAAAAAAAAAATCCACTTAGGTCAGAGTATTTATTATTTCCCACCTTAATTTTACACGTCGATTACAATAATGTGGCTTTGTTTCATTAATACAGTGTATACTTTTTTCTTTATTTACCCCGAAAAAATGGAAGTGAAATGTGTTAACATGCCCATAGGTGGAGAACATTGTAGTGTGACCGAATGACAGCTTAATGTTATCTGATCTAATCAAATATATACATGTTATGTACTGCTCTAAAACGGGTTGAGGATCCAAACGCAGTGGTTTATTAGGGTAATCCACAATCGTAATCCATAAAACAGGCTTAAGGTCAAAACTACAGAGTAAATTAAACCTATAATAACAATAGGCCAAGGCACAGGCAGAATGCAGTAACACTTACAAGACTTGAATGATTGAATAAACCGGGCTCATAGGCAGAGTTAACTAGGTTAATGATACACAGCTAACAGCAATCAGGGATGAGGTGTCCGGGCAGTGAGTTCTGGCCTGGGAAATGTAGTCCTTTTTGATTGCAGTGAACTAGGGAGGAGTGCACTCTGGTGGGTATCAAGGGCTCTCCAGCTGGTGAGCCTTGCACCCTTGCTCGCACCCGGCTTCTCTGTGACATTTGAAGACCTAATATTGAAATAAAAAAATAAATGAAAAAAAGACTTCTCCACGTTGTCAGTCACCGACGATGTTCACGTTGTAAACACAGTGCAGGCTTCTGGGTTCTAGCTTTTTCTACATCAGAACACTCATTATTGGCCATCTTAAAAATTGAATACGGTGACACTTATACATATAATAAATTATATTTATTTATTTAACCCAGGGCTCTCAAGTTTTATCAAAAGTTTAGAGTGAGATTTAGGTGAGGAGCCACCCAAATATTTGCAGCAGCGGTCCCTCGACCCAACCAAATTCGCTTCAATTTTTGCTAGCAGTTCAATTTTGCCTATTGTTCATAATTGACCAGCACAAATGGAAATTATAACTAGGGATGCACCGATACCAGTATCGGTATCGGGCCCGATACCAAGCTCATGTACATGTACTCGTACTCGTAAAAATACCCCGATTCCAAAGACTTGCCTCTAACTACAGCTTACAATAAATTGTGCAGATTTGTTATTGGATGTTAATTTGATACCCACCATTGTATTATGTATGATTTACTCACTGGTTGCAATTTACCTACAAATATGTACATTTTAAAGGGGATTTCGGCAACTCTACTTTTTGTGTGCAAAAAAACAAACAAAAATAGCTTTTTGTTCATAACATTAAGGTTGAACCACTGGAGTCACATGGACTATTTTAAGGATGTCTTTACTACCTTTCTGGGCCTTAAAAAGTGGTTGTTGCGTTGCTGTCT
This sequence comes from Siphateles boraxobius, assembly GCF_051911475.1. Taxonomy (NCBI): domain Eukaryota; kingdom Metazoa; phylum Chordata; class Actinopteri; order Cypriniformes; family Leuciscidae; genus Siphateles; species Siphateles boraxobius. The sequence goes on from NW_027508699.1 coordinate 14,061,241, forward strand.
GGAGGGGTCAGAAAGCTCGGATTTCATAAAAAAAATATCTTCATTTGTTTTCCAATGATTAACTAATTTCTTACAGTTTTGTAACGAGATGCAACAACATGAGTAATTAATGATAGAATTTTCATTTTGGGGTGAACTAACCCTTTAAATAAGCATATAATGTTATAGGCGTAATGATCTTTTATTATGACATATTCTATACTTTTACGTGTATAACAGTTACTCTCGCACTTCAGAAGACTACACTTTTTTCATAGCAGTATTTTATTTAAATACATTTGATGAGTAAGTATTTGTAATTTGTAATTAAATACTTTTTGATGTATTTGTGCCCATCTCTGACAACAGGATATCTTTAGTTGTCCTAGTATATGGCCTTTGCTGAGCTGGTAGCTAATGGGCATTAAGTGATATAACTACAATAGAACAGTTAACATTTTATATTTTAGACTCTCTACTATGTTTACTTCCAAGTGAAAAATCAGTCGTACTGGGTCAGATGTGGTTTTTAGGACAGGCCTACTACTTTTTGTTGTCTTCTGTTGTCATGCTTCACAGTAGTGTCATTTATTTAGTCGCTAATTTTACAGAATTGTGTTGTTTGATGTTTTAAATAATCAGTTGCTTATAAATTGATCCTATGAGATAATTAAGTAAGCTTGTATCTAGTGGATCAGGGCTGCAATTTTGAAATGTAACATCAGGTGGCGCCAAAACCAAACCAAATGAATAGAGAACGATTGAGCTTTGTCAAAAGTGCATGCTGGAAAGAAAAGAGCCCATGAACGTCTTTATCATGCACGTGTCAGACAACCTGAATTAATTTAATAAAACATTTATATGACATCAGACACGACATCCCATTACACCTCAAGATTTTTTACAGAACACAAGCTACAGTAAATCAGGGGATGTAGAAAGACGACTTCAGTCCGCGCTCGTTTGAATTAGGTGTCTAAACATTAAATACATATCTTAATAATTATTCATTAATAAGCAAATAAGTGAGTAATATGAGAAATGTAAGCACTGCCAAAAAAATAAAAATAAGCAAAGATATATAAAACTAATAATACATTTATGCAGTCCCATTCATGATTATATAGAGATATTCTTTTTCTATTATTTCCCAATAATCTCTAACGTGAAGAGTTCTCCTGTGTTCTATTTAGATAATAGACCTAATATCTAGATAAAATTCTAGAATAAAATCGAAAGATTATACAGCTATTTAACGATTAACCTTATTTAGAAATGCATTATTGTATTTACATGTTATTATTTACTCTAATTACAATCACATATCAGAAATTAAATCAAATGTATTTGTCGCATTGCTGATGTGATTTGTAATTATTTTACACATTCATTCACTGTCACTTAATTATTTACACAATGTAGTTTGCAGGTTGTTGCTCCAGTTTTGACTGTTATAATATTTTAGTTTCAGTCATTTATGTTATGTTAAAACACCTTTAGATGCACCAAAATTTGAATCATTTTTATATCAGTAATTTATATTTATCAGAGACGGTGACTACCCCCTTTTCTTTTCTCATAATTGTATTTTTAAACTGAACTTCCATTACGGCTATCTGTAAATATAAAATAAAAAATATTTTCCTTTTCCTTTTAATTATTACTGCAGGATTTATTTACAGACTGTTTCTATTGGGCGTGCAAAGAATATAGTGATCAGCTCAAGTTTAAATGTACTCAGGTGTGCACAATAATGTGTTTTACAATGTGCTGTCATCATGATAAATAGGAAGGTAGATGAAGCTCGAGTGAAGGTTGCGATGAATCCTTGTCAAACAGACTGAATGTACAGGAGTTGACATACAATGCTGATACCCCACTGATAGAAACGACTAAAACAACTAGCGACTGCTGAGTGTGATACTGCGTGAGGCTGACAAATGTGGCCAATGAATAATGCCATCTAAGATACAGTATGTCTTTGTAATGGTCTGATTGCTCAACTAATTCACCAGCGCACCCTGTGCTGCACTCTTTAATATAGAGACAGTCATATTTCCTCGAAGATTAGTATAGACACAGGCTGACACACTGCTCTGCTCAAGGTATTTGGCCAGCATAATTCATTCATAATGCCACAATGCACCCCATCTATCATTTTATTTCCTTTCCCCTGCCAGTTGTCCCTCTCCACTTCACTTCTAGGCTCCTGGCTCTTTATTGAGGGGGGGTGTGGGCTGGGCTGAAGGTGCACGTGTGTGTGTGTGTGTGTGTGTGTGTGTGTGTGTGTGTGTGTGTGTGTGTGTGTGTGTGTGTGTGTGGGCTTGTTTTGGTAGCATTGGTAGAGTTGTTGGACAAGGTTGGGAGGTCAGCACTGTTTTGCCTGCTGATGTATTAGCTGCATATGCAAGCGATAAATTACCAAGCGAAGGGAGTCAATTATCCATCCCTTGAAGAAACAGGGTCTTGGTGCTCCAGTGGCCTAAGGGCCCTTTTTCCAATTGAGAGGACGATGCCCGGCAGTGTAGAAAAAGGGGAACTCATGGAGAAGAGGAGGAGCAGGATGAAGATTAAACTGGGAAATGATGTGTGTCATTATCCCCACTTTGCATTTTTTAAAAAGTTCATTACGAAGCGACTCCTGAAAATGGGAGAATTGTGATTGGCACGTGTGAAATCTGCAACAATCACTTGTGAAATGGCATCCGTTCGCCTCTTATGAGGTGTACGGTCTTCTCAAACTGCTTAACACATCAGGAGCTGTCCCCAGTTTGACTACTGCACCTATTAGGTCAATCAGATTCAGTATATCAGAACCGACACACGTGGGCCCAAGTCCCATGGCGCTGCGCTTTGTCATTTTGCGCCGCCATTGATTTCTAAGAGCTTTTTTCCCCTTTTCTTTTCCGGAAGAAAAGGGAGGGTGGGGGATGTCCCGTAACAGTGTGACACTACTTTGAGCGCCTGCCAGAGCAAGTGGCCCCAGTGCTGACTGACATGGGTGACACTTAGGGAAATGAGGTCATTAGCTGGAATTACAGAGGGTTTTGATAGCTCAGTAATGGGTTTTAATGATAGAATTTAACATACAGCGCCACTAGGGACAGACAGCAAAAACAGGCAGACAGGTCATTTAATAAAGAGAGGGAGAGAGACCTCACTCTGCGGAGCGTGCCTGAGAATGGGAACTGTGTGAGTGTGTGTTGAGGTGGGAGTCTAAAAATAAAATATGCTTTTGCACTAAGCTCTGAATTAGAAAACTCAGGGAAACAGGAGTTTCTGAAATAGGCAACTGGCCTATTTTTTCATCCATCTTCAAAGTTTAAAGACAAATCTCGTAATATATCCAAATAAAACAATTTGTAAGTAATTTTCAGTCTTTATGTACTCTTTTAGTGATACTTATGTCACAAAGTGGAGTCATATTTAAATGTGGTATCACAGCCAAACAATAACCATCTGTGAAAAACACAATGTGCCTTATAAATCTTATCAACTTAACATATAATCAGAAAAAGGGTGCAGGAATAGGAATTCCTTTTTTTAGGAAAGAATTAATACTTATTATTCAGCAAGAAAGCATCAAAAGTAACATAAATTTAGATGTTTAGACATTTAGAAACAGAAATTTAGACAGAAATTATGTTACAAAACTTCTATTTCAAATAAATGCTGCTCTTTTAAACTTGGATTTTTTTTTACATTGTTTCCTCAAAAATATTTATCAGCACAACCGTTTTCAACATTAATGATAATAAGAGAAATGTTTCTTGAGCAGCAAATCAGCATATTTTAATGATTTATAAAGGGTCACTGAAGTAAAGATGTTAAAAATTCAGCTTTGCCAAAATTGCATATTAAAAACCCACGCATACTGACCATAAACGTTTGAAGAGTAGTGGATATTTATTTTTAATTTAGATAAATGCAACTGTGGCCAAAATCAAATTTCGTTTTGCAAAGTTTCTCACACTGTGAAAGATTCGAAGAGTCAGAAATGTTCCAAATACTAAGTAATTTAATGATACAGCATGTGCAACAGTGTGCTCTAAACACAAACAGCAGCCAGCACTTAACTGAGGAACCAAAGAACTTCAGCACTAAGGCAAATGAGGTTAATTAATGATACAAATAACTAATCATATCATAACCATGGTAACTAAGGAGTTTCTGGAAAATTAAAGAAAGAATTCTAAAGAATACAGACTAAAAGTCTGAAAACTGAAACTAAGATAAAAATAACTGAAAGTCTATGCAGTTTGCCACTTCGGTTTTTATTTTCATTTTTCTGTAGTAGGCTATCGGTACTTGCTGATATCTGGCTAAGCGCTTTAAAACACTGCCGTGAGTGTTTTATTATATTGTTATATTACAATAGAATCATATTTTGTGCAGGCTGTTTATTTTATTGTAAAAAAAAACTCTGACAATGTCACTGCTAAAATACCTATGAGTATTGTGGTTTTCCGCCACGTTTCTCACTGGCACGCCAACTCATAAAGATCAGGGCTCAAAGAAAATCCAGAGTTTCCCACTGGTATTTACGACTTTGTAGTGGCGTTCATGTACATTCAACTCGTAAATTCAAATTATTATTCAAATTATGCCAATTTAAACATGCAAGTAATTTTATATCATTCAGTAGTCATTGGGAGCTCTTTGACATAGGGCTACATTTTTCTTTGCGCTCATACCAACACTGCACACACAAGCCGTGTGTGTGCTCACGCATTCCAAATTGAGTTGTTTTCCCTTATTTGGTCAAATACACAGAAAATGACGTGAAAATGTCTTTCTTGGTGAATATTCACATAAACACAGTCGGTTATGTCTTACATGAATGTAAATATTTGAGAAAGAAAAAACGCATGTGTAGGCTAATTGTATATCTATCTGTGACAGCAGCCTAATACATGCTGTTGTCTGTCACTAAATAACTTTTGTTACTTTTATTGTAAGGATTTACCTATTTATTTTTTTAACAGTGACGACTATCCAGTGTTATTTTACATTTGATTACTTTATTAAATTTCTGTAGTAGACTTCTGTACCTGACTGCTACTGTTAGACAGACCTGCCTAACTTAAGTGCAAATATAATGAGATCTAAATATCATTGGTTCCAGCGTGTCAAGCGCATACTGGAGCTTACGTGTTATTTAAAGATATGATCTTATGTAGGCTACAATTCATACTTTGCAGTCACGTGACTGCCATGGATACCTGGCGGGCAACACACGCTCACAAAATGGCCAATACTAGGCTACAATCAATTAATTAGTGAGGCTATTTTGTTTCCATAGCACATTAACACAACGTTTAATGACACTAATAACACTAAAACAATACAATTACTAAATATGAATAATATCACTAAAATGATATAGGCCTAAAAACAGTCTTTAGTTCACGAACAGCACAGCTCTGCCATCTGTGAAAATCAAAAGCAGCTTCAAAAACTTGTTTAAAAAGTTAATGTAGGTCCACAAGAGAAATATTAAGCCAGTAAATTAAGATAGGCGTCGCTATACCGTTATAGGCCTACTCGTCGTCTCTGAGAGAACGCGGCGTTAATGCAGCGACAGATGCTGAAAGCTCCGTTTCTACTTTCACTTTTCGGGGAATGAACGCGTTTAAATGCACGTTCTTAACGTGATTATGCTGAATAATAGTGCATCCAATCGCACAACAGCTATCTGGCATGTCGTTACACCTCAAAACACCAACTTTTGTATATTAAAACTGGCGACGTCCTAGCAAGATCCTTGATTAGTTTACTGGGTTTCGTTGCGTTCTTGCCCGCCAGCCAGTGGTTATGACGTCACGTGCAAAGTGTGAATATGTGTGCATTGATCAGTGTTAAAAGAAAATAAATTACTAAATTAGATTGTTTGAATGATGCACTCACCTGTTGATCTCTTGTCTTGTACAAGACAGGATGGGGCAAGTGACCGATGCTTGGCAAGATTGTATGGTTCTTCATCAGTTTTATAAGTTATTCCAAATTTCATGTCTACTTTCCTCTTTATTAATTAGTTTTGGCAATGTTGAGTGAGATTCAACTGTGGACTCGCTCCACCCACGGTCTACTTAAGCCAATCAGATAACAGCCACATTGCACACCAATGAACGCTCCAATTGTTTGTGTTTGTGCTCTGTGAAGAGCGCCAAAGGTTTCTTACAATGTGTTTTTGCAGCGTTGAGCTTTGTAGCCAATCACAGATATATCTGTTAAAGGTGGGGTATGTGATTCTCTTTTTTGTCCATTTTTTCAAAATAACTTGAAATCCTATTCATAACCCACTTACAGCCACTGAGTTAGAAGCACTGAAATGAAAATTAAGCAATTTTATCATCTGTGGAACGGGAAGGACTCGAAAAACTCCAGCCAATCATTTCCAAGACCACCTAGAATCATTGGACAGTAAGTTCAACAATCAAACGGCCGTAACACACCCCCCTCCCCCCAGCGCGCGTGACCCCTTTCGTGCGCATACTCAAAGCTTGTGACGCATGCGCATCTCGTCAGTAAAGCCGGTTCCATGATTAGTAGTAAATCGTCATTACAATCTCTCTCGCATCTGAGTTTTCGCTCGTGCATGATTGCGCGTCCATGTTCTTCGAATGGAGACAGAGCCAGCGTTGGAGGAAAGAAGGTAGGACCATTTGAATTGTGTATTTTCAAAATCTGCCGGTCGTTTTCCAAATCACATACCCCACCTTTAAGTGTGTGAATGGCTAATCAGATGTTTAAGTTAGTCAGAATCTGCTCAACACTGCTCAAAATGGGGGAGTTTTTGTTTACCGTAAATCTTTTCATTATAACCAACAAAATAAAAACCTGATGTCAATAAGAGATTCATTACACAGCGTAGATGGCTTTATTGATTAAAACAGGAGTTTATGTAAGTAATTGACAGCTTCAGTGATTATAATGGCAGCGATCTTTGCTTGCTTTCTGTATATAATAATATATATTTTTCATGCTGCTAACTACACATTGCAGAGTTTCTCGATTGACAACCGTATTTAAATACGTGACTGAATCCTATTGACAGTGATAACCATAGCAATGGACGGCTCACAGTTCACATGGGTGGTACTTTGTACTTTGTGTGTCTGGATGACCGTGTTCATCCGCCACCACCAAAGACCATTTTTGACGCAGGAAAAATCCTAAATACATGCATAGAGTCAATATTTACATTGCTGAACCTTCTTCATAACCTCTGTAATTCGCATGCTGGATATCAGCTTCTGGACCAAATCCTGAACAATTGTGATCCATTTTTGCCTTATTATTGCTCAGAGTTGATCACAATTTGTGGACCTCTGCTTGTCCACTTGACTTTTGAGGATTGACCATGGGTTCTGAATGGGATTAAGATCCGGTGAGTTGATCTTCAAGCCACTTCATTATCACATGTGCCTTGTGACATGGTGCTCTATCATGCTGGAAAATGCGTGGATCATGACCAAATTGCTCCTGGGTCGTTGGGAGAAGTTGCTCTTGCAGGATTTTTTGATGCCATTCTTTATTCAGGGCAGTGTTTTCAGGCAGAATTGTGAGAGGGTAACTCCCTTGGATGAAAAGCAACCCCACACATATATGGTCTCAGGATGCTTCACTGTTGGTACGACACAGGACTCATGTTAGTCTTCACTTTTTCTTCTCCAGACAATAAGGGTGCTCCGATAGGGATTTTTGAGGCTGATTAACGATAACTGGAAGGATTATTGGCCAATATGGATCACCAAAATAAATAATTGGCCAACTATCTTTAACAACAATGTATTTTAATTATAACAATACAGTATTAAGAGATGAGAAAGTATCATGAATTGACAACTCTTTATTTATTGGCAAGCAACGTGCAACATATTCCATTCCCTCTCTTTGATGTGATTAGGAACAGCTTAGAGCTTAACAAATATATCATTCCTGTGAAAGATTTTTTTTTTAAACAGAACAGTATCAACAGAAAGTAATCAAATGTAAAACAACACTGCTTAGCCTTCACTGTATAAATAAAATATAGATTACTCCTACTAAATCTATAATAGAGCAGTGAGTGATTATTTTTCTTTGTCTTTTGTTGTTTGATTAACATTAATGACACAGACAGCAGCAGGAATATTGAGCTGGTGTCACTTTAAGACAGAATGGATCCAATATACTCTTACACATGCAACTGTTTTTGTTCACTTAAGACATAACCAACAGTGTTTAAGTGAATATCACCAAGATGGGCATTTTGACATATTTCTGTTGAATCCGAAGCTCAAAGTTCACTTAGCTTGTCCGTGTTCCGCTCCATCTCCGAGCAAAAAGCTGCTTTAGGAACCGTAGCATTTTTTCACTTAATGCAGTTTTAATAATTATTTTTAATTATTTTATCCGAAAACCACTCAGTATTTGGTGTGACCACCGTTTGCCTCCAATTTGCAACACATCTCCTTCGCATTGAGTTGATCAAGTTGTTGATTGTGGCCTGTGGAATGTTTTTCCACTCCTCTTCAATGGCTGTGCGAAGTTGCTGGATTTTGGCAGGACCTGGAACATGCTGTCATATACGCCGATCCAGAGTATTCCAAACATGCTCAATGGGTGACATTTCCGGTGAGTATGCTGGCCATGCAAGAACTGGGATGTTTTCAGCTTCCAGGAATTGTGTACAGATCCTTGCAACATGGGGCAGTGCATTATCATGCTGCAACATAAGGTGATGGTCGTGGATGAATGGCACAACAATGGGCCTCAGGATCTCGTCACGGTATCTCTGTGCATTCAAAATGCCATCAATAAAATGCACCTGTGTTCGTTGTCCAGAACATACGCCTGCCCATACCATATCCCCACCGCCACCATGGGCAACTCGATCCACAAACTTGACATCAGCAAACCGCTCACCCACACGACGCCATGCACGCTGTCTGCCATCTCCCCTGTACAGTGAAAACCAAGATTCATCCGTGAAGAGAACACCTCTCCAAAGTGCCAGACACCATCGATTGTGAACATTTGCCCACTCAATTCGGTTACGACAACGAACTGCAGTCAGGTTGAGACCCTGATGAGAACGACGAGAATGCAGATGAGCTTCAGTGAGACGGTTTCTGACAGTTATTGCAGAAATTCTTTGGTTATGCAAACAGATTGTTGTAGCAACTGTCTGGGTGGCTGGTCTCAGTTTATCTTGGAGGTGAAGATGCTGGATGTGGAGGTCCTGGGCTGGTGTGGTTACACGTGGCCTGCGGTTGTGAGACCGTTTGGATGTACTGCCATATTCTCTGAAACGCCTTTGGAGACGGCTTATGGTAGAGAAATGAACATTCAATTCACGGGCAACAGCTCTGGTGGACATTCCTGTGGTCAGCATGCCAATTGATAAAACTGCACATTTTAGAGTGGCCTTTTATTGTGGCCAGCCTAAGGCACACCTGTGCAATAATCATGCTTTCTAATCAGCATCTTGATATGCCCCACACTTTTGTGTAAAAAGTCTTAGATCTTTGAGTTCATCTCATGAAAAATGGGGGCAAAAACAAAAGTGTTGTGTTTATAATTTAGTTTAGTGTAGGTATGGGGATAATTAGGATGCCATCATGATGGACAGAGGCTAATGGGCAAATTTGGCCAGGATGCCAGGTTTAAATGCCCTTCTCTTTTTTGAAGGACATCCTGGTCCTAGTATCAGCCCTAGTATCTTGCTGTTATTGCTGTAAGGTTGCTGTCATTGCAATGTCTCCGCAAAGATGTTGCAAATTTATTGTCCTTTTTAGACACATTTTAGAACCGTCAGACCGGTGAATGTAGTGAAGCTATTTTAGCTGTGCATAAAAAATTGTCTTGTGGGTTTTACTTCATCTCGGTTCTTCTGATCAGCCTATATATAGAGACCACTGATCAAACTATATAAAGATATTATCGGCCGATAACGATCGACGCCCAATCAATCGGAGCTCCCTTACCTGACAATCGATTTTCCAGAACAGTCCCAAACAGTCAGAAGGGGTCTTCATCAGAGAAAATAACTTTGCACCAGTCTTCTGCTGTCCAATCCATGTACTTCCTGCTGAATTTCAGTCTGTCCTTGATGTTTTTTTTGGAGAGAGTGGCTTCTTTGCTGCCCCTCTTGACACCAGGGCTTTGTCATAAGGTCTTGGCCTCACTGTGGATTCAGATGCACTCACACCCACCTGCTGCCAATATTGAGCAAGCTCTGCACTATTGGTGACGCGATTCTGTAGACTCCTCAGGAGGAGTTGGTAAATACAAAATATACATCAGCTTAACTCCAATTTTTATACTCCACCTTATTTATTATTCAAAAAAAGAATGTTCACAATTGACCTTTGCTTTCAGACACCTGATAGTATGAACTGTCAAAAGGTTAAAGGAAATAGATAGGATTTTTTTCCCTTGAAAACCCCACAATTATAGTTTTATATACACCAGAAAAGGCATAATTTCCCTCTTCCATGGTTTATCTGATTCCCAGGGCGGCAGTAGGAACAGACAGCTGGACTCAGAACAGATCCAGTCACTAAGCTGTGAAGAACAGTGGCTGTAATGGTTTGCTGAGCTGCTGAGGCCTGTAGCAGCCATATTTCAGAGAGAATCGATCAGACTCTGCCTATCGCCCCCAGCCCTCCCTCCCCTCTGTCCTTGATCCTGTAAAGTAATAACTGAACTCGTGTCAGGGAGGTAATTATCATTGATCTGCTGGAAAAGGTGACAAATTTCACTGTCGCAACAGTGCGTGATTCATGTTTGAGCGTTGGACTAACGGTGAGGGTGCCAAGCCTAAATAGCCTCCTCAAGCTAATATACGCAGTGTAACCTTTATCTAGCTGAGGAATGAGAGATCTGATCTTTTGACTGGACCCTCAGCTAAAGACAGCTGTAAACAGTTCTTTCTCAAGCTGTCATGTAAGCTCGAGGAACGATTAGCATCAAATCACATTTATGGCTTCTGAGAAACTTTTCTGTCTCCCCAAACATTGATCGACCTGGGTTTTCTGGCTTCTTCAACACAAACTGCAGTAGAGAGCATGTAGATTATTGCAGAATGGCTCAGGCGACAGCTCACAACAGAATAACTTTGTATCATTGACACAACAAAAACAAGAATAATTGGCAGCCTCTCTTCGACAAAGTCTGGTATTGAGTTCTCATCCTACTTAACTAGCAGTCCCCACTGGCAAGAATGGAGCAGAAAGCAGCCGGCATGTCAGGTCATAACAAATGTGTTGGACAGGGCAAGGGGCTAGAAGATTGCCACATTCATCATGAGACAAATGGATGGCATCAGGGTCTTGTAAGCTTACTGCCAGCACTGAGGGTGGAGAGGCTGGAGAGACAAACTAAGCTTCAGAATTATTTTAATGTCCTCTTGATTACATGATATACTGGATCGGCTTGTGATGATGAAGGTTTCTGCAAAAAAAAAAAATTAATATACATATTAATGTATAAAATTAATGAGAGGTCTCAATTGATTTTGTGGCTTCTGTTGCTGTTGAGGATTTGAATATGTCTTTAATGTAAAGTTGGTAAGTTTACTCCATCACAATATATTTCACAAAAAAAAATATATATTTTGAAAAATGACGAGATCCAAATAGAACAAACACTTGCTGAATTTGGAATCACATACTGCGTTTACCATATCTTTCTGTACCAGGAATAGCAAGAGTATGCTAGTATGTGATTCCAAATTCTTTAAATATCAATAAAAAAAATAAATAAAAAAAAAATGATATATCTTGTATGCTCCACAGAAGGGAAAAAAACCTAATGTAGTCAGGTTGTTTTTGACAATGTGTGCAAGGACATTAACATTACAAGGACCATTATAACAAAATGACTTACTTACTTAGACCTAGACTTAGACCTAGAAATCATAACTTTACATTTTAAAATGATGGACAGCCACATATATTATTCACAAATTCTAATGAGCATGTTCAGGTACAATGGGGATTATTTATAATGATTCCTAGAGTCTTTATACTTTTAAAAACTCTAAATCAGGAAAAAAATCTAAAGCCTGTAAATACTGCAAAAAAAGTTCACTCTCAAAGCATCTCTAACAGTTCAATACATTACACACTTAAACTCACACACACACACACTCACTCACTCACTCACTTTGTGACTTTCCTCTACTTTCTTGTTAACGGACAACCCTCCCCTCTCTGCTCTCCATTCTCTGTCTCTCTCTCTTTCTCTCTCTGTCACTAAGTTTTGATAGATGACTGATTGCCGAGCTGTGCAGGAAGATTTATTAGTGTTTATCCAGTGCTCGGTGGTCACCTGCGGCTTAGAGACCTGGGCCCCTGTGTACCATGAACAGGGAGGGTGTGTGCATGTGTGTGTGTGTCACTGCGCTTATATGTACAAATCTGCAGTACATGATTATTTGTGTGTGTGTGTTTGTGCTTGTAAACGTGGGATGTATGAGTAACACAGGCTATATATTTCATTATTCCTAGCTGTTTGGATGTCTCGGCACGCTAAACCCAACACTGGCTAAAAAAAAACTTGCGTAAAACCTAATAGAGGTGACTTGTCATGCTAAGACCTGCTCATACAGCTATCCACAAATCTTACCCATAACCCCCATGACCTGTGATTATGGGTTAAGTGGGGTGAGGTTTGGCCGTGTACTCTAATTGTTAGGTTCTGTACCATTCTGTGGCCTCACATGCACTAAAAGAAGCTAAGGGGGTTTTCAAGTCAAGGACAAAGTATTCAATCTTATATACAGTAGATGCTGAAAATGCTTTCTGTGATCCATGAGTTTGTCTTTCAGTTATGAGTCCATAAACAGTATAAAAACATGAGTACTTGACCAGTAATTAATGTGCGTTCTTCCATTACTGTGGTTGACTTAAGTACTCAATATGTTAAAAGATTTACCTCTGAATGTCTGTGACATTAAATAGAGATGGGCATATTGGGTGGTAACTTGAGACCTGATTGGTTAGCCTTATGGACAGCATGCTTCCAGACCAGAGAACTAACCCTGTGTCTCAATGTCCATACTATCTATCCTAAACAGTATGTGAGATTAAAATAAGTGTGTCCCAAAGCATAGAATGTTGAAAAGAATATGCCAGAAGTCCCCGGATGGTCTACTATTTATCTACTGGATCCGTGCACACTCTAAATGCTAATATTTCTCACAACCCATTGCGCTTTGGAGGAGGAACTACAAACACAAGTAGAAAGTGTTAAAAAAAACTACAAAACATGGCGAATATGCACGACCGACGGTGAGAGGTTTAGATAAGTGACTAATCAAAGTTTAACCTGATAGAAAAATATTTATTTATTGTTATCCGTGTTATGTTTAAGTCAATGTAGTAAGTCAAAGTCCAAATCACAGTCTTTGCTGTCCCAACTTAATTGATATAAGTAGTGTAGAACATTATATAGAAACTGTGTCTATTCCTCGCTTAGTGAGGCAAAAAAATAAATCTAGTGTAGGATCTAGCAAAAATCTTATTGTAATTAAACCAGAAAATCTAAATATCAGTGAACAAAAACAATTTCTAAAGCTAGGTCTTCTAAACATTAGATCGCTCACACCTAAGGCGGTTATTGTAAATGAAATGGTCACAGATAATAGTTTTGATGTACTTTGCCTTACTGAAACCTGGCTTAAACCAAATGATTATTTCGGTCTAAATGAGTCCACTCCACCAGGATACTGTTATAAGCATGAGCCCCGTCTGATCGGTCGTGGCGGTGGTGTTGCAACAATCTATAGAGATATTCTTAATGTTACTCAGAAAACAGGTCACAGGTTTAATTCGTTTGAAGTACTTGTGCTAAATGTTACGCTCTTAGATTTAAGAAACAAATCCATATTATCTCTAGCCTTGGCTACCCTATATAGACCTCCAGGGCCCTATGCTGACTTCCTAAAAGAGTTTGCATACTGTCTCTCAGATCTATTGGTCAATGTCGATAAAGCAATAATTGTTGGAGACTTTAACATACACGTAGATAATACAAATGATGCGTTAGGGACTGCGTTTACAGATTTATTAAACTCCTTTGGGGTCACGCAAAACGTTAGTGGTCCCACTCATCGTCTAAATCATACACTAGATTTAATTTTATCATATGGAACCAATCCAACTGATATAAATATTATACCGCAAAGTCACGATCTCACTGATCATTACATGGTATCTTGCGTAATACGTACTGCTGAAATTTGTCAAGTTGCGCCACGTTATCGACCAGGCAGAACAATCCTTCCAACCACTATAGATAGATTCTCAAATAGCTTACCTGATCTATCTCAGCTGCTCAGTGCACCCAAACAAACAGATGAACTAGAGGAAATGACTAGCAGTTTGAGCACCATGTTCTCTAGTACACTAACCTTTTTTAATCTAATTGGTGCAACAATATCTAGAGAGAAAACTAAAGCACCATGGTACAACAGTGCTACACATGCAATCAAGAGAGAAACTCGTAACTTAGAGCGTAAATGGAAAAAAACTAATTTAGAGGTCTTTAGAATCGCGTGGAAAGACAGTATGTCACGTTATAAAAAGGCTCTAAAAGCAGCCAGGGCTGAGCATCTCCGCAAACTAATAGAAAATAACCAAAATAATCCAAGGTTTTTATTCAACACCGTGGCTAGACTAACAAATAAACAAACATCACCAGAGCAAAATATTCCGTTACAATATAGTACTAATGATTTTATGAATTACTTCAATGAGAAAATAGAAAGCATCCGAAACACAATTGTAAATATACAATCCTCTATGATGTCTTATGATTCAGCCTCAATTATGGCCCCTCTAGAACAACTACACCGCTTTACAACTATAGGACAGGAAGAGCTAAATAAACTTATCATTGCATCGAAACCAACAACATGTTTATTAGATCCAATACCCACTAAACTACTGAAAGAAGTGTTACCTGTAGTGGAAGAGCCTCTTCTTAATATTATTAACTCGTCTTTATCTTTAGGTCATGTTCCAAAAATATTCAAGCTGGCAGTAATACAACCTCTCATTAAGAAACCGCAATTAGATCCAAATAACTTAGCAAATTACAGACCCATCTCAAATCTTCCATTTATGTCTAAAATACTAGAAAAAGTTGTGTCCGCTCAATTGTGCTCTTTCTTGCAAGAAAATGATATCTATGAAAAATTCCAGTCGGGATTCAGACCGCATCATAGCACAGAAACTGCGCTAGTTAAAATAACAAATGATTTACTTTTAGCTTCTGACCAAGGCTGTATCTCAATACTAGTTCTACTCGATCTTAGCGCTGCGTTCGATACTATCGATCATAAAATACTCTTGGATCGACTACAAAACTACACTGGTGTTCAGGGACAGGCATTAAGCTGGTTTAGATCGTACTTATCAGACCGTTACCATTTTGTCTGTTTAAATGGGGAAAAATCAAAGATAACGCCAGTAGACTATGGAGTGCCGCAAGGATCGGTGTTAGGCCCTCTGCTATTCTCAATATACATGCTGCCACTTGGTAATATTATAAGAAAACATGGAATTAATTTCCACTGTTATGCTGATGACACTCACTTATATATCTCATCACGACCAGATGAAAACACTAACCTATCTAAATTGACAGAGTGTCTAAATGATATAAAATGCTGGATGACGTGTAATTTCCTGCTATTAAATTCAGATAAAACGGAGGTACTACTTATTGGTCCAAAAAACTACCCACAAAATCCCTTACAATACAACTTTAATTTAGAAGGATGTCCTGTTACTTTATCCACTACAGTAAAAGACCTGGGTGTTATACTAGACCGCAACTTGACTTTCGAAAATCATATTTCATATATTACAAGAACAGCCTTTTTCCACCTTAGAAACATTGCTAAGCTACGTAACATGCTATCTGTTTCTGATGCAGAAAAGCTAGTTCATGCATTCATGACATCGAGAATAGATTACTGTAATGCTTTATTAGCTGGTTGTCCTGCATCCTCAATAAACGAGCTACAGTTAGTGCAAAATGCAGCCGCTAGAGTTCTTACTAGATCAAGAAAATATGATCATATAACACCTATTTTATCATCTCTACACTGGTTAGCTATTAAGTTACGTATCAATTACAAAGTATTCCTACTGACCTATAACGCCCTAAATGGTTTAGCTCCTGTGTATTTAACAGACCTTCTATCGCCATACAATCCATCGCGCTCTTTAAGATCACTAAATTCGAGGCTTCTGGTCATTCCTAGGATATCTAAGTCCACTAAAGGAGGGAGGGCGTTCTCGCATTTAGCTCCTAAACTCTGGAATAGCCTTCCTGATATTGTTCGAGGCTCAGACTCGCTGTCCCAGTTTAAAACTAGATTAAAGACGCATCTCTTTAGCCAAGCATTCACTTAATGCTTAACCTTTAATACTACTGCTGAATCAGTTCGAATGCATTAACATTATGAACATCAGCTATGCTAATTATTTCACATCTGCCTTTCTGCTGTTATCTCGGGACGCTAGTCCCGAAGTAAATAGCGTTCGTCAGCTCCAGTTTGTATCCAGCCTCTCACGGAGACTTTAGATGCCCCAACTCCTGTGAAGAGACGACTCGACGCCTGTGAAGAGACGACTCAAAGCCGGCGATATGTTATGCCATAAATTAATACATGATTAACTAACTGTATTTTTCTATGTACATTTCCGAAATGCACTTTCTGTAAAGCTGCTTTGAGACAATGTGTATTGTGAAAAGCGCTATACAAATAAATTTGAATTGAATTGAATTGAATGTTTCATCTGCAATAACAATGTGGACTTTTATAAAGATCCGTTTGCCCATTAACTTTTAAATTCATCATTATGCACTAATATGAGGACAGTTCTTTGCATGAAAGACCCGCGACTGCAGATCAAAGTGCTTCTGCGTTTCTCTCCGATAGGGTAGGATAACTAAGCAACAGAGAGCAACGGTTAAAGACGCTTTTGTATGACGTGATTGTTTGTCCCAAAGCTTGTCTACTCTTCTGCTACACACTCAGAAGTATGCACTTTTTCTTCACAAAAAGAGTAGCCTACATACTTTTTGGGCGTAGTATAAGTAGGCGAATTGAGATTTCAAAAGCAGGTAATGATGCCTGGAATCACTTTGATATTGAAAATGCAGATAAGTGTTAGATGTGTAGCACCAATCTATATAGATAACATGATAATGAGAACATTATTATAATACAATGTTTTGAATCCTTTATGTTTTAGTTGCCCATGTTTTAGCACAGGAAGAGTAAGAACTAGTAAAGTAGGATCAGGAGCGACTTTACCAGCTTACAAGGTGCATGGAAGCAGACAACATTAAAAGTGCAAAAAGGGAATCCAGCAACTCTTGTGATAGGGAAGCTTTAATAAATTCTAAAAATTACCAACACGTTTCAGCTTAAGAGCCTTCTTCAGGGTATACAACAGACAAAATGCATGAAAATTCTAAAGAAAACATTTCCATACTAAGTTAGTCATACAAAAAAAATACAGCTGACAAGCTCCACTCAAAACGTCACACTAATTGGTTAAAAGGTTAATTATCTAAATGAAACAATCACCCAATCAGGAAACATCCTCATCAAATTGGCATATTTTACCAATTTCTACATAAAGAATTAAGTCCACAGGGTCACTGTAACTGAGAGGCAGGGATGAAGCGGAGAGAGAATCCACATACAAGCACTACTTTAATAACAACACAAAAAGGTAATCCTGGGCAAACAAAGAAACTCAAGACAGGAACATGGTACAGCAAACAAGATAAGACGAGACACCTGAACAGAACTAACTAATCAATATGTAACCAAAGAAACAAACAGGCAGGGGGGAGGAAGCCTAAACTGAACTACTAAACAGATAACCAGACACCGACAAGAACAGAAATCAAAACTGACTGCCAAATGTTACAGTCACATCTCCCATAAAAAAAAGACAGAATCATACAATAAACAATATCACAGAAACCCTTTAAGACAAAGGTCCTCATTCATACCTTTTGGAAACAGACAAATACCACAACTGTTGCTGGATTCCCTTTTTGCACAGGAAGAGCTCATCTACTACGGGAGTTGCACAATCTTTCTGACTAAATTAGTTCATTCACTTTTTTTATTGGCAACATTAGTATAAATACATTTTGTAATATCATGTTAATAACATAAGTATATTTATGTTGACACAAGTATATTTATATGATTGATCTCATATAACATGCGTTTAGTTGAGATAATTACACTCATGACACTTATATACAGCCCCCCAGTACTTATTTAGGCCTACTCGTTGTACTGACCTACTGAAAAAAATTCTGAAAAATGCACGTTCCACAGAAAGACTCGGGAGGCAAAATTACATAACAACGCATACATTTATTAACAGCCCACCAAGTATTGTGTTATAAAATTCTTTGGCGTAGGCCCCGTCCGTAGCTCACATTCCGAGGGCAGAGACGATCAGCCCACTACGCAGGTTGCGTAGGACCCCGCAAATTATTAGGCCCGCCTCCCCCCCGTGTCAAAGCACGTCAATCAAAGCTTACATCATCGATGAGAAAATTAAGCGGAACTATCCTTCTGGGCACGAAAAGAGAGAAAAAAAAACACCATGTGAGTGAATTGTGAGAGCAGCAATCAGGTAGACTTGTGTTCTCTCCTCTTCAAGTTTGATCAAGTCAGCAAAGAACAGTAAAGTTAAGTTGATGTGCATCTCTCTCTAGGCTGTCTGTCTGTCTAAACCAGCTGGGCAGTGCATCTTTCTGTGTCTGGCTTGCTAATGTCGGTCTCTTCCAGGTGACTTTGTGCCTTAGATAACCACGCCGCGCGTTAACGTGCGTTCATATGCGCGTTCACAAAATGAAACGTGCCATTCCAGGAAAACATCTGTGGGGACCAGTACAATATGGGCGTGATGGCACTGTAGATGCACATACTTTTAAAACAAGACAATGATTATCTAGTCTCCAAGTCAGTTTAGTTACAACTCTGCAATAAAGCAAGATGGAAAGCAATGTATTGACATTGAATATTGATTTATAGGCTATATTTCATTTAAAATGTTGATTGACTGGACATACTGGTCAATATGGATGCACATCCCTCAGTAAATAATAACCATCAAGTATTGCTTTAATCATTTAAAACACAGTGACATGGCAAGCCATTTTTGCTTTTATTCATTCACAGGATGCATTTTTGCATTCAATAATTAAATTTTTACAATTTAAAATGTGAATTTTTGATATTAAGAATGTACTTTATCTAGTAGCAATGTCTATTTCTGATATCAGGAGTTACATTTTCATTAGTACTAGTTAAAGGTCGGAGGATTGTAGTGGGAACACTGGGGTGTCAGGTGTGACTGTGTGGCATTGGCAAATGGTCTACATGGCGCATGTGTCAGGTAGGAGGGCCTTAACAGAATTTTGCTTAGGGCCCCAGATCGGCTCTCTCCGAGGGTACGGAATCTGCATTTCCTGCCTGAAGACGAAGGCAGGGGTGCAGCCGACCCCCTGGGAGATATGGGCAGGGACCATCCTGGTGGTGGTGGGGAGGATGGAGGTTAATGTTGGCGTCAACATTTGCGAACTCAGACATGTGTAAGTACCGATCTTTTATAAAACGAGTATTAGAACACGATTGGATAGAACATCTGGTTATATATATATATCAATTTAACTTGGTTAGTACATGTCTCCTGACGCTGTTTGTGTCAATTTAACTTGGTTAGTACATTTCTCCTGACGCTGTCTGTTCGCCATTATGAAAGTAGTTTCCCTTTCTTTTCTTGTACAATCAATCTGCAATTAAAAAAAATGACAGTAGTTCACCTGGAAGAGTGAAAAAGTATAATCAAAGTTCTTTTCAAGGAAAGTCTGTTCACTCAGTGGCCATATTTGCAACACCTCTGGGCAGCTATTTCAAACATCCAAGACCAAGTCCTATCTATTTGAATGGGGGAATCCTGAAATCTCAAAAACTGCTTGCCGAATTCACAATTAAATAAAATATTTCAAAATAGCAACAAAATCTGACATGGACTGTCCCATTAATGGTGTTATCTGTAGCTCAGTAGCATTAAAAAAAGCTTATTTTTCAGACTAGACCAGCATGCTCAGTTCTAAGCGCGAGTCTCGGTTTCAATGGGAGCTGGAGCTTCTAACGGCAGCTGCAATGACATAATTTGCCAGTGTTTAGCTATTTTACGTATTCAACCATATTGCGAGCTGCAGTTTTTCCCATTCATAACTAAAAGGAGTGAACCTTCTTTCTATAGTCTTTGGTATAATGCAGGGGCAGTTCTAGGATTTGATTCTCAAGGGGGCGTAACCCTCAGAGATAATGTTTAGCAAAAGACCATTGCCTAAGTGGTGCATCTTTACGTCGACAATACAACATTTTTATAAATTAAATAATGATAATGACAGTCTTTCTGCAGTACAGTTCAAATCAGTACACTTGTAGGAAAATTGTAATCATATTGCCAAAATTGCTTTCAATGTAGTGTGTAATACAGCTCTAAGAGAATGAAAACATCCTGCAAAGTTTTAAATCTGAAAGTGCACCATATATAAAGTTATTGTCTTTCAAAAGTAAGAGTCGACTCTGAGTCAATGAAATGAATCGTTTTTCAAACGAGTCATAAGCCGTTTTGTTGTGACGTCAAGACGAAACATTAGCGTATTGCCCGCCCACTTATAGAGCGTGCAGACACCAGGGAAATTTGAACGTCAAACCAGCAGCTAATTCCTGTGGATACTGGATAGCATCATGTTGAGAAGACGCTGTGCTCTACAATGTGCAGGTAAAGCCAGTATTTTTTTTTCACTGCCCAAAGACGAGCATGTGAAGAATCAGTGGTTAAAATTAATCTATACCAGGATACAACAGCTGTATAATCCTAAACTATTGTTGTTGTTATTGTTGTTAACCCTTTCATATGTACGATCACACCGGTGTGATCAGTCTTGGCTGGTCCCTGGAGCGTACGATCACACCGGTGTGATTAGAACGGTCAGTGCACGTGATCAACTGCTAAATTCAAACGTGCTTTCGTGCGTTTGCTGGCGCTGAGCCAGAGAAGGACCCACTCAGTGCTGTCATATATCACAACTATTGAGTGTTTTCAACCACATAATATTTATTTTAGGTTTCCGACATTTAAATACACACAAGTACTAGCAAAACAATGTAAAATTTTGTAAAATACACACTGATGTCTATGGGAGCGGCAATTATAATCCTTTACATTATAATAAGACGACACGTTTTATTCATATGAGATACACATTGTGTAAGTAGCTTTACATTTGGCCCTATTCTTCTCCCAGTTCACCGGCCACTTTCATGCATTTCGTGCGAAGTGGAGGAATTGACGTGTAAATCCAACAGATCCGATTCTCTGAACTGTGAAACAAACTAACATGGCGCCGCCCATCGCGCATACAGCTCGACTAACGCGATAGTTATAAAGGTGTTTAAACATCAAAACACGTCCACTTGCACATATTTGACAATCGGAATATCAGTGTTTCATGCTATAGCTAATAAGTTTGTGAATATTTTTAATAAAAAAGGGAAAATGACATAAAAGCAGATCATCATTCATTCAGCGCTGTGTTGTGGTTGCGCTGTCACGTGACAAGCAATAACGCGTCACCATGGAAACATTAAAGTGACAAGTTCTAAATAACGGTCGCCTTGAAAAACTCACACTGGGGGGCCAGTTAGAATATTTTAAACTTACGTGTGAAAGGGTTAATGCTGATGGTGAGGAATTACAGTTGCAACATCTCATAATGTACCTCAAACTGAGTAGTGTATAACTGAGAAACGTCATGTTCGAATTGTCCTTGTGATGGGGGTTCGTGTTGAATAACTAATTCTTCCAGTGTTTCATCATCGGACTCGCGCTTGGTTTGATATGGTACAATCAGCGTCATTGTTCGTTACTGTGTTTAGTTTACGGTGTAGGAAGCCTCAGGACACGCAGAGCCGACGTTGTTATGGCAATGGCCGGTTTTATTTTCGGCACACACGCTGCATGCGTTTGACCAATCACAACAGACTGAGCTGTCTGGCCAATCAGAGCAGAGCAGCACATGGAAAGGAGGGATTTAGGGAGATTCATCTAACGAGTCTTTTGAGAATCATTGAACATGTGGGGATGTGCAAATGTGTATTATGAGAAAATTCAGCATTTTTTTACCTTTGATACATGTAAACCTATTGTAGAAGACTCCAAAACAACATTAGGAAACTTGAAAATAGCATAATAGGGGCACTTTAACATTAACATAACTATTACTGTTAACTAGCTAAAAAAACTAAAACAAAAAATACTCTGGGCTCAAACACTAAGGATTTGGGCTCAACACCTATGGATTTTTTTTGATAAAATATTTATTTGACCTGCCAAAACATTCACTGGCCCTGCCTATCCTATAATAAATAAATACAGTTACTGTTTTGTTGTTTTTGACCTATGTAACATTATGATACTAATATTTTAGATACCAGTGAAATTTCACAATTCTGGACTCCAATTTACAATCACAGCAAAAACTAATACTAGCCTAACTGATATGAAGTTCAAATACTAAAGACAAGTAAACAAGTCAATAATAAAATCAAAATGAATTACAAATTACAAGCAATGGCACAAATAAATTCAAGAGAACAAAGATACAGGTTAAACAATACTTTACAGAGCTTGTGAAAACTATTATGTATGAAGTAAATATACACAGATACCTATGAAAAGCTACAGAAGTTATTTAAGAGCAGTGAGTGATTCTCTTTTGTTGTTTGATTATTAAATTGTCATAATTTACTCAACCTTAAGTTGTTCCAAACCTGTATGAATATCTCTCTTCTGCTTGTCACAAAACAAAAAAAGGATCTTTTGAAGAATAGGGGTAACCAAACAGTTTATAGGCCGCATTGACTTCCAAAGTATTTTTTTTCTAATACTGATGGGGCCCATTAACTGTTTCAATTTATTACTCAATATAATTTTCATAATTCATTAAATTTTCAGTTTATTTTGTTTTTATAATCAATATTTTGAACTGGTTACAACCTAAATACTGAGTTAAGATGACAGAATATTTGGTGTGACACAGTGTGTCAATGACTAGCACAGCACACTCCAGAGCAACATGTTCACATACCTATATAACAAAATAACCTTATTTCTTCCAACATGATTTAACATAGGCACTTGTAAAAAGTGATCAGATTATGTTGCATTGGTGGTGATTATACGTGATTCCCATTCCTCTGATTCAGACGAAAACAGGATCGATTTCGAGTGATTCTGACTCATATCTTGTCCGGTATGAGTACATCAAACGCAAACAAAATGAAGTTGTGGAAGTGTTTAAATCGGATGCGTGTCTCAGACAGAGATATTACCTCTCTGTCATCTGAGATAGCGATATCCATCAGTCATAGTGCATGTGATGTATCTACATGAGCGTGTGCGTGTGCCCCTCTGCACATTCATATTGTAAAACAGCGGCCCAAAGCAGCTACGTACACGGTCTTCCTGTAACCTTTCCGATGTGTTGCGGTTATGCTTGACGAGTGAGTGAGACGGAGAGGAGAAGAGGGAAGGCGAGGGTGAGAAAGACAGGCAATCATTTCTCTCTTTGAGGGCAGTGGAGCGGGGAGGCGTGCAGATGAAACCCCATTTTCCTCTGATTAAGTCCTCGGAAAATATTCCATTTGTCAGTGCCAGCGTCCTGACGGCTGCCCCCCTCACAGTCAGCCGAGTGTGTCTGTTGACTATGTATCGCTGTGATTTACATCGGTCACTGACAACATCATCTACTCACTAATGTCCTCCACTTCTGTTTGCTCCCTTCCTGCCAAACCACCTCTACCCTGTTCCTCTCTCTCTCTCTCTCTCTCTGTCTGAGCACTCAACAGCCTATTTTAGCTTGATCTGCCCTCATTGCAAGGTTGGCTGCTGTGATTTTCTCAAAAAAGAGAAAAGAATAAAGGGCCTGTCTCTGTCATAGTCACTCTCAATGTCATCAATTTCAATTTCCAATCTCCTCTTCTTTTTTTCTCGCTCCCACCTTAGCCAGCCTTTCCTGCCCCTCTTTCTCTCAGGGAATATTTCTCGTTCTGTTTTTTTTCTCCCTCGCTTTCTCTGCCCCACGGCCCTCACCTCCGTTCTCCTCTCTACACCTATTACCCATTACCTAGGCCCATGCTTTCTTAGGCTTTGCGAAATAGAATGCAATTTCTCCTTGCTCGCCTTGTGATGAGAGCCAAATGAAAGATCATTAATATTTTGTTTAAAAAAAAAAAAACAGAATTGCCTCTTGTATTTGATCGTTGTTGTTTTCCCCTCCTGCTTTCCTCATCATTACGCTCTCTTACACCTTGTGCATTTGTTTTACACTGTCATCTAATGATCAACCCTGCCTGTGCCCCCTCCCGTACCAAAAGAAACCACAAAAACTCTGCCTGTGCGGACGTGTAAAGGGTTTTAAGATTGAAATGAAGCCAGCAGCGGAGATGGGGCCACAAAACGTAGTGACGAACATTAGCGGCCCCAGAGAAATCGAACTATGTCTCGGGATGTCATTTGTAAGAGGTTGTGACAGCTTGATGAGGTGTGTTTAACTGGCATGTTGTTTTGAGTATGAGATTTCTTCCTTACAATGTCCACTGGACAGTCCTGAATATGCGTGTGTGAATTTCTTTCCAGTTTCAAGACTCAGAAAGAGTTGAAGAAACAACAATCAGACACCTGAAACTGTATGCATAATTAACAAATGTATATTGGAAGGAGAATGTGAGAGGAAAAAGCAGACGAAGAGAGAGAGAGACAGAGGGAGAGAGAGAGAACAGTTGTAAAATTTAATTTGGAAATCAATCAGTATTCATTAGCCCACGGGGCATCCATTTACTCCTCCCTCCATCCCACTCTTTCTTTCTTCCGCTCCATCATTCCCTCGCTAACAAAACGTTTCTCCACTCAGCATGGCACCAGTCGTACTCACTGCTCACCCAGCCATTTCCTGCTTCCTCGCTGCCTCGCTCTCTAACCAAACTTTACCCACCGCCCGCCTCCCCTCAGCCCTCATTAGCATGCCATTAGCATTTCATTTGCATGGCCTTTTTTAGAACTTCCCTTGTCTGCTTTAATTTTTTTTTCTGTTCACATTCGAGGAGAATGTCAGAATGGAAAGTCCTGGGAAGGCCTGTGTAACGGTACCACTGAAGTAAGCCTGTAATGACTGCCGCTGTAAAGAGCCATAATCAAATCTCTGATCATGAAGGTCTGATGAGAATGAGCAAATCAAACAATGTTATGCTAACCTAAGAAGTATTTGGTCTCTCAAATTTAAATACACTTTTTTTTAAAAAAGCATTGGGGTCTCTTGTGTTCATTAAGGCTGCATTTTATTTGATCAACAATACAGTAAAAAAAATTATATTGTAAAATTATTAAAATTTAAAATAACAGTTTTCTATTTGAACATACTGTATAATGCAATTTATTTCTGTGATGGTAAAGCTGAATTTTCAGCATCATTACGCCAGGCTTCAGTGTCACTTGATCCTTCAGAAATCATGCTGATTTGATGCTCAAGAAACCTTTTTTATTATTATCAATGTTGAAAACACTTGTGCTGCTTAATATTTTTTTGGAAACCATGATACTTTTTTTTAAGGATTATTTGATTAATAGAAAGTACAAAAAAAAAACAGCATTTTGAAATAGAAATCTAGAAATGTACAAAAAAAACTCCCTTTTGATGCATCCTGTCAATTTAATGCATCTTTGCATTAAAAAAACGTTTTTCTATCAGTGTCCCATTAAAAAGAAAGGTATAAAGTTTTACTTTATTACTTAAGGTGGTAGTTGACTTGATTTTGTCACTTTTTATATTGACTGATTTCTACAGCATTTTCTCTATAAAGCCTTATTTTCTGTGACTAAACTTGCTTATGAGTGATTTTCGTCTCTCACTCTCTCTCTCCCTCGCAAGTGCTCTCAAAGGGGGTAATTAGCAGGCTGTCAAGAAAGGAGGTAGGGTCACACAGGCAATTAAGAGTGTGACAGCTTTGTGGGGCGTGTGGTGCAGTGTAAGGTCTCTGCTGTCAGACTGAGGGCCGATGCGTGAGCAACCACACACACCTCGGTGGAAGGAACATCTCTGATTGATTAAGAATCGCTCTCATTTACAGCCTTCCTTTACAACCACAAAAGCAACAATGATAAGAGATTTTGTTCAAGATTTTATTTTAAATTTGGATTAAATTAAGCATCTGTGGATGATGAACAGTAATGTGATGGAATGATGCAGTGAAGGATTTCGTCTTTTTGTCTCGCTGTGTTGTAGGCACGGTTACATGCTGTGCGGTAATGCCATTGTAATTTGCCAGTCATTGGTTGCAGCACTTATTTCAAGCTCACTACACCATCAAAGTCCCAGCAAGGAGTCGATCTTCCACCGAACGTTTCATAACGGTAGAATTACTGCCAATGAATCATCAGAGAATGCCGTTGAAATGTACTCACAATAGAAAGAACCTGATGTATAAATAGCAATTAATTCTGCAAGTTGACGCAAAAATTGGATTTTAAGAGATTTTGAGCTGTTTTTAATTCTGATACACCATAAGAACCTCTTTGTCAGATGCAAAGATGCCTATAATCCATCAATAACTCAACTCACTGGAGGGTAGGAGATAAGTTGACATTGACTGCAGATGCAGTTTAAGAGTGTCCGCTAAAACTCCATTAAAAAAGCGATGCTTTAGTAGGTACACATTCGGCATGGTTCAGGGGGGAACGCTTTTTCAATCTCTTCCCTATCATTTTTGAATATCATTAGTCAAAAGCATTCCATTTTCCATGCTTGCCAGCTCAAGCCCCAGAGAGATACGGCAGAGAAAGACACGGAGCTGGAGAGAAAGAGAAATAGGAAGGGGGAAGCGAGCATGAGCACGAGAGAGAGAGAGAAAGATATCCAAAAGTCTGGTGATTTATGGCAGTGTGTCTGAGGGCCGGTTCTGCTGCGACATTAGTAGCTGATGAGAAGAACATGTTGGTGGATATTAGCAGTCAGTTATCATTTCCAATCACACACACAAACTCACTCCCCTCAACCTCCAGCGCCCCCATAAGCGTGCGTGACAGGCGGCGAGCCGGCGCTCCCTCTCGATGACTGGACTCGATCACCTGTGACAGTTTTGATTTGATGTCCCCCCCCCCACATGCCGTTTGTCTGAGCGGTTAAAAGGTAATTGTGTGACATTAGCATGGAGAGAGGGCTCTCGCTTTGTCTCCGAACGAGGTGCAAGTTGGGACGGGGGGTGTGTGTGCGTATGCGGCAGTTATAAATGGCCTCCATTTCCCAAACCGCTCCGTTCTCCTTTGTGGAACGCGTCGCCGCAGGGCAGAAGGGGGTGTGTGGGTAACCGGAGCTGAGAGAAGGGCTCTCTCTCTTTCTCTCTCCAGGGACACGTGGTGACAACACAGGTAGTCTGGTATCAGTCAGAAATATGACAATCTTCTCATCATTATCTGTTGGTATGTGAGTGACTTTATGTCTGCATGTCTTGTTTTGCCAGAAGAGTGCTATGCATTGCAACGTGCTGCACACTTGAGTTTACACTGAAGCCGCAGAGGATTGGTCATTACAAGTGGTGTCAACAACATCATGATAATAAGAAATTCACAATAAAAAAAATATTTGTATGTATCAGATCCGATGTCTCAAGACTCAATGATCTGGAGCAGGGGTCTTCATCAGGGAGTCAGCGGCATCACTGTAGGCGGACGCACAATTATTGTTTGATCTAAAACAAAATTTTAAAATGTAAAACAAATATGACTAGTGATAATTTGCCCAAAAAATTACATTTTGTCATCAGAAAAAACACATGTTGTTCCAAACCTGTTTGACTGACTTTCCTTTGAGAAACTTAATTTTTTGGGGGTGGAAAATGGTGTTTTATGTGCATATAATGAAAGTGAATAGTTGTTCAATTTTGTTTGGACATTTTGTCTACCAAGTGAAGTATTAAATAAAAATGTAAAATGTACAATTAACATTTACACTACCATTCAAAAGTTTGAGGTCGGTATGGGTGTTTTTTTTTTATGAGACATATTCTCTACATGGCTGCATGTATTTGATCAAAAATACAGTAAAAATAGTAATATTGTGAAGCACTTTTGAATTTCCAGCATCATTACTCCAGTCTTCAGTCACATGATCCTTCAGAAATCATTCTTATATGCTGATTTTGATTCTCAAGATTTTTTTAAATTATTATCAATGTTGAAAACAGTTGGAAGAAATATTTTTGAAGAATATGTGATACATTTTGTATGATCCTTTGATATTTAGTAACATTGTAAATGTCTTTACAGTCACTTTTGATCCATTTATGGCTGAATAATATATACATTCTTAAAAAAAAAAATATTATTAACCCCAAAATATTGAATGGTGTGCGTCAAATAAACAGTCTAAAAAAAAAGGTACAAAAGCTGTCACTGGGTCGGTACCCTTTCAAAAGGTACATCTTTGTACCTAAAGAGTGCATATTAGTACCTCAAAGGTACATATTGGTACCAAAAATGTACATATTAGTACCTAAAATTGTACATATTAGAACCTTTTGAAATTTTCTGAGAGTGTACCATTAAACTAAAACAACTTGCTATTTGATGTGCCAAGTGAGCATATTATCAAAGTATGTAAATTAAAACCGTTAATGTACCACCGTTTTGTATAGCATGTACCAGAGTTTCCCTGCTCTATTTCTCTATCCACCAAGGGGTCCTGAAAAAAAGAAGAAAGACCTATGAGCCTCCACTGGCAAGGAGATGCTTAGATGCCTAACACCATTTGTGCTCTTGTTGGAAATCCAGGTTAGGTTCTTCCTCAAAGACACAAGAAAAGAGCCCCACCTGAGATGTGAACCTAAAATGTGAACTCAAAAGCAAGCCTGATCACTCATACCCAGTGTGGAAAGGGCTGTGTGTGGTTCGCACTAAAACCCGCCACAAGACTGGATGTCCTGTCTGCGCTTACATCAACAGGCATCTCTCACAACCCTAAACTCACAGGGCGCTCGACCAACAAATGATTCTTCTCCAGTGACTCCAGGACACAAGCTTCTTAAATATTGATGAATTCCAATAGGCTCCCATCCCTCAGCTTCAGGCAGATGGGTGATAAACTGTCAGCCATTAAACACACCATGCAGAGTGTGAACAAACATCTCTAATCACAGCCTCTTAAAGACTCTTAATGAGCTGATGTAATTAGCCAGCACAGAGTAAATCTTTTCTGTCCCGATCTGTTTGCCAGGCTAATTTGTCTGGTATAGATTAGTGGATGAGAGGAGAGCTGATGGGGCTGTTTGTGTTTGTTTGTGTGTGTGTGTGTGTGTGTGTGTGTGTGTGTGTGTGTGTGTGTGGCCAGTTCACTCTCATTGATCTGTTAGGGATGCAACCGTGATGTGATTCCTGGGTCAGATATCACTCTTATTTCCATCACGACCTGCACAATACAAGAAACGTCATCGTGTTAGTGTGCAGCAAAGAAAAGAGGCGGCCCCCGGCACTTGCGTACGTTTACAATCCATCCTTTTTAAAAACACCAACCCTCTCACGCAAATCTGATAACAGTAATAGTTCTATTGTGAGGCGATTTCCCGCTCAAGTCCAGCCTTGATCCTGAATATGTCCTCTTCTCCTCCACCGGTGTGGATTGTGGTGGAATAAGCCGCAATCCTTCTTTCTGTTGGAAAAAAGAGAGAAAGGAAATATCCAAGAGGATCAAGAGCCGAGAGAGCGGCTGGAGAATCGGATCTGGCGGCGAGGAGAGTTAAGGAGTGGCCTGTCCTATTTCTGACTGCACTCCCTCGTCCGGCCACAGAGCCGTGCTAGTCCACTTCAGGCTGCTGGGAACACATTCCTCTACATCACAGGCTCATCCATTTGCTTTTTTTCATCTCAATCCTGGATTTAGGGAGATACAAAGCTGATTAAGCAACAAAAGCATATGGGAAGATAAAAGACACTTAGGTAATGGGTTTTGACAGCCTCTTTGGCATGGCAAAAAAGCTCATCCTCTTTTTCTTGCTTTGCTCTAAATATGTTTGTTATTCTGTTTCTTTGCCAACTACTTTTGAGGTGGTTAGGGTGGGGGAAGGGGTAGACAATGCAACTTTGTGGATACGGCTTAGCAAAGATTCTACAAAGTCAGTAACGTGTGTAAAATAAAAAAAGGAGTGGGAATGATGTCATCATCAGTAATTCTCCGAATTGACAAAAAGCAGTGAATTATGACCTATATGTGCCATTACAATGCATTTTCACAAAATGTATGGGGTTTGTAACCAGTTAAATATGGTTTTCAACAGTAAAAATGACCATGCAGATGCAAAATTTGAGGTCCAGAGGCAAAAGTAAACAATTAGTTTGATCAAACTTGAGTTTGAGCTAAAATAAAAGAGCTATTAAAATGAGACAATTGTTTGTTTACCCCTTGATGCTATAGATTTAAGATTGATAGTTCTAAGATTTATGTAAGCAATAAGCTACAAAGTATAACAGAACATGCTACGCTAAACATAAATAATCTACCATAGCACATATATATTTTCTCATGGCATATATAAAAATATGAACAATTTAACATTAATTCCAGTTTAAATATCTTTTAATAAATATCTTTTCAAATAACTTTGTTTGAAATCCTGGCCAACAATACAAAATAAGTGTAATCTATTATGCTTAATTAAATGATCACTTAATTATTAAACTATTAATTAAAATGATTGATAATTATCATACAATAAAATAAATGTATATAAAAAATCTAAATTACTGCTGAATTAGTATATGTAGTACATGAAATAAGACCTGTTATTTTCATTCTTTTAAAAGGAATAAAAGGACATTTCAATAACCCTATGTCAGCGTAACAGTACAAATTCTATTAATTTAATGAATGCAAAACATGAAATGTTGACACTAAGACATGATGGCATTTACACCATCTTAATATTTCATTCACTCCACCAAATCAGACAAACACCTTCCTAAAGGCCACATGGTCAGTCAAAAGCTTCTTGTCAATACCACTTAATGCTGTAGATTGGTGGCTTTGTGAGAGGGAAAAGAAGAAACATATTTATCTTATTTCTCCATACATTGTTGAA
Source organism: Siphateles boraxobius (assembly GCF_051911475.1). Taxonomy (NCBI): domain Eukaryota; kingdom Metazoa; phylum Chordata; class Actinopteri; order Cypriniformes; family Leuciscidae; genus Siphateles; species Siphateles boraxobius. The sequence continues at coordinate 14,092,460 of NW_027508699.1, forward strand.
AATAATAAGCCCTGGAAGATGCTTACTCACTTAGTCAAGATGGAGAGCAAGATAACAGAATGTGGATTATAGCGCTGGGGTGATTAGGTCTGTTTGTGTCCGTGTTTGTGTGCGAGCGGGTGGGTGGGTCGCCCGGACTGTAGGAGTGAGGGAGTATTAATCCACGCTCAGTGGGAGCAGGACCTCGGCAAACAGCTCAAGCAGACAGAGCTTAAGGAAGGCCAAGCCTGAGAGAAAGTCCTAAATCTTCACATTAGCTCCCCGCGTTTCTTCTGCCGAACTCGTAAGCTCTTTTTCTAAAGAGAAGCACAAACAAATCACCCCCCCCCCCCCCCCCCCACCCTCCGTGGCTGCCGGCTCCAGCCCATGAGAAGGCACACCACCCTAAAGTCGACCCACCGCCCGACAACCCCTTCCACAAGCCCGCTCCTTACTTGCTGAGAGTCATGAAATCAGGGGGATTTGGAACGAGATTGCACTGGGTCTCTAAACCTCCAGAGCAGGAGAAAGAGGGAGGGAGGCGCTTCAGATCTCTAAGAGTCCTCTTCCAAAACGACGGCACTCCTCAAAATCGCATCATGGCCTTCTAAGCCCTGGCCCATTTTACATATTAGGTAAACCCAAGTTCAGGTGATTTTACAGTTAGAGGGCCAGGCCTTCAATGTTTGAAGAGAAAAAGATTCAGCATGTGACAACAGATCCATGTCAAGACTTCCCAGAATATTATAAATATGAAAAGTTCCTGAGTTTTAATCACAAGGTATCATATATTTCAGTATGTTCATCAAGTAGAGGAAATTAGGCTCAGTGGCACAACAAGATGGAATGATCACATTGCCGCTTTGCCGAATCGAAATATAAATTGGATTATCGCTTCGGGTGTCGGGAAGTCACGGCTCATTTGATGCGTTTCTCAACGAACGTTGCTTTTTCTCCTAATGATGAGATGTATTAAGCACAGAGGCATCTCAAGTTTAATTTTTCAGCACCTATTGTCTTACACCGTTTCGGTTTATAACATTTTATGTGCGGCAAAAGCTAATAATTAATAGTGTACTCATTATAACTTTGACAGACAACCAGGGAAGTAAATGAGAATGATCACATTATAAGATTTGATGATGTCATGTTTGAAATCAGAGAAATTAGACTGGTTTTAAGTGGTATTTTTGGTTGTGGTATTGTGGCAACAATTTTCCCTCATAAATTGCTAGTAAATTTCATAAATTTATTGCAATAAAATAACACATTGAGTGACATGTAAAATTTTGAGGCAGAAAGACTCAAATAGAACTCCAAACATACTCCAAAATAATTTGTACAGGGAAAGAGTGCATCCCAACCCGTTATATCTCACTTGGCGAGACCAAAACATTACTAAGTAATGAGTATCCATTTTGAGGCCATGAGGAGTATTTAAATGCTATTGATAATCTAATCTGCCAAGGTGCCGCTCTGATATTGATCACAGAGAGAGGGCAACGGAGGATGAGGGTTGAAATAAGTTTTCTCTTAAGGATGGAAATGACTCCACTCATGAGAGGAGGAGGGGGGGGGGGGGGATGGAGAGAGGATGACACTGGAAGAAGGACGAGGACAGCGTCGGGCTGAAATGAGGGGAATCCATAGAGATTGTGCCGTCTATCTGCTTATAGCCCCAGGTGACTGGGGGAGTAAAGTTGCTAATGATCTCATCGACGTCAAATCTCTGCGATGTCAAACGGCAAGGAGGTACATCAGGGAAATGAGACATTGGACACCATATGTCCTGAGGTGTATCAAGGGTCCAAAGTTACTTTACAGCCAGCCAGGCAGCCAGATTAAATAGAGACAGAGCAGATTCTCTCAGGATGCACAGGTCCCTTACACCAGCACTGGCTCGCTGAGCTGATGCTAATAACTAATGAGCTACATGATAATGACACGGCAGTGTAAGTAAAATGGGCGATGTTTTAAACAGGCCATACAAATAGTATTATTCATTTTTTTTGGTTTTACCTAAAAAAGAAAAGTCGGGTCTAACAATCTGAGATTAGTGAAAATGTTTTCCTCGTCAATCCTTTAATAATAATTCATCACAAATGATATGGTCTGCGTTACAATCAGGGCTTGAGTTATTAACTTTTTTTGGTCATCAGCCACTGTGGCTAGTGGTTTTCCAAAGTTACTAGCCTCTCAGCATTTTCACTGGGCACAATTTTGACGTCGATACCATGGGGAAAATCTGCTATATAGATATTTTCAATTTGGCAGCAGGTATATTAGGTCACTTTAAGACTTTTTTTTATGGACGCATTATGCATTTTCTATCTAAACTGTTTAAGTTCACTTAAAACATAACTGACTGTGTTTACGTGAATACAAGACCTGCATTTAGACATTATTTTTGTGTGTATTTGACTGTTTAAGCAATATAAGAGTCGAAAAAGAACTCAATTTAATACTGAGAGCGGCTTAATGTGACTTTGGGTGTGAGCATAAAATCTGCTGGAATGAGTAAAATTATGCGCAATATGCGCAATCCAACACCGAAATTCAAGCCCTGTAACACCAACAATGTTCATCTGGAGCAAATGAAACGAGTGAGTGAGGGGAGGCAGGTTTGTGTGTCAACTTGCTCTCTGAGAGATCATGAGAGAGCAAGAAAGCACAGCTGGTATTAGGGCTGGGTAAAAATATCGATTCATCAATACATTGCAATTATTTGTTTCTCAGTTCAATATCGATTCATCAAATCCTATGAATCGATTCAGCCCACCGGCCAGTGGCGGCGCTGTGGGCAACACTCTAGTGAGAGCGTTCAGCGTTGTACAATACAGATGAATCGATATCGAAGCTAATAAATCAATGTCGAATCGAAATCGAATCGAAGCCTCAAGAATCGAAATCAAATCGAATTGTGAAATTCCTAACAATCCCCAGCCCTAGCTGGTATCTTGTGTCTATTCTGCTGGAAATGAGTATTGGAAGCGCATCGTAATTTTTTGACAACAGTACATTGCACTTAGTTTATTATTTCAGATGCCTTTTTAAAAGACTACACTCTAAAAAAAGATGGTTCTTTGAAGGATATTTACATGTAGTAACAGTTCTATTTAAAACCCTTTATATGTTGAAATTGTTATTTGTTACAGTTTAGGGTTCTTTATTGCCGCCTTTTTGTTTTTCAAATCTGTAACTTTCAAAGCCTCCTCATTACTGATTTTCTGGAGCTCAGCTATACAACTACACAGACTGTCAACGTACTCTCAACAGGTAAATGATCGTCTATAAATTATAAATTTAAAAATGTTAACAATCATTTCCTAATAATCATGCCTTTGTCTCTTTTTAGTTTTACAGAACATGTAAGTGTGAGCAGCTCTGTTCAGATAAGGATAAAGTTACTCATCTTCTCTTCTCCATAAAGTAAGTAACAGAGATATTGAAGTTATGATCCATGTGGTTAGATTTTTTTTTAAAATTATGAAACAAAAAAAACATTAAAGCTATCCCATGACTTTATATCACTCATACTCATACCGTCCATTTTTGCTAATTTGGCCTTCATGAACATAATTGTTTTTTACATAATCAAATGGAAGAGGCACAATGTAACTCTAACCTCAATTGTGTATTTCAGATGCTGTCACGCACCATAACCTCATCGTCTGCAGAGAGAAACTGCCACTCATAATACACACATAATGAAGGACGTAAAGACATCATAGAGGATTGTGAAGATATTTCACTGGAACTTGGCCTTCATTACATCTATACCGTGTTCAATGTCAATTGTTATTTATTAATGTATTCAGATAACAACTGTTGTTAGACAATTTTTGCTACAACCTGCCATGTCAATACAAAATAAAAGCACCTAATTGACACAACATGCTTTTTTTTTATGTAAAACCTAAAAAGAAGCAACAAGATATAAGACCAAGCAGATAGAGGACTAAAAAAAGAAATAATTAATAAAAATTAATTTTAATAATATGAAGATACTTGAAAAGGTTATTTATACCACCATTAAGGTCCTATATAGCCCTTTCAAAGCATGGTTCTTGATGGAACCTTATAAGAAGGGTTCTATTTAGCAACAAAAAAGGGTTCTGCTATTGTTACAAACCGAAGAACCCTAATTTGGTACTGTTTAGAACCATTTTTCTTAAGAGTGTACAATTGAAAAATGTATGTATTATATATAGAATTCAACCCACCAGAGTGGCTAGTAGGAGTGACTGTGTTACACGCCACCACTGAAATCCACCTGCATTTGGCGGGTGTTAATGTCAAGCCCTGATTACAATTAAAAAACGTATATGTGTCCCTTTTGCAGTTTTACTAACACCCTTGAGAGTAAAGCATATTTTGCTTTGTACAATACTAAAATGTTCTGTTCTGTTTCATGAATCCAAGGCAGTCCAAGACACAAACCCCACTGTATATTCATAAAACAGACAAGTAAATATCTCTGTTTATGCAAAACAAATGTGTTTTTCTGGTGAGGATTAGTATGGTACAATGCTGTCAAATACTAAAACAAGCAAACAGAGATCAATTTCCAACAACATATGTCCAGATGGACATAAGAAAATGAGTTGGTCAGTGGTGGTCAACATCTCACCCCAAAACATGTTTCTCTGAGCCGTGATCACACTAATCTTCTACGTGTTGTGTTTAAAAGGGGTTTTATAGAGATTACCAGTGAGAGTGCACCAAAATACACTATACACACACAAATGCCCAAGCTGGAGTCACAGTACAGTCTACATCAATACACTTCTGCCATTTTTATAAAGCAATTGAAAGGTAAACATTTCAAAATAGAGAATATTTTCACTATAGTCCGTCAGTCTCTAAAAAAAATAAAATAAAAACAAACCCGGATGTGAACGCTTAGAGTTATTTGCATGGAAATAATAGCACATCAGAACAATTTGTAGCGGCCACGTCCTCAAATTCCTATATCCTTTCCATTAAAACGATATTTATTTATGCACATTCCTATGATGACCATAATTTTTTCCTCTTTGCATCATAAGGAGTTTTTCAGCAATAAGCTCAGTTCTGAAAATATTTTTTTGGCCTATATTTATTCACAAAGCAGAAAATTCCACTCTGGGCCTATATAAATAAATAAATATAGCCGATGCTCTAAATAAATGGATGCCTTAATAAGGTTAACTATTTTGGCTTTTGAGAGGGTTCTCATATTTTTCCAAGGGCCTGGCCAAATTAATGACAGTAGATCTAATGCCATTGCAGTACTTGGGAGTGTGTCCAATACTTTAAGGCACGCCGTTAATATAGACTTTGAAAGAGATTGATTTGAACATCAAACAGTACCTTATAGGCTGGCCTCTTTCAAGCTGGTGGGGTTTAAAGTTCTGGTGTCAGCACTGGAGCTCAACCTGCTGTGTAGATTAACATAATTATGCTCGGAGGAATTCAGTGGTATAGTAACCATAACGACCCATCCTTGAGTTTAGGATTGGGAAGAGGCCTGACCCTATGGATCAAGGATCAAAAAATTATGATTACCTAATAAATAAAATGATGTGGAATCAGTTTAGAGCGTGAATTGCTCTCTTTTTGGGGGGGGAGCAAACTATTTTTGCGCACTGAAATAGTTATTGCAGCATTCATCATTTTGTAGTTCATTGTCTGTTCATTTTTAGATTGATACAAATATTTTCTCAATCTCAAAATTGTTTACAAATCAGTTTTATCTCAGAAGGACGTCATGGTTAAACGTGAGAGCCACTAACTGTGGAGACTTTTCTAAGTTATGAGATCATCTTATGAAGTGCTACTCAAACTTAACTTTGATTGTGAGTTGTGAGCGGTGTCAGGACAAAACATCATCATTAATTCACAGAGACAAAAACTCTGCTCTACAGGAAAAGGGAAACAGAGTGTATCACTCCTGGGGTTTGAAGTTTTACGATGAATGCAGGGATTCTACATAAAGACGTGAAGATGTCATAAACGGCACAGTGGACTGAATAATGAACATGAGGAGATTCAGTCATTCTTAAGAGGCTCAGCTGATGCATGTAATCAACCATTATTACCCGAACCAATACAAAGTTAATCCTATTGAAAAGATATTAATAATGAGAGGGTTCAAACAGCTATACATTTATGGACACACTTGACAAATTCCAGTGTCAGTAGATCAGTGTCTCATCTCTAAAATAGTGAGGATTCTGACTCTCCTGCCGGTTCCCCGAAACATTCCCTCCTCCATCCATCGGGCTCGCATGCAGCTGCTCCTCAGCATCCACCCCTCCACCGGCGCTCCGGCCTCAGGCAGTCCCAGCTTGAGCCAGCCCTCCGCGGCTAATCACCCTTTCCCAAGACACTCCTCATCAAGACAGCCTTTACAACAGATCAATCTTCTCCTGACAGTTCATTTAGACTGAATTAATTTGGAATTAGGGGCCATTACTGCAATTGGCAGCCACCGATATTCCCAGGACTCTGTCTGTTATCCTCTCTGTATGGGAACAGGCCTTTGAAGTGACTAGATAAGGGTTTTTTTTCTCTTTTTTTAAGTGCTGGCTTAGCTGAGCAAAAAAATCGATTGATTAACCAAGTCATCATTGTACAAAATTGTCTACAGCTATGCTGTTTTTGTAGGTGAGGGATATTATTATTATTATTTTATTACGCTGATGACATTGAAGTAGTGAAATGTCAATAGAAGTGCAACTGTAGTCTGAGATGCCTCAATGTTAATCTTAAAATAATGTTAATAATAAATTAAATTGATAATATTAATTATTAGATTATTCCACAATAAAATAAGAATAGAGGAGAATATTAGCAGTTCATTTTTTAGTTTGTTTGTATTATCTAACAGAAAATATGTATTTCCATAGTGATTTAGGTACCCTATTTTAGCTAACACTACAATAATAAATAATAATAATAGTTTTTATTATTTTTTAATAATAATAATATTTTAACAAAAGCCTAAAGTATAGTATTATTACTGTAGTGTTACTGTAAAACTATGCAGATTACTGTAGATAATATATTCACATTTAGTTCAGCTATTATTATTAATAATTATTTTAACACTTATATAATAATAATTTTAGTATTCATTTCTGCATGCTTTTCCCTGTGATTATGTGATTGATAAGATCTCCCATATAGCTAACGAAAATGATTTTATTTAGGTGTAAACTTAAAATTAACCAATTATATATTGGGGGCAATGTTTGTAATATTTCTGGTCTCATCGTGTAGTTTTTAAAAATCCTTCTCATCTGAGGTGTGCAGCTCTGGTTCATGAACTCAATGTGGATTTTGCAGTGCATGCTGGGAGTCCATGGGGTTCATGGTCAGTGACCCAGCGTGCTGGAGCCCGAACAGCATGGCGATACCTCTTTAAAGAGCTTAACGCTCAACAGCATCCTTAATCTCTTTTCAGCACTAGCCCAGGGAATCCCTCTCTCCTCAAAAAGGGACAGGGAGGAGTTCAAATCTCAGCCACTGTATTGCATGGCAGGTCTCAGAAAATAAAAAAGCCATAGCGAGTAAAAGTAATCAGCCCAATTCAGATCAGTGTGTCCTTCTTCCTCCTTAAAGGGATAGTTCACCTAAAAATTAAAATTCTGTCATCATTTACTCACCTTTAAATTGTTCCAAACCTGTATGAATTTCATTCTCCTGCTGAACACAAAAGAAGATATTTTAAAGAATGTCAGTAACCCAACAGTTGATGGACCCCATTGACTTAGTAGTATTTTTAGTAAACAAATAGTATTTTTTCCCCCTCCATACTATGTGTTCAGCAGAAAAAAGAAATTTGTACAGGTTTAGAACTTGATGGTGAGTAAATTATGACAAAATTTTAATTTTTGGTAACGTAATTCCTTTGTGGAGCTATTGAGAAGACCCAAGAAGCCATATAGATTTGCTCTGACTGATGGGCAAAGATAAAAACATTTGAACATAATTACAACGATAAGTGATCGTGAACAGTTAATTTATGTGATTACTGGACTGTGACTAATTGATTATGGATTCAAGAGTCCATGAATGATTTTATTACTTCAAATGGTTCCCAGACTACTATTAAGGGACACCGGGGATGGTTGTCACAATGAAAGTCTGTTTCTCAGTAACTGCATCTCAAGGATAAGAATTTAAAAAAAAATTTTACACACATTTTTTACCTGCCAAAATATTTTAAAGCTTGGCATGGCTATTTGGTGGATTTTATGTCCACATGAAACAATACTGCATATTAAACGTTTCTGAAGCACAGGCAAATTCCCATGTACCCAATTAAGTTTTCTCAACTTGACTTTGAAATAAAGGTTACATATTTATTTCTAAATTAGCAATTTTGAGTAGCTATTAGTACATTTACTTATCCTCTTTGACATAAAATACAATTATTTTGAAAAAAAATTGTAATGTTATTTTATTATTAGACTTATTTTAAAAAAAAATAGGCTCCAGTGGGCTCTGTCCCTTTGGTTGAGAACTACTGCTATAAAGTATATACAGCTATACTGTTTATTGACATGTTCCACTGTGACAACTTACCCCACATAGTGTGTCCTCATTTACTCATGTTTCAACAAAAGGTCAATATGTACTTAGTGAACTGTATCTTTACATATAACATATAAATATACCCTGAGAACAATTCACAGAAGTGCTCTGGGCTTCCATATATAGTTGCTCACATTCTTAAGCTTGTGATAACAACAAACAGTTCATCTGAATGAGGTGAGAAAGGTGTGAGAATGAGAGAGAAGGTGAGAGTCTCTCAGCTCTTCCAAACAGGTAAATATTAACACTGACACAGTCCTGTCATTCCCAGACTGCCGTGCAGGAGAGCTTAACAGGAAAAAACTGAGACGTGCCCCCCTATACATCCACCAGCACTCGATGACAGCTCCCCTCAGCGTATACTGAAGATCCTGCAAGATAAACATGGTGAGCCTAATGTCTGACACACACAGTGTGCAGACACATGCATTGCACTCATATATAAATTCCTTCAATCTAACACACCGCTGAGCCTGAGAGTAACGCAATGGGTGCTAAGACGCCAGGAGACCTCATCTTGACCGCTACAGGTTCACTTCTTGGCTACTGATAAACTTGAAACAATTTTGTGATGAAGGTAGATGAAGGTGAACAGAGCTTAATTTGCTTTGTAATATTTATGTAAAACTATGTAATACTGTTACCGTATTGAACCAAAGCGTTATTTTGCCCTTTATTTAAACGCTTATTAGGGCTGTACGATACATCAAAATTAAATTGAAATCGCAATTTGGCTTAATGTGTTAAATCGCACAGACTGCAAATGAATTAAATATGCACTCCTGGTAAAGTGAAGAGTTTCACACTGAAACCGGCAGCGCATTCGCCCAATTGCCGGCAACCCCGTCAAAATAAAATCTCAATCGTTTAATGTTTGAAAATGAAGAAAAAAGATAAATATTAGTATTGTAATTTTAGATGAACTATAAATAAAATTATTTTTATTAAAATATTTTTTTTTGCTCCTGAATACTTTTTTGGAAGTGCAAACCATCCTTTTAGGCCTGAATGATTTGTTTTGGGTTTTTTTTCAATTAAATTTTTTTCTGATTATTATGAAATATAAAAACAAAATAGGAACTTTTGTACTGTAAAATAAATCAATTATTTAATATGCTTTTCCCAACAAAAATCACCCCACTTATTTTAGAATGGTTATTTCCAAATATAGCTAGAGTCATCTGCTGAACATTCCTTTATTTATTAATATTGCAGAAAAAGTAAATATAAATATAGTAGTATGGTAAAGGGGCCTTACATTTCAGAAACATGCTTGAAGCGGTTGACCTATCATAACACACTGTTTCAGCCAACCAATCAGAGCACATTGCACTTTTCAGAAGGACAAGCTTCATAGAGACCGGAACTAAACCGAGTGATACTGACAGACTGGATAAGTGGTGCTGCAATAATGTAAAAAAGGTGAGTTTTTTTAACATTCAAGCATGAAAAACCTAGACCCTAAAAATAAAATCAAGACTTTTTAAAAAGAACATAATATGGCTCTTTAATAGAATTAGTCAAGCATCACCATTTTACATCCATCCATGCATCCATCCATCCAACCATCTTATTTATATATTACCTGTATATGGTTACCTGTTATAACTGCGACAATATACAAAACAGATTTTGGTTAAAAAAGTAACTATATACAATACAGTTATTAAGTAATGCACACATTTCAGATAAAAAAGAAATACAGTATATATTTATTGAAACAAGGCAAAAGGCTGAACTTTATCTGCACCTCAACCTACAAGACTGACCCAGAGTACATAGAGAGCCACTGTACTTATTATTTTCCAGGTACAGGGGAATTTTTCAAGGGGTTGTGAAATTTTATGGACCCTTTAATGTGTGGTGCCTCAGTGTGTGAGATCTTCCGTCCTGTACACATTTGTCTGACAGCGCGCAGACAGCGAGGCGTTGCAGTGAAGTTCATTGGAAGTATTTTAAGCGCAAGTGTCACAATTTGACACGGTCTTGATAATAATCGGGTCAACACACACTACATTGGTTTAGAGCTGAGAGGATGTATATGAGGAATCTGCACTGGCGGATTTGAAGAGAGCTACAAAACTGCTTTTACTGCATGATTCCATGATTGACAGATAGTGATGGACCACCGTGAAGTGATTATATTATCATCAAATAATGAAAGGCTGTGAATTTTCTGATTAGGCTCATCAGTTCATATAAATATGATGCTTAGATATGTTTATAACCTGTCCGATAACCTGTCCGTGATGTTCTCCTTGATCATTGACTTCAGAGTATTTTGCAGAATGTGACAGTTAAACACATTTAAGGCCTGTTCACACCAACAACAATTAACTAACGATAACGATTACTAAACTCCCAAAAGAAGGTTTTCACAGTGATGCCATAGAAGAACCTTTTTTTTCAAAATCACTATTAAAGAGCATGGGCATTTAAATAAACATTTAACAATTTAAATGTAATAAACATAACAGTTTGTCGGTGTGGATGCTAATATACACTCATAGGTTCAAATATAGGTTCTTTATAGGTATCTGGTTCCATGAAGAACGATTATTAAAACTTTATTATTGTAGTTATCATCCTTGGGGTGAACATGCCTTTAGAATTGATATGACATGTGCTATGACATGTGGAATATCAGGATTAACCAAATCAAAATTGTAATTACTGTATATATGTTGAGTCTCTTCAAAATACTGCCCAATTTTAAGATTTGTCCATGCTGAATCAATAGCAATTAACAGCTCAGATTAAAAACAAACAGCTGTGGGAAAACAGCTTTATCTGGGTTTTTAAAAATAGTCAAATTCAGCACATTTGCAATAGAGGCTTTTCTCTATTTTGCGCATTCCTTCCAAAGCCTCGGAAAGGCTGCCAGATAAACCAGGATTTAAGACTTATTCATCATTAATACCCAAGATTCATGGGAATTTGTTAGGATTATCACAGTTTTGAGTCAGGAAAACACAGTGTTTATCTTGTCTAATGATAAAATCTCCCCAGAGGGAGTAAGTGTGTAACCCAGCTACTCTCAGGATTTAACCCTTTTTCTCCCATTCACAAGAACATGTCAGACTGGGATTTTGCTAATCATCTTCATCTAATCTAAGAATCTAATTAAAATGCCTCTCCTCAGAGATAATCAGTTGAGAAGTGACTATCACACTATTTAGTCATCTGACAATTGACAATAACTAAACAGCTACTTAGCTAGGAGGCATCTACTCTGAATTTGCATTACAAATAATTTAAGCTAATCACTCACATCACATCACAGTCGCTATAGTTTTTAGTTAAGTCTGAAGTTTTAAGTAATGATGGAACCACCACTTTAGATAAAGGGGTTTCTACTTGTCAAAGTTCATGATTCCAATGAAGTTTGGACTAATTTCTACATAAAGATGACTTGAAATATCCATAGTAGTCAATATACAGTAAAGTGGAATAAATGGTAAAGTGGGCCACTTATATTTAATCTATCATTATATTCTACCATCAAGTTTATCCTAAACCAGGGGTCCAATCCTGCTCATGGAGAGCCGCGTTCAAGCAGAATCTGAAATCGAGTACTTCTATATTATGTGAAAAACAGTACGGCAAAAGAGTAGTTTGCCTGAATACATAGTTATTCGAAAAACAGCAGGTGAAAAGTAAAACTACTTCCTCTGAGATTCTGAAGTGCGCATTCGCTGGACACTTTACTACGAGGCCATGGGAGAGTGACGTAACTGATGCTGGTGGGTCACGTGACAGTAACAACATGGCGGATGCAGTACTTTAAATTTCATTCATACTACCCATATTCATACTAAAAGAAGAACAGGGGCTTATTATTATTTCATTTGCGATCTACTTTTTATAAATGAAAGTGGCTGAGAGCTACTCATGTTATACAATACTGAAATCTCTCTTGGACCGAATGCAATTATGGGATGAATATTTTTTTTTCGTCCTGAGAGTTCCACAGAAGATATACAGTATGTGCATGTTTTAATATTTATACCACTTCTATTATTGATTGCCATCAGGATGTCAAGACAGTTTCAACCAGTATAGAGGTTTAATGAAAAACATTGCCTACCCTACCTTTAAGTAACTTGGCTGGTTAAATAAAAGGTTAAATGAAAAAAAGAATAAAGAAGAAAAATAGTTTCGTAAGATTTCTTTCAGCACTCTGCCGTCAGTCATGTTTTCACTCACTTACGCTGCTTGCTGTGCCTGTGTGAGACTGGTGCTAAATTTGCTTAATGCTGAAAAGTACTGCATGTGTTTCAAATTGCAATAATCAAATACGGTTTTAATGATAATTAAAATATGAATGGTAATACTAACCATCAGTAATTTTAATTTTACAGGAGCAACTTGTGGGATGGGGGGGGGGGGGTGCTCCAATTATAACAAGCATTGACTGTTGTTTGCACCACAAATCAGCCACACAAAAACCCACTCTCCCATTCCTCATGTAAATAGTAATATTTTTTGTCCCTTTTCTTTGGTTGAACGCTGTCTTTACTCATCCTGATGCAAACAAAGTTTTCTAGCTAATACGGCCTTGTACCCGTACAAGCATGAAAACGTGCTTGATTGAAACTTTAAAGTCCCGACAGGTTTTTTTTCCATTGTTGGAAGTTATTCTGTTAATTTCATCTGCATGTTGATAAATAAATGGAAGAAAAAAAAAATAATTACCTCACGGCTGATATGTCAAATAACAGACTGATCTCATGAAATGGCGTATTTATGACACGCCAATTCGTATTTCCATTTTTGGCGTGCTATCAACACGCATAATCGCTTTTCAGCGTGTTTATCAACGCCTTTGACTTAACGTTATATTACTGTATTATGTATATATAGATATATGACCTACCCCAACCCCATCCCTAAACCTACCCGTCACTGGGGTTAATACCATTTATGAGTGTTCTCCTACCATCCTAGGAAAAAAAAGATCGCTCCACAGATGTAGATATAGATTTTGCTTCGTTTCGCTCGGACATTTAACGGCGTACACATACACGCGGAATCACTCGGACATTTAATGGCGTAGACATACACGCAAAAGATTTCGGCGTGGACATACACGCGGATAGCTCAAAATGCGTATAGATAACAGGCCACTTGACTTGAAAGTGGCGTGTATGTTTACGCAAAGTCATGATGTCATGTTGCAAATAAATACTTAATTTACATTGAAGAGAGTGGGACACCTGTCTATATTACCTCACTCTGATTACCTATATGTGGCTATACCTCCAATCAGGCCACTTTTTGTTACATGTATAATTCCTAGATGTTTTTTTTTATTACTTATGTTAACTTTAAGGTCCTGCTATAATATTTCAATTTCAGTACAGTTCATATTTGTTAATTTTCAAGGTATATACCAATACACATTTTTAGATCATGCACTCCAGACAAATTTCTTTTCAGGTAAGATGGGCCATCCCTAACTTATCAAATATTATCCTGTTGGTCCAAGTTATGACTGGAAATTTTATCAGGCACATTGTGTATAGCTAGGCTATAGTTTGTCTTTAGCTCAAAGTCAAATGGCAGTTGTATTTGTTGTATTTGCAGAGTCAAGTCTTAAGTCCTCAAAATTGGAACTCAGTCGGAGTCAAATCCAAGTTACGAGTTCACATTTTTGTCTCCAGCCAAGGGAACATAAGGGGAGCATGCGATTGTCCCAAGCTTGAAAAACGTGGATGAATTTATATGTATAAGTAACTAAATATGACACCTCCACCCCTCAGTCTCAGAGGCCAAAAGCCTATGTCTGCTGGGAGTGAGCTGGAATACATCAGCCATAACCCCCATTAGTTCTCAAAGTTGCCTTTCAGTTCAACACATGCAAACTGTGGGTTTCTGAATTGAGCACAGGGGCTTTTATAATTGCAGCTTTAAAATCTATTTGATTCTCAAACCATTGGAGACAGAGGGCCACAGAGAACACCCAATTCTCGGTGGGAATCCCAGACCTGACTCAATTACATAAATATCAATTAGAAGGGAACTGGGGGATTGGGCTTGATCTGCCCCTAGAGAGGGTGGCCAAGTGTGGGGAGCAGCAGAGGAGGGGAGAGGGAGGAGACGGCACTTAAAACAATCTGCTGTCATGTTTCATTTGCACTCTTTACTCTACAGTCATGCTGTAAAAATTATAGCAGGCGGAAATACTGTCACAAACAATGTGAAATTTAATTAACCGGCAGATGTAACTGGACCGAAATACCAAAATCCATGCAAAAATGTTAATTAAAAATCAGTTTATCTAAGGATTTGAGCAGAATTCCAAATTAATTAATGTCAAATGTCTCTCTGAGGGACTGTGACAATCGTCATAATTCCATGGAAGCCCAAAAATTGGAATAAAAATGTACACTATGGAAAAGATTTACTCCCATTGGTGGGCCCCTCTTTCATGTCTAATGGAACGATTGGTTAATAAGGCTGACAGCTAAGAGGATTACGATCAGTTTTGGGCCATGCCTGATAGTGCCCTAAGCATGCGAGAGAATCCCCCCGTACTGTCAGGACTCATATACTCAAAACTGATCGACGCTATAGGCTCTTTATCATTCACAGCTTGAGGGATTTGGTCTCTGGATCACTCTAATGAGGGCCAATAGGATGAGGGCAATTTTTGATATCGGTATTGAGTGTCAGTGGGGGTTTCTTCTCCAGTGACGCGTCTGTGAGGTGTGAGGGAATCCAGGGCCCATTAATCCACAGCTCTGGGAGGGTGAGATTGCAGAATCCAGTCACAGTCGGGATGAGTGTAGAGGTGTGAGGACTGGCTTATGGAACGAATCATGAGGAAGGGAGGCATGTCTCCATACATAAAACTGCTCTATCAGTTCACAGTCAGGGATTTGGAGATATTAGGGTCTCTGCTAAGCATATGTAGCATGCTTTAGACTGCTCTCTGGGATATTCATGGAGTTCAGATACTACACTTTATTGGATGTCACACATATGCTGTTTGAAAACATTTACTGCATGGTCAGTGCCTCCACATTCCTCTTCTGTAATTATAAAATCTAAATTTGAAGTCCACATTTTCTTGGACGATATAAGGTCTGAGGTCAGGTATTCTCAAGACAGGGTCGTTCAACACTGTTTTTTGTGAATTGGCCATTTGGTCAGTTCAGAAACATGGTCATACATAGTCTTGTATTTCATTGGCTTATGCAAACACAATAAAGTGTGGATTGGGAAACAATGACAATTAAATACAAAGAACTCATAAGAATTTAGTTCCGCACAGTGGCTATAAGGAAGTTACATCAACTTCCCTAAACCGTTGCTTTAATCATCAAGCAGGTATTTTCTTCAAGCTTCTTGGAGACAATGTCGCATTTCTTCTGTATTTAATCTGTCTCAGTTTGTAATTTTTTTTATTTTTTTTAATTATGTAATCACACACAATCTCGATGATGGTGAGATCAGATCTTTGTGTGGATTATACACAAACACATACTAACGTGCCTAAGACTTTTGCACAGTACTGTGTGTATATATATAATCAAGGCCCTCGTGCTGTTGGCCCTAAAAGCCACTAATCAGCTAATCAAAAAATCCTTTAAAATGATTATCCATATCTGTGTCACTGCCCAGCACTTTAGATCAGGTGAGAGAAAAGCCAAACAGGCTCCCCACAACCCCGTCACACATAGCAGGAGCATCTCTTCCGTGTGCCGCAGGTCGTCCGGGCACTGTGGTGAGGCGGTAAATATGGGCTCAGAGAAAGTGCGATATGACACTAATCAGCTTGTGCGGTGCATTTCCCCAGCATGCGCTTCAAAGTGAGCCCACGCTCTCCCAGGAGCGCCAGTGAACGGGGCCATGACAAACTTTATTTAGCTGAGCAGGTGCCATGACCAATTGAGCCACGTGACTGACGGAGGCGGGCCGTGATTCAACAAGTGCACACTAAAGGAGAGCAATGTGAGATTTGTGGAATTGGGATCTGTATGGAACATGTTTATTCACAGGGTTTCGTAGCCGCTTGTTGTGGAAAAGACTGACCTTTTGACCAAACCAAAGACTGTCGCTCAGAAAACCAACCCTCTTTTTGGTTTTAGTTGTCCAACGGCTGAAGTCCCGCTCTATTAATGCTTATCTGTCACACCTCAAGCATTTTCTACCTGTCTACATTTTTTCCGCTGCTGTAAGCTCAAAATCACTCGGCATCGATCGCTCCATATCCTCTGAGTCCCTCCTGTCTCACTCACTAATTCTCCCTTTTACCCCTTTCATCCGGATTGAGCACGAGGAGGTGGCGAAAAAAACGAAAGAAATCAATAACAGGGCCAAGTGGGAGAGGTCAAAGTTCAACAGGGTTCCTGACGGATGTGTCAGGAAGGCCTGGACTTTGAAACAAGAAGCAGGGGGAGAGGCCGTGGTTTGCGCCCGGCGGCAGGCGAGATGGAGATCAAATTTACAGGCTTCGATCGGACCGGTGTGTTGGTGAAGGGATATTAGAGGAGGGTTTACAGGGTTATCAGATCAGCCCCATTAGAGTGCGAGAGGGTCGGCTTTATCTGGCTCAGGGCCAACATGTGTCAGAGACGGGGCCAGGGCAAATGACAGTGTTGGGAAAAACACCTGACATGCACTGATGACTGACTCATGCCCTCTGGAGAACCAACATTAGGCAATGACTACAGACGAGGATCCGGTCTATGATATAGATGTATGGGTCAATAAGGACAGATCCCTCGCCACATCGTGAGAGGTGTGATGAGCATGTTTTGTTAAATTCAAAGGCCATCAAACTTCTCAAATCAAACTAACAGCATTGTTTTATACCGACACTGTACTCTGCTTCAGTCACGTTTCCTGAATTGTTCGGCCCAAACACTCATTTACAAGCATGTGCACCATGTAATCATAGCTTCTGTTACAGAGGCTTATTATTGTCAGAAGAACAGTAATGTAAATATAATAATTATTAAGTACACTTAGTATGAAAAAGAAAAAAAATATTATTCATGCAGTAAATTTGATAGAAAGTGACAGTAAAGAAATTGCTAATGTTACTAAAAATGTCTATTTCAAATATATATAAAGTTCAGAAAAACAGCATTTATGAAAGAATATTGAAAAAAATGCATCAAGGTTTCCACAACAATATTAAGCAGCACAACTGCTCATCTCAGCAATGATAATTATATGAAAAGACTGGAGTAATGGCAGCTGAAAATTCAGCATTTCAAATTAAAAATGTTATTTTTATTCTAAAAATATTTTACTGTATTTTTTATCAAATAAATGCAGGCTTATGAGACTTGTAATATTTACATTTGTTTTATATAATTATATTTTAAAAAACATGGGACAATGTTATACAACATTCATACTACTTGGTCTGTTTTATTAAACATAGTTTCTAAAAAAGTATCGTCAGACACAATTGAGCATTTATTGATTTAATTCATCCCACTGGAAAAGAGCACTCAAATATAAAACTGTAATCATTCATTGTAATCTCGGTAGTGCTGTTTAATCACAGCGCTTTTCCATAGAGGAATTAGCACATTTTCCTCTCAACGCGCTATAGATGACTGAGTGTAAATATGCATGTGTGAGCGTTTGAGGAGGTTGCCATGAAAAGCAAATTAACTGTTGGTTAAATGACTGACATCTTCATGATACGGGTAATTATCACCACTGATGTTTTCAAATGAGTTGAACAGATCTATTCACTGCCCCTCTTCCTGAGGGATGCTTTGTTAAATGAAGAAAGAGAGATGGCAATACATTACACACACACAAAAAATTTCTTTTGAGGTTTGTGAATTAGAATACAATGCCACAATGATCTCGGCATCATGGAGATGCTCTTCATTCATTCATGTTCTTATCAGAAGAAGTGATTGCTAATCGGATAGCCCAATCAATCTAGACACATTTCGCAATCTACACTCTTAAAAATAAAAGTTCTTTATTGGCATCTGTGGGTCCATAAAATCCTTTAACATCCATGGATCCTTTCAATTGGTCAAAAGCATCTTTATAGTGGAAAAAGGTTCTTTAGATTATTCAAATGTTCTTCAAACTAAAGGTGCAGTCATTTACAGTTTCTCAAAATTTCACAGTTGAAATTGAGTCATTTCAATAGGTCTCATGCGATTTTGAGTTTTGCGTGAGGATGAAAAATTTCCCCATGGATATTTCGCTCATTTAATTTGGTCAATCAAATTCACCACGCTGACCAACAGAAAGCTGCTCGGTTTGAAAGAGAGATCTGTGTGAGCTACGCTTTATACATCGATACAATATTGATGAGTGGCAATGGACTTTTATGCCCACAAAATTTCACTAAATATCGGTATTGTTCTCTCAGAAACTGTTCATTGAAAGGTATTTTGGGGAACCCAAAATGATTCTTCATTGGCATTGCTGTGAAAACTGCTTTTTGGAAAGTTTATTTTTAAGTGTATCCTTCGTCATTTAACAACAACAGAGGCGGTAACAGGGGGAAAAAAACTACAGAAGTGCGTATGCAAGTACATAAATAGAGGTGGTGGTCTGGGGAGGTTGGGGAGAAATCCATTTGCAATTTAAATGGAAATTTAATGATCCCACGGAGGCAGTGAATTAGCATCCTGATCAATTGATCATGTCAAGGACAAATAGGTAAACAAACATGTCCATTAATTCTGGCCCTCCCTCTGTCCTTACGTCTCCTCCCTGCTGGGGAAGAGTGTTGGAGGATTACCAGGGAAGAGAAGCAGGAGGCGAGGGGGAGGTGAAGGAGCTAACAAGGCCCTGACAAGCTCCCAGCAACTGAGGGGGACTGTCACTTCATTCCCACCCCACTGGGACGGACCAGCCCACCTCTTTACATGGGCAGTTGGGCCCAGCAAGACTCTGTTCACCATAACAGGGAGGAGAAATAAGAAGCAGGCCACGGGCACGGATGCAGAGAGAGGAGGTACCTTGGACACGGTGATCTCCACCAATCTGGCTCTGGATCAGCGCTGAGTGCATCGGTGTGGATGGGGACGAGGGCACAGTGCCAGTTCCTTGATGACTGATCTCCAGCGTTCATTGACTATTGGTTACAGTGACAGTAGCACATGTCACTTCACATCTGTTCCAGAATGAAAGACTGCAAAGAGTCAGTGAAGCTGCAAGAGTGTCTAGATTAAAGAAATAATCTTTGATCAAATGCACCAGTTACAAAAAAACAGCACTCAGCTGCTAAATGAAGCAAGGTCAGGGGTGAAATCAACAATTAGTCTTGAAATAAATGCTTTAATTCCCTTATATGAACATTGATCATTCCTCTTTAGGCTATTTAAACCCTCTTATATGGAGTCTTTCAGCCCAAAATGATCTTTTCCAATTGTCTCTGCTAATTATCCTAATAAGAAAGAGATGAAGGGTTTATATAGCATGACTCTCATTGAAATTCTATCAAGACATCTTGATTACCGCTAAATAACTCTGGCCAGAGTCAATGGGTCTCAAAGGAAAATTTGCTCAGTTCTTTCAGGACAAGCGAGCAAAAAAAAATGCTATTTCACTTTCAAATTGGCTAATGATCAGATAATAATATCAGATACTGTAGAGTTTGCACGGATGACATGCATGCCGATTCCAATAAGGGGATATTCTTATGCATGCAGATGTGGTTTAAGAATCATAAAAAAAAGCATGTTTGAAGCTCAATACATGTCTTTGCACATTGAACAGCTATTAGATGACTCTAAACACGTATTTTTATAATGCGAGACAGTGATTAAAAAGTGTCCCCACTAATGTTAAAATAATTTATGTCTTGCTACAAAACACTCCATTGTTTAAGGGATATTTCTTCCAAAGACGATATTTTAAAGAAAATTTTTGTCCATACAATGAAAGACAACCCCAATGACTTTCATCATATGGACAGAAAAGGTTGAAACATTCTTCAAATTCTATTTTGTTCTTCACAAAAGGAGGAACGTCATACAGGGGTGGAATGACATGAGAGTGAGTAAATACTGACATGTAAACATTTCTGCATACTACAACACCTCCAAGAACCAAACAAAGATTTATTCATGTAATTATTACAACCCCCCCCCCCCCCCCCCCCCGCCTCAACCACAAAATTTCACTTCTCAGTGCAATTCAGTAGAATGCAGGAATCCTGTTTTAAAGTCAAATAAAGCTCTGAAGCAAGGTGTAAAGAAAATGCAGACCAGGAGCTTTAACAATGCCAAAGGCGGTGGAAAAGCTTTTTAAAAGGGCCATTTGTAAAACAAGGAGTTAAAACCAGATTATGGGTCAACAATAACACAATCCCTTATGCTCATTCCCGTAATACCCACAGAAGAAGAGGATTTATACTTATTGTGGGAGGCTAAGCATCAGGCAGCCATAAAAAAACATTTTACAGTGGGGCCAGGTAATCCCGTACGGAGGTGGTTCGACTACGCTTTGGGACTGAATGGAGAAAAGGAAGTCTTACTGTTATCTGAGAAGTCAAATCTGGGCTTTCCAGGTGCTGCTAATGCTGGAGACACCCTCTCCAGCATTTTCAATAGATTGTGGCGGATTTGCCTAGTTGACTCTCTAATGAGTCAATTGTTCTCTCTGTTTACGCTATTAAAAGAGTATTAGCTCCGTTTAGGTGTGGGTGCCAAAGGGAGACACTGCCATAAGGTCTAAATGGGGACCCCTGTGAATAGTTCATCAAACAGAACTGCATTGTTGATGCATAAAACATGTCCAGTAGTTAGCTAGCTATTTCACAGACGGTGACATTTCTGCTCGATGTAATGTAACGCGTTGATGACGCAAACACCTCCTAGTCACTGTCTACTCTCTCGGCCGGAGGCGCATTAAAGCCGGTCGTGTGGACGGCAGTCATCAGCCCCCCTGCCGGCTCGATCGCTTCTCATCATATACAACTGCAAAAATGCGCTCATGAAACAGGTTATGAGACTATTTCATTTCTTAAAGGATAAGACCGGCAAGCACGGATCCAATGTGGGTGCTTATGACTGAAGTGCCATGGGTTCTTCTCAGGTATCCTCTTAAAGCTACTCATTGAGAGGATGATGAAAACTTCAGTCAGAAGCAGGGAGTCCGCTTATTTCGAATCCTGGGTCATGTTTTAAACCTCTTCGCCAGAGTGCCTCAATACGCATAGAGTGCTGAGAGCCAGATTACTGACTGATAGGACAAAGCCCAGAGCTGATACAGAGGGATTTGCCAAAGTAAAGACAGATGTTGTAGTCGTGCAATCCATACTCAGGAGCAAGGAGTTAATGGGGAAGCGTATTGTTATCAAGGGCAGATTTGCAACTTCTGAACCCATCTTTTTATCTGAAAGAGGACTTCGCTTGTATTAACAGTGTGCGCCAATCCCTTTTAGCAGCTGGGGCCGATCAACTAATCGTACATATCTGAGGTGATCGGTGAATGCCGCCAAATCCACGCCACAGCTGTCTCCTGCTGAAATATCAGGATGTCAGGCCATCAATATAATCAAACTGACCGGGTGCCTTAAAATGCGAATGCCTCTGCTAGTTAGCTTTAACCATTAGGATAGTGCTTTCAGGCAAAAATCTGCTTTCAAAAGCCACTATGAAACAGAAAAATGAGTCTCCCAGCTCTACAGGTTCTCAACAGCTATATAAATATCACTGAAGGTGGTAGACATTATAAATGAGTTGCCAATAATTCATGCAGGTTGCTGTTCATTGTGCTTTATTAGAAGCTGCTTCTTTCACTCAATAGTCATCAAAGCACTAAAGAGGAAGAGCAGCCACTTTATTCCCTTAATTACCCAATTATAGCCAACAGCACCCATACTGAGGATAATGACCTCATCTGAGTCCAGTCTATTGAAATAATGAAAGCGCCTTATTAATTATGAAAGGCATTAACACTATGATTACAACAGCATGGGAAAATATTCATTTTAATCAAATAATAATTTAATAAGAAGAAATTATAAATGGACAAAAGACATTTGAACTCATTCTGATTGTGCAGAAGTTTGTAATAAAGACTTTTATTGATGGACTTATGGAGCAATAAGATAGAAATACATAAAAAAAATTTAAGAAAAATAATTGTAATCTGCAGTCTCTTTAGATTAAGTCAACACTGGCTATATGTCGGAACTTTCCTTTACCTTTAGTTATTCTTCCGTCTATCTCTCCACTGTGTCCACGGGCTTCATTTTTACTTATGTCAGTAGCAGAAGCTTGTCAGAAGCGGTTAGGTTTCTTTAGGAAAATGACTCCTGGTTCTTAACTCACAGTTCAACTCAAGCCTGAGATTTTTAGCGCCTCTTGTTTTTTCCTTTTCTTTTTCTTTTTGCAGTGAAGGTGGATTAGGAGAGAGGGGCTTTTGTTTAGATAAAGCGAGGGATTAGGTAGAGATTTGCCCCCATAAAGTTGTGGGCTTGATGGGCCTTTTATCCCTCCATGTCGCTAAAGCTGTGTTGCTTCTGGATTAGGACTATACAATGGGGCCCCTTGTGCTGAGGATCCGGGCCAAAGTGAGCAAGACGGAGAGAGAGAGAGAGAGAGAGAGAGAGAGAGAGAGAGAGAGAGAGAGAGAGAGAGAGAGAGAGAGATA
Source organism: Siphateles boraxobius (assembly GCF_051911475.1). Taxonomy (NCBI): domain Eukaryota; kingdom Metazoa; phylum Chordata; class Actinopteri; order Cypriniformes; family Leuciscidae; genus Siphateles; species Siphateles boraxobius. The sequence goes on from NW_027508699.1 coordinate 14,115,614, forward strand.
CAAGGGGGAAGAGAGATTGAAGACAGTAAAGAGATGGAGAACGAGAGAGAATAAGAGGGGCACAGCTTCTGACAGAACTGACAGGTCAAAAACTTTTAGCATGGGGATTTGTTAAGAAGATCCTGGGATCTTGTCACGAATGATGCGATTTCCAGAGGTATCAGTGGAGCTGTGTGGAGAAATCAAAATAAATTAAAAAGTAGCACTGCCCCTTTAATACAGGTATCTAATTTAGCAAAAAGAAAAAACGGGTTTGAGACGAAGGTGCTGCTAATAACGTGTCTAAGAGATGGCTCCTGGCAAATTGCTTTGTTATTCTTGTCAAAAAGGTCTCCTGGAAGCAGTCGATTTTAAACCATACATCAAAATGATTAATTGCTCTGGGAAGAACAGATGCTGAAATACCCTTGGATTGAGCCTGAGAGGCTACAGCTTTGTGGATTGCAAACGTAATGTATTCATGAAGTTGCAGAAACATCATTAGGTCTATTAATTAGCTAATAACAACCATCTCACGTTTTGACACCAAATGCCTTTACTTCCTGCTAAAGCTACGGGACAGTGTTAAATTCAGAAGTTTAAATAAAAGCCAGCGATATGATTGACTCGTTTAATATCATCCCACGTTTTGTAAAAAGCAGTCGGATTCGCCGTAAATAAAATTATTTTGAGAGAAATTCTCGTCGGTTTAGTAAATTCAGATTGTCAGATTGTCAATGTCAGATTCCAATTATAATCGCATGGACTTTACATTGCAAATGCTGTTGTTATAAATATCCAGCACTGAAATTGAAACGTGATAACACACGAGAGGGCAGCAAAATGAAATTGGAGTGCCAAAAAAAGAAAAAGAAAAACACAATTACTTTGAGTAAAACTGGACCGAGGGCTTCTTTTGCAGCTCTAAAGGTGGGTTTCTCTCTGTGGCACTTTAAATGGAAGGCATTTAAAGCCCTCAGATGTGCTGGACAGTAGTCCTCGTTTAAGCAGATTTAAGGAAGAGGCGCTGAGAGGAATTCTTTCTCACTTTAATTGCTTTAGAAACGCTTCTCACAAAGAGACATTGCCCAGATTTACCTCCCGTTAAAGTTCTTATTTCCATCGGTTCACAAGTTAATCCTCTTTCTTTCTCAGACCATAAAAAAAACAAGTGGGGAGAAATGATGGGAAAGGACATGTTTGGTTCCAAAAAGGTAAAAGTATGTATATATATATATATATATATATATATATATATATATATATATATATATATATATATATATATATATATATATATATAAATAATTAGGCAAGCTACTGCATGAAGCTTCTTTGATAATGGCAACAAAAATAGCCTTGATATTTTTTTTTATTATAGGCTAACCTACTTTTAATGAGCAAACCTCTAAATAAATTTAAATGTGATGATATTCGCTTACAGCCTAAACTTTTTAAAATCGTATCCATTTGATTATTTTTTTTAACATGCATTTGTTAATGCGTCAAATAGGCTAATTATTTTTAGTTATTTTCATGTGTTTTTTTTCTTGCTTGCTTAAAATTCATAAAAGAGCAGAACGGGAAGATTAAAAAAAAAAAATTTGAATAGCCAAGAAAAACTTTTGAAATTCAACATTATTCTACACCAACTGATCAGTTAGATACGAGCAACCCATGTGAATGTTATAATAATGATTTGATTTTAGCATTGCTTGACTTGCTGCCTATAATAAATATTAAATTAAACCGAAACATAATTTAGACTATAAGCCATGCGTTTAGCCAGTTCATCATCTGAGCACATACATACACATCTTGCATTCGACAACACCCATATAATTTTTAAACGAGAGTAAATGTGTGTAAAAAGAGACAAACTACTCAGTTTCATTCAATTTCCACTCGTTTCAAATTCCTCAAGATGATAACTATGGTCAGAGATAAAATTCAGTTAGGGATTTTCACCCTGGCCCGCTTTTCTGCGAGCATCTTTAACAAATTATGCAAGCTTTACATTAAAAGGCTACTTTGCGCTGCCCTTAATTCCAACCTAAACGGTTTTGCTCCGAGAGAAGAAATCTTTTCTAAAAACCCTTCAAGAAGAGAAGGGCATTATTGTTTTAATCCTCTTACCGGCAGTCATTTCAAGACAGAGGTTTTTTGGAGGCTGAAATAGCGTCTTGTCTCCCCTTATCCTCACCCAAATCCTTCAAGGCCGGGAGAGATTGTGAAGGCAGTAGCCTGGCATCTATTAGAGATCTCTAAAGTCCCTTCAGTCTCTCCTGCAGTGGCATGACAAAGCCGAAAAGCAAACAGAACCAATGCATGAGATATTCGTTTGTCCAAAAAAGAAAAAAAAAGTCTTGGGACTCTGACCTTTATAGAAATATTCCTATGTTCAAGAAGTAGGTTAAAAGTAGTCAATGCGTGAGAACAATATGAGAACGCATACTAGGCATTTACAAAACAGAGTTCAATATAGTCAATTTCTGGCGATCTGTTGTTATTTCGAGAAAATTGTTTGTGGTTCTTGCATAACTTTAACAAATGAAAAATCCTAAAATCAAGAAAACATTATGACATGTAAAAATGGTCAAATGGAAATGGAATATTTGTTTGCTCCTTTAAAGATCTTCCTAACCTAAAACTAATTACTAAACAAATTTTAGGACGAGAACACGACGTATGTAATGCCTTATTTATCCAAATTAAAACTCTTTGCCGTCACCGTCTATCTAACTATATAGCCTACGCGTTTATCTTTTGTTCTTGCTTTAAATTCTAAATCCCACCGATGTCAATATTTTCTGTTTATTCTCACATTAGGATATTATTGTTTAGAAGCAAAAGTGCTTGTGAGAGGACATTAGTGCTGTGATTTAAGACTTCTAAGTAAAGGGTCAATTGGCTCGGAGTCCACACACACGCAGCCTGAAAAACAGCGTCGAGCTTTGATTGACAGCTTCAAGGACCAGTAGCAAGCCTCGTTGATGTAACGCGGAGCTCTTTAAAATCCCTCCTCAAAGCTCGTGTCAATAGATGGACGCAATGTGCTGAGAAGAGCGCGCAGGGAACGATTTGGAGGCGCTTGATACTTAGCGGATACATTTGAATGGGCTCTTAGACTTTGAGAAACGCGATAAGGACATCTGGGAAATACAAGCAACTAAATATCAAGTGACACTGTGAGACACTGGATAAAGGACAAGACTGAGGTAAGAGACGAATTGTTTATGCAATTGTTTACATTCTTAAAAATAAAAGGTTCTTTATTTGCATTGGTGGTTTCATGAAGATCCTGTAACATCAATTAAACCTTTCCGTTCCAGAAAAGGATCCTTTATAGTGCAAACAGTTTATTTTAGATGATTAAAATGCCTTCACACTAAGAATACGAATTATTTTTCTTTTAAGAAACGTTCACTGAAATGTACTTTGGGAAACCAGAAATGGTTATTCTATGGCATCGCTGGAACAACAACAAAAAAAGTTCATTTTTAAGAGTATGCTAAATAGTTACGAATAATTATAGAAATATTTAAATGTGTCAGTTCAGTATGCTGTCTGAAATATAGCTTAAATAAATGCTTGGCAGTTCCTAAATGTTTCTTTAGTCTTCAAATAGGCATATTTTAATTTTAAATATAGGGCCATTACCAATATCCTATTTAGTATTTTTCTGAGATGCGTAGTTGTAATCCAGAGCAAAATAATAATAATTTAAAAGAATCTTAAAAGCCTGTGTGTGAAAGAGACCAAACATACATATACAATTTTAAAGGCTAAAACAGCGTTCTGACTTTTTTTCTTACTTGATTTCACAGTATAGTGCCATAACTTGGATAAAACTATTATTTTTCTTAATTCATAACTATTGAATTGAAATTCGGTTAAAATACATTTCAAGTGGATATAGTTCAACTTTGAAATGGAGTATTGGAAAAACCTGGAGGCCTTTGACAGTGAGAGATACAAATATATGAGTGACAATATGAAACCTATGTCATGTGAGACACGATAAATAGTCCCCCGGGTCAAATGGGGGTTTAACGTTAACAATTTTTCCTAATTTAGTAGGATCAAAAAGTTGCACTGTACATGCCAATTTGCATAATGAGGTTTTAATAATCGAAGCATGGGGTGTCACACTGCCCGCAGCAGTAACAGGCGGATGAACAGAGTACAATAGCAGCGAGACACAGTATTAAAATAAGCTGCCCTTTGTGCTAAATATCAGCTGCCTGTGGCGAAATTATGACGTTTAGCAAATATTCACACGCTTGAACGAATATTTCTCATACGTTAAATGATCTACATTATCAGGCCTATTATTATTTGGTCGCTCGAAATCACTATTGCATTGATCTTATTTTATTAGCCTACTATTTTGAAATGTGTGTAGGCCTATTCGGTGTATTTATTGATCGTTTTCAGTGTTTTTGTTCAAATGTAAACTATAACATCCATGACAATGAATGAACTAAATGAAAAGTAAAATGTATATAGGCCTATAACATCTCTTTAGACACGCGCGCGAGAATTTCTTGAAGCGCCACACACACACACACACACACGCGCACGCGCACGCGCACACACAAGCTAACTGTAAGTCCGTCGGTGTCAGCGGTGATGATAAATGGAGGTCTCCACAGTCGAAACCTATTTGCACTTCCATTAGACGGGGAACCAAATGGGGATCAACATGCATATTTTACCCGCAGAGAAGCCATACATCTCAGCCAAAACGTGGCCCCGGGGCGATGGGATAAGGGGCTGCGAGAGAAGGGAGGGAGAGAAATGGACCCCATTCAATTCAAATACTTGGGGGAGAAAAGTAAATGTTTAGCAAAGCACCTTCTGTGCAAGCGAATTAAACTATTCCCTCTTGCCCTCTGATCACATTCATCAGACGTTGCACCGACTTAATAGTCTGGGAATGGGCAGTCCGGGTGTCACAACGCTGAGGAGGGTACACAAGTTTTGGTGGCCTAAAACGGGTAAAGACGGCAAAAGTGCTAATACAAACCTTTTAACAAATATTCCAGACGGACTTGCTTCCGCAAGTTCTACCTAAATCACACAAGGACAATGGCCTGTTACAGAATAAAAAGACACAGGCAATTTTTCCAAAGAATAAAACGCACTTAGAAGTCTGTATGTAGCCTAATTTATAGCCTACTTGAACCAAAAATATGATATAAATGCAGAAATAATAATACATAATAATAATAGGTTAGAAAATTAAATAGGAATTTGATTATTATCTTAATCAAAAGATAAATCACTAAAATTTTAATAACCGAGGAACGAATAGACATTGCTGATCTAAATAATGTTGGCCTACTATTAAAATATAGAAATTAATTATGTATTTTGTGCCGTTTCAACAAGATACATTCTATTTCGTTTCCCTAAGAAAGTCAGCTAAATTTATTTTATCATATAAAACACTTGCAATGAGTTTTATACTTCCTTTTTCACTTTTTGCTACATCATTGTTAAATTAAAATAGTCTTAACTTCTAATTTTGTCAGAGATTTGAATGTAATATGATTTAAATAAATTATACTTGTTTTAGACATTTAGTCCAATGAATTTAATGTGGGCTACAATCGAAGTAAATAAGCAATTTAAGTGCTGGTTGGAAATACAATTTCGTTTAAAACTCGAGGCTGTTAGAAGTCCCTGGACACCCGGCGTGTGCGGGAGTATAGTCTATACTTCTCTCTTAATAATTCGCACTGCATTGACCTCGGAGATATTCGTGCCTGTCAAACAACTCTATATACTAATACATATCTAATAGTGTCCTGGAGCCCTTTCATTTTATCTATGAAAAGTTTAAACTGTGAAAAATGACTGGAAAAACATCGGCACTAAACCTCAGGCTACATTTGGAAATGCAGATCAGTACATTTTAAATATTGAAATTAAAATATCCCTACACATTTAGGCTTTACAATTATTATTAGTAGCACAGGTTAAATACATTTTCGATAACAAAACTGGTAGAATAACATCTTTATCGAAACATTCGTTCACTGCTAAAAGTAGATCTCACTAAAATCAATCGATGATTCATTGACAACTGTTTTTAAAGGATTTGCTACGGTAATTTCCCTCTGAAATTATATATCTAATGTAGTAAGCATAAGTCTGAGCTCATTAGGCAAACAAGTGATAATTGCACCAATTAATTCCTTGTGTATGACTAATGGATTGGACAAAACAATAATTGGATATTAATGAACACAGTTCCGCTCATAAGCGGATTTCCAAAAGCGCTACTTGACACTCTCACTATAAGACTGACAACCATATTGATTGATTATATATCACCGTACATAAAAATATCACAAAAGCGAGATGCTAATTAAAATATTTGTTTTAATAATTGTGACAGGCATCAATGAATGCAGAGTTATTTAAGGATGTAAATGTAGATGATTATCTCAGTATGCGAATTAATCGCTAAATTTGAAGGCATTTTGAAGAAAATTATGTTATTCATTTTATAGCCACAATCATGAAACCAACTGTGACGAAAATCTTGACACCAAAGTGTCAATTATATTAATTGACAAAGTTATTAATCAACAATTTATTAAATGTAAAAAAACTAAAAACTTTTATAACACGCTAAGGAATTATACCATAATAAAATATTTTTTAATTTTTTTAGTCCATGTATGGTACACAGGCTATTGAAAAGGCGCTCAGATAATGTTGCTATGGTGACCACCTCCCAAGAAACGTGACTTCTGTTCAAAAGCATTTATTCTGACTTCTATTCGAACTCTGATTCTAACTTTTGTGATTCCTAAACCGTTCGAAAATCCCGTTCAAATGTATAGTCTACACGCTTGCATGCAAAAAGAGAACTTACTTTTGAGACCCCCAACCTTTTATTCTGACTTCCTTTGTCAGGCCTCAATATAGGAGATTAGACCAACATAGAATGTTAAAAAAAAGTGTGTTAACAAATGGGAAAAGCGCTCATTGTTATTATAACATCCTCGCAATCCTGCTCTTTTACAGATATTTTGGAATCATGCAACACTACGGAGTGAACGGATACTCTCTCCACGCCATGAACTCATTGAGCGCCATGTACAACCTGCATCAACAGGCGGCGCAACAAGCGCAGCACGCGCCTGATTACCGGCCGTCCGTACACGCGCTCACCCTCGCGGAGAGACTGGCTGGTAAGTGCGTTCCCTCTCTCCCTCTCACATATAACACACAGATTCATTGTGATTGTACAATGAATTAAATATGCCGTGTCTTTTCTCTTCCAACGGCTGTACATTTCAAGATATTATACTCGAGGCTCGCTACGGCTCTCAACATCGCAAACAACGCCGCAGTCGCACCGCTTTTACGGCCCAGCAGCTGGAGGCTTTGGAGAAGACGTTTCAGAAAACGCACTATCCAGATGTTGTGATGCGGGAGCGCCTGGCCATGTGCACCAACCTACCCGAGGCACGTGTGCAGGTAAGAAATTAATTTCACCTTTAAACTGGTCTTTAAAAGTTTAGAATGTCCACAGATATTTATCCATGAGCCAGGAGACAAATCTATAAATTGCCTTTTGGTCATCAGGTATGGTTCAAGAACCGCCGTGCAAAGTTTCGTAAGAAGCAGCGAAGCCTCCAAAAAGAGCAACTGCAGAAGCAGAAAGACGTCTCGACAGATGGAGCCCTAGAAACAAACGATAAGGATGATGCCCCCTCCAACCTAGCTCTTGAGAACCAGCCACCTTCGTCATCCTCCTCTATGGAAGCAGAGGCAGCTCCCCATGCACTGGCATCAGAACTTAGCGTTGAGCTTAATGTGACATCGGCAGAGCAGTCAGGCAGCGAGTCAGCCACAGAGGACAATGCAACCGACAAGGAGGAGGAGATAAAGCAGCACAGAGAAGATCTGAAGGTTGAGAAAGAACCAACACCTGGAAATCTTTCCCCTCTTTGCAAACGTCTCAGTCCCAAACAAGGTATGTATTTGCTATATATTGGCACTCTTAATAAAGGTTCTTGTTGGAGCCATAGCTGTGTAGGCAAGTGCTCCAACATACAGTGCACTTCGGGGCGACCCAAGTTCGAGTCCCGGTTCGAGGTCTTTTCCTGGTCCAATTTCCCTCTCTCCTCTCCTAGGATTTCCTGTTTGTCCTCTTACTGTCTTATGTAAATGAAGGTAAACCCCCCCAAAATTTTTTTACTTAAACAAAAAGGTTGGCATTGAGGGTCCCATGAAGAACCTTTCCATTGCACAAAAGGCTCTTTATAGTGGAAAAAAAGGTTCAGATTATTAAAATGTTCTTTTGCACACTAAGAAAAAAAATAGTTCTTTTAAGAACTGTTCACTGAAAGTTTTTTGGGGGGGCTCCCAAAATGGTTCTTCTAAGGCAGTGGTTCTCAAATCTAGTCCTCGGGACCCGCTACTCTGCAGATTTTGTATGTCTCTCTTATCGGACACACTCAGTTCAGATCATAGAGTCTCTCCTATCGAGCTGATCATCTGAATCAGCCGGCTGCATGTTAAATAAGGAGACATACAAAATGTGCAGAGCAGTGGGTCCCGAGGACTGGAGTTGAGAACCACTGTTCTAAGGCATCACTGCTACAACTCTGTTTTTTTGTGTTTATTTTTAAGAGTGTGAATTAACACTATGGTTCCAATCTAAATCTCAACAATCCATCTTTGTGTCCTTAGACTCTCCTCTTGGTTCCCCGGCCATCTCATCTTCCTCTAGCGGGGTGACCGGCGGGATCTCTCAGAGTCACTCGTACTCATCGTCTCCGCTCAGCCTCTTCCGTCTGCAGGAACAGTTTCGCCAGCACATGGCCGCCACCAACAACCTGGTTCACTATCCGTCTTTCGACATGGCGACCCCGTCGTCTATACCATACCTGGGCATGAACGTCAACATGCCAGCGCCCCTGGGTTCCCTCCCCTGCCAGTCCTACTATCAGTCTCTATCTCACCACGCACAACAAGTTTGGAACAGCCCCCTGATGCAGACCTCTGGAGGCCTTCCTAACCACAACAGCAAGACCACCAGCATTGAGAACCTACGCTTGCGGGCCAAGCAGCACGCGGCATCACTGGGCCTGGACACGCTGCCCAACTGAACAGGAATCTGAAAACTACCTGAGCAAGGGAACATCTCTCTACCACTACAAACATGCCACCGGGACTTCTCAAGTTAGAGTCAATCTATGGAAACTAAAAAAAAAGAATGAAAAAAAAAAAAGGGTGTCTTGAAGTTCTCCTGAATACTAAAATTGCTTTCAGGAGAGGCAAATCAAATCTCTGACTCATTTGCAAATATTAGAGGGCTTGTTATTTTGAGGCAGGCAGTGAAATGATGAAGGATATAACATTTGTTTTGCTTAAAAAGACAGACAGGCCCTGGATTAGATTTAGTGTTATTTATATGTTTTGGAAGGGCGTAGATGTTTGATATAAGCACTTTTTGGAGAGGATCTCAGCCGGCTGCATGCACTATATACCAGAATCTGAAAATAACTTAATTTAATTATCACGGTTCTCAAATTACACATCACACAAATTACCTTGTAAATGTAAATCTTGCACAACTACATAGATTAATTAAATCTAACCTGTTTAATGGTCAGGATTTAACCACGGTAAATTGAGGATGGTTGGGTAATGAGGAAATGATTTCATTGACTACATATGCAAAGCTTTTAATTACATGTAGCCTCGGGCAGAGGAAGAAATGCAATTATAGACCATGCATATCATTGGAGATCGCCATACTAACACTCAGAGGGAAAGTACTCTCAAGAAAACTTGTGCTTATGTTGCAACAGGAAAATGCTGAATAGTGGTTAAATGCCAGACAGTCCAGAACAGGAAAAGTTCTCCAGTGGAAAGCAAAGCACTTCCATGTATGGCAGCCCCCCCCCCCCCTCTTCTCTGCTCATTCTTTCCATCTCAGTGCTGAGCTCTCATTGTGTTTGTAAAGTATTTTAATATGTAAAATACAAAGTCTTTATCTATAAATGTGTACTGGTAAGGCAAATGTAAAAGTTCTATGTTTTAGACTGAGAAGATTTTAACCCTGTGATGATTCTGGTAGCTGTCCCTTTGTAAGATTGTACCGGGTGGGCCGCACTGCCTGTCTGCGTCTCCCCCAGATTATTTAACCTATACAGTCTGGTCGTCTATGTAACTCTTTCATTGTCACTGTGAACATCAATATACAGTCACTCACAACATCACACAAAGTGGTGAATTTGTAGCCGATATGGGTGGAGAGTGTTCCAGAAGTATACACATCTTTCCCTATGTCAATTGTAGATTAAAAAACTTGTAAAATAAAACTTCAATAAAACATTGCTTTGACATCTCTTGTTTATCCTCAAAATACCACCTTAAATCTAAATTAGACTGTGACCATGCTAAACTGATTAATTCATTTTGAAGGTTAAGACCCTTCATTTATTTAAATAAAATAAATAAGCTGATTTTAAAAGATAGGACAGCAGAAAACAAGGAAATGAAGTGAGGAGAGCAAGAAAAGGTAATCTTGGGAAATAAAATCGTTGTGGGGACGTAAGCCATCCCAGATGAATAAACAGGCCATTATGCTGAAGAATGACAGCCTGGGGCCGTGATTATGCCGCTATTATATCTTAAACAGTGTGGTTTGTCAAAATCCATAAGCCCTTTGCTCACATAAAGAGGGTCTCCCCCTCTGTGTGTATTTTACCAGAGGCTTGATGCCACCGCCACCATGTTCTCAGTGCCCTTGATGGGGCTGCTAACTGCATTTTAAAGTGCCTTATGCCATATTTAAATACAGCTGATTGTAATGCGTTCTAACATTCAACCTTTTGAGTAGATCAAAACACACATGGGAGGGTGGTATGATTCATTATGAAAAAATTAACACTAACATGCAACAGCAAATTTAACTTGTCAGTTAAAGGTGAGCAAGTCAACAGTGTAAATAAATAGCATCTCTATCTAGTTTCAGGAGCAAAAGCAAACTGCCTCCAGGGGTTTGACACAGATTATGTGACAACAAGGTCAAGTTCTCTTTATGAACTCATGTAATGAGTGCAGCAAGGTAAGAGAAACATTTTCTGTTGACCGTGTAGTATGATTTAAGACACAGGCATTACATTGCGTGCTTGCAAATTAAGCCCTTTTCTATGCCCGGCAATTTAAATGATTAACTTTTTAACACAGTACCAAAACAAATAGTTAGTACTGCTAAGCTTTGCAGCATCCCGATTCAATTATTAAGCGGTTTCTAAATTCACCCTTAGTGTTTAATCAGGTGTCACCGTCAGACGGTCCTCTACAGACAAGCACAAAATGTACTTTGAGAATGCCTAGGACAAAAATCACAGTGTACCATTCAATCAGAACTTTTCCCCCCTCGTGCTCTCCTTTTTGGTTTTAGCTGCATGGAGAATGAAAGCTGCCACCATAAGGAACCCCAACCCATTGAGGAAGTGACAGGCACTGCCAGAATATGATCCTAATCCTGTTCCCAGCATTCTTTTAGCCCGCTGGCACTGCAATTTTGCCACATACTCTCCAAGCTGTCAGCTGAGGTAAATCTCTCTAACAGCACATTGATACACATCAAAGAACTCCAGGAAACCAACACGGCTCACTCTGAAATTAGCGGGGGACATGAAACATGCTAGACAACTATTATGTTAAACCTAAACTTAAATGAAAGTGCTCTAAAATCTTAAATAAAATATTGGTAACACTTTAGTGTAGGTATGCCCAATTCTCAATATTAGCTAGTTGCTTAGCATGCATATTACTAGGATATTGGATGTTTATTAGTACTTTATTGTCCTGCCTTATTCTCCAGGACCATCATATTCTACATAATCCTACCCAATACCCAAACTTAATTACCTTGACTATATATAAAAAAGTTGCCGCCTTAAATTGAAATACAATCAACTTGGAAGTCATTTAAACTTAAATTGCATTAAACTGACTCAAAAAATTAGTTGAACCATGTAAAAATATTAAAACATTGCTTAACTTATATTGATGAATTAAACCAATGTAAACACATGTTGCCATATCTTATTGATCATATTTTTTACAGTGCTATAACTACTAATAAGCAGTAATTAGGAGTTTAGAGGAAAAATTCGTAGTTATAGTGAGAACCAAAGTATTTAAATTATAGTTTTAAATAAAGTCGGGATGAAATTGAAGTTCCTTATTGTTACGTGTATAGCCTAGCCTATAGGCTATCTGAGTGAAATGGTTTCACCGACAAGAAAAAAATGTTGGGTGGGACTTGGTTTTGTCCACGGGAATTGATTGGAAGGTTGTGGTTTGCGATTGCTGTGATGTCATCTGAGTGACAGGTTGTCCCGCCCTCGCGCCAGAAAACCCGTCATCAGAAAAGAGAAGATGCGTCACAGCAAGATGGAGAGGAAGTTATTTTGGTTAAAGATCACGAGGGCACATGAATAGTGATGTGCACGGATATCATTCATAATAAATATTGCAATATTCAAGAAAAAAATAAGAAACGTTAATTTAGATTTTATGGTTACTTTAAGGGAGAGCGAAAAAGTATCAACTGAGCTGAGAAAGCGCTGATGACAGGACGATGACAACAGGTGTTTGAACTAGCTTGCGAGAGGTCGCCCGCTTTGGTCCCAGCTCTCTTTTCTGATTCAGTTCTCCCCTTTTTATCCCTCTGTTATCACAACCCCACTTAATCCTCTTAAGGGCAAAGAAAACCCCTCTTTTCTGGGGAGAGCTCACCCAAGCCAACCGCAGCTCTCCAGAGCCTGTCACCAAAGCGCTGTTTCAGTCACACGTAATTACACATCAATGCCACACTACACATACCTTTCAAACGGGGAGAGTGGCATTGTGGGCATGCGGAGGGAAGCTCAGCGCTCTTTGAATGCAGGACACAGTCTTATGGATTAAGTCTCCACCGGACACTTGAGAGTTAGGCGAGACACTTTGCTACTGTGCGAGACTTACGGAAAGCAGACAATCCCCGGCAAAAAAAGAAAAGAAAAAAGTATTGAAACGGCCGTTGCCTGCGAGGATTTATTTTCTTAATGGTAGATTAAGCGGGAAGATGTATGGTGTGGTAATTCACGCTAAGCATCATGGGATGGTTCGTGAACGCTGTTTCAGCAGAATGGTTAGCTGTTATTATCTGAATGCTGCGTCGCATCAGTAATGACGGATCCACCCAGAGATGGACAGTGGACTGGACCACAGCTATAGGGAACACTGGCAGTTACAGTAACTAGGCTACATGTGCTTACCATAGGGTTTGCGGAGGACTAGGGTTTGGTTTAGTTAGCTACATGTAATTATGCCTTATTTATAGTCATTATACATATAGTAAATGCATGTAAGGTGTAACAAGGACACATTGTGTTACCAAGATTTTTGTTTTTTTGAAAGAAGTCTCTTATGTCTCTTAAGTCTCACTAAGGCTGGATTTATTTGATTAAAAAATATATATATATATATATATATATATATATTTATATTTTTTTCAGGATTATTTGATGAATGGAAAGTGAACAGCAATGAACAGCATTTATTTGAAATCTTTTGTAACACTAAATCTTTACTGTCACTTTTGATTTATAGAATGCATCCTTGCTCAAATGCATTTCTCTTTTTTTACAGCAAAATTTTAATATAGTATAGGCTACCATGGTTTTAAAAAAAAAGCAGTACAGCCATTTTCAAAACTGATAATAAAAACTAAGCTTTGCAGCACATGAATAAATTACATTTTAAAATCTAAAATAGAACAGTTATTTGAAATTGTAATTTTTCCACTAGATTACCGTTTTTACCTTATTTTTGATCAGAGACATCCAGCCTAATACAAACTAATGTCTGCAGCATTATGTAATTAATAGAGGCTCGTTTCACTCGACCTTAATCCGTCTTAAAGGAAATAGTTTTTACACTGATTAAAAAAGGTTTTGGTGGTATATTTTAAAATTCTCACTATGAAATCAAACTAAAGTTCAAAGGATTACATTTTGTAAAAATGAAATATTTGTATAATTAAGTCACAAAAATATTTGTCTTCGACATCTGGCCCCTATTAAAACTCCCTGAGGCCAGTCCACCCTTGATCCACAGCCTGAAGAGTGAGTGCTGAGGCCGAGGCCTCATGCTGGGCTCTTAAAATATGCGACTCACACCACAGATATCCGAGCAGTAGGATACGCCTTAGGCCAGAGCTTCACAACACCTACAACAATCAGATGCCTTATCACTGAAGCGCCTACGGTCAGCCGTTACATTTATGTGAATACGGTGTTAACAGCTTGTGGACATTAGAACAAACATGGAGTACTAACCGAGATCTACTGATATCCATGACATCTTACATCAGAAGGTGTGAGGAGGACTGGGGCCAGCTGACATGTAAACAATTGAGCTCAGAAATATATAGGCTAATCTTAAAAAAGATAAACATAATATCAGTGAGGTTTAAGGTGACAAGAGGTTAAGTTATTGTCAGAGGATTAATTTACTGATCCAGAGAGAACGCATATCATTTAAAGGGTTAGTTCACTGTGTCGTCATTTGCTCTGTTAAAAACCTGAATGACTTACTTTCTTCTTTGGAGCACAAAAGGTATTTTGAAGAATGTTTGTAACCAAGTCCAAAAACACCACTGAATCCCATTGACTTTCATTATCCAAAATATCTTCTGTGTTCCGCCTTATACTTCTGTGTTCCGCCTTATACTGGACTGACAATGAGGATCCGTTAATGACAGGATTTTCATTTTTGTGTGAACTATCTGCTAACCGCTTAACTGTTTTGAATCAGTAGTTAATTAGTGCACTAATCTCACATACAAATAATGAAGTGAAAAGGGTGAGCATGAAGCTTCTGAGGGGGTCCTGTGGTTTTGAAGCAAACTTCACAAAAGTTTGGGCAAGAAGCTGTGTGATTGAATCATAAGTTGTTTTTTCCCCCCACAAAACACTCGTGTTTGCCTTTTCAATGGGAAGCAGTTATGACTTCCACCCACCTACGGACATCCCAGATTCCGTCATTATAAGGCCTCGGCGTCCGGACGATATTCCCGACATGTTTCTGTCATTACAAAGATCTACATCCGATTTACATCATTGGCAAGGTGCTTGCCAAATGATCAGATGCCAGCATCTTCAGCAGTCAAAGTCAATAATGAATAGAACGTATAGATGAAAAGAACTCGTCCCTAATGGTCCCTCTGTCTCCTGAGTGTTAAAAAATGTAAATTTATGTAAAAGCCCATAGGAAACACATATTTACAATACGTTTAGGTAATCACAAGATGCAGGCATGGAGAAATATCCTGGCCGAGAGAGGCAGTCAATGCAAAAATAGTTTTTATGTGTCATTAATTCTCTTTGCATTCCCAAATAACCCTATATTACCGCGGTAATACAGTAATCACTCACAATCGCACAGAAAATTATCTGCACTCATCTGTGGAATAAAAGGCGAAGGGGAAAACGAGGGGAAAGCATCCCATTTTAGTATCCTCTTGCGTCCTTAATGTTCAACGAGAAGCCGGCGAGTAAACGACTGCTCGGCCAATCTCGACTCCGGCACCGATGGAACAGTTTCCGAGCAGCTTAATGATAGCGGGGAGTCGATGGCTCTCGTCAGCCCCTCTTCCTAAAATGCCCACACCTTTTCATGCTACATTGCCCAGAATAGACGCAAGGTTCATGGACAACTGGGGGAAAATTGAACCTTTTATACGCTACCAGAAAACAAAACACTCCTCTGATGCCAAATCTAAACGACACACACTTGGAGCGCTGCCATTAGGTGTAGAAGTGCTGCAGACACATCCGTCCATGCAGCATTCATAAGAGCCTCGTCCTTGCCCATTCTTTATCCCTAAAATCAATGTTACAAACACTAGTACTGAACACTCAATCAAAATACCCATTGTTGACCGTGTATAATACACGTTAATTGTTTGTGATCAGCTGATACGAAATTTCAAGCAGATTCTGTAGAGTCCTGATATGTGAGACTGTTTTAAAGAAAATAAGGTCACACTTTAGATTCGAACTATTAACTACGACTTTTGCCTCAAACTCCTAATTACTGCTTATTAATAGTTAGGAAGGTAGTTGGTATTGGGTTGGTATTAAGTTTAGGTATTGGGTAGGATTAAGGGAAGTAGGATATGGTCATGCAGAATAAGGCATTAATATGTGCTTTATAATTAACAGCCAATATCCTAGTAATATGCATGCTAATAAGCAATTAGTTCGTAGAGGGAATTGGACCCTAAAATAAAGTGTTACCGAAAATTATTATTACGTATTCAGGCCTCTAATTAATTGTGAGACTACATGAAGATTGAAAGTATTCAAAAATAATGTAAAACCTGAAAGCAATTGTGACTAGATATATCATCTTAATAATACACTTTCCCTGAAAATAAAAAAGGTAATTAAAAACAACATGTGACCTACTCATCCGTATAACAGACCTGTGAACAACACACTTAAGGGCCTACATCATGAAAACCATTTCATTATCTTTAAACTCCTCTGAATTACTTGCTGGAAATACAGGAATAATAAGTTGAGAGAATTCAGAAAAAAAAAAAAAAAAAAAAAAGAAAAAAAAAATATATATATATATATACATACACACACACACACACACACACACACACAGTTGTTTAGGGATTTTCTCTTAGGTATAACATAAATATATTTAAGATAATTGTAAAATGATGAAGACCAGCATGTTTTGGAAATCTGCATGACAGGAAGACAGCACTGTTTCTTCTTTGAATCATGCAATCTATAACGGTTCGTTGACGCCCCCTACTGGCCAAACTTAAGGACACGTGAATAACAAATGAACAGGATTCTCAGTTTTCAAAACCATTGCTCTATTCTTGATTTAATTTTTTGTTGTTGTTGTTGATTTGTCATTGCAGGAACAATGGATTCTGCTTTTCACTGTTCTACTCAGAGGATACATATTCAATTTTACTCTGGATAGATTCTGTACTGCTATTTATTTGTAAACCTTCCATTTGTTTTCGGAAAAACAAAACTATTATTATGTCAGATTTAACTTTAAAAATGTGATAATCAAATAACATAATAATGACATGATTCTTAGTATTATCTTCTTTACAACAGTAACATATTTCCAGGTGGGGTTACATTAGTTAGAGCCTTATATACATTTTTTTTTCAAGTTAGAGCCTTATATTCAGAGAAAGTTCCATGTCTGGTCACTAGGGTGCACTATTGCAGCAATACTGGTGTGACACTGTCATTTGTGCTAATATCTTAATGTCCAGCTAGTTTATTCGTTGTAATTTACACATATAAATAGGTCCAAAGTTGGCACACAGGTGTGGTAAAACCAGCTCTCCGACACTTAAGTGTGGCGCAAAGTGGAAAGTGTCAGAGAAGCGTTGAGCGAACCATCTGAGATCCTGAACCTGTACTGTGATTCCCAGCTCCTCCTGAGCGAGACTTACGGCCTGTTGCACCACACACTCATTCTGCAGCTGGGACAGGGAACATGTAGAGTACACTATGTGTCCACCTCGGCGAGCGGCCTGGATCCCAGCTCTGGACGGAGAAAGAAATATCAGATTAATTCGAGTTCTCAGTCAGTCTTTATGCAACATCCACATATATTACCCTAAAACACATTCAAGGAAATATTTTTAAAAAGTCAAGGTAGGCAACAATATTTATATATACAGTCTCAAAAGTTTGGAAACATTACTATTTTTAATGTTTTGTAAGACGTTTCTTGTACTCATCAAGCCTGCATTTATTTGATCAAAATACAGAAAAGTCATAGTGTAAATGTAAAAATGTTTTTTATTTTATTTTAATATACTTTAAAATATAATTTATTCCTGTGATGGTAAAGCTGAATTTTCAGCATTATTACTCCAGTCTTTAGCGTCACATGATCCTTTAAACTCATTCTAATATATGCTGATAATATGCCAATATAAATCTTTACTATCACTTTTTATCAATTGGATACATCCTTGCTGAATAAAAGTATTCATTTCTTTCACAAAAGAAAGACAAAAATGACTGACCCCAAACTTTTAAACAGTAGTGTATATTGTTGAAAAATATATCAATTTCTATCCTATTGTTTGCACATTTAGACAAGTTACTTACACAAGAAGCTGTGTTTGCAAGAGTGGAAGTTTCTGTCTCTCTTTGGTCCTGGACCTCTTAAATAAATTGTTCTCCTCCACCATTGCAGAGTGTCTGTCTGTGGTGCAGGGAACATCTACAAGCACCTGTGAGGAGATGGAAGATGAATGGAAGGTACAAATAAGGCACAATGCCCAGATATGCCTGGAATAATATTTGTGCTGTTGCCATATGCTTGGCAGAGATACATACTTCAATCAGAACACCACAGAGTTTAGGAAGCAGAAGTTCGATATTTGAGAGTTTTCAGTGACATCACACGACATACAAGGACAGAACAATGTAAAATAGTAAGTAACAGACGCATACATATATGATGCTGTTTAAGTACAACGGTGTTCTAAAAGCTTGGTGAGCATAGACTTATTTTGTAAACAAAGTCTTGCCGATCCCAAGACTGCATTTATTTGATCAAAAATACAGTAAAAACGAAATATTGTGAAATATTTTTATAATTTAAAATAACTGTTTTCTATTTTAATATGTAATTTTAAAAGACTCTCGCTGCTCTCCAAACTAAGAAACTATGGATTTGATCAACTGGTCTCTCAACGCAATTGACACCATCTTCTCGACGAGAAGCTTGGGTTCGGGGGAACCTGCCTGCCCTGCCGGGACGTTCGCAGCTGGCTACACGATGGACGCTTGGGAGAGGGGGCGGGTCGTGTGTCTGGCGGCTCTTTTCCTGGAGGACGTTGAAGAGATCTACCTATTCGGCACCATGATAACAGGTCTTCTGCTGATTGGATTAGGCATTGCCCTGGTTTATCGAGGAATCAAGAAGACGGTGACAGCTGTCCAAAGCATGATTGAAGCGGTGGGCAGAGCTGTCAGCACTCAGACTGGGTCTATGAACCACAATACAGATAACATCATGGAGAAGCTCACAGCTTTGCAAAGGCAAATGGATTGTTTCAGAGACCAAAATGGACCAGGAGAATAGCTTGTGAAAATTGAATGCAGCAACTCGCTTGAAGACCAAACGATTCCAATCTTATCTGTTTCGGCACCCCCCTACCAGCACTGGCCTTGGCCAAGGCTGATGTTGGAACAACAACTCTCCCGGAAGAGCACTGCAGTGAGCCGCTCTTGTGTTCCTTCCCCGACTCCCCAGACACCTGGTGATTGTTGACTCTGTATGGGACATGATCAAGGTTGTCTCCATGGCAACTTACTGTGTATCGCTATGACAATCCTGTGGACTGAGGCACCTGGACTATATGGTGCTGGCTTAGCGACTCTCCAGGCCTACACACACATGACCTTCATACATACACAGATATGCATCCGCCCCACACCCCATCCCTCGCCGCTTCGTACCCCCAGTCTGACAGACGGATGGCTGCTTGCCTGTGCTGGGTTCTCCATCCCCCACTCCCCACCCCTGTTGCAAGACATGTTCATGTACTGATTATGTTCTAATGTTGCTGAGGTGTTTTTTTCCTGTTTCAACACTGTACTCCTTTTACAGGAGCAAAACCTGGGGGTTGCCTTTTTTTCTCCTCACCTGTCCTCATGTCATGCTGTATTTTTCCTCAATTCCCTGTCTTCCTGTCCTGTCTACCCCATTGTCATATTGTATGTTTGTATGGACAGGTTGAGGGCCAATTTCACTGGTACTTGTGACTATGTGACAATAAAGGGTTACTCAGTGGCGGTTTTAGGCACGGGCGAACCGGGCAGTCGCCCGGGGCGGCATTTTTTCATGTCAAATGGGGGCGGCACGAGCAGTTAAAAAAAAAATCCTCTGCGCCGCAAAGAGGTTTTCTATTATCTATCATTTCACTGTGAGGGGAATTAGCGCCCCTGTTTGCTGAGAAGGTGCCGTGTGTGACGCCGGTTTCACACTGCACGGGTTAGCAGCGAGTATTTTTTTCGGCACCCATGTTAACAGATTAGAGCATTCACACACCGCACGCAGAGGCGGCGCGGCAATATCAGCAATAGGCCTACTCTAATGGAATTAGTGGGCTAAAGTCTGTCACACCACCTCGACTTTCTTCCAAAATAACGCACATTTCATTCATAATATTATAAATACAGGCCTATAGTTCCTGCAAATTTTTGTTTTTCTGAATTGTGTGAAATGGCTAATAAAAATAAGTAATACAAAACGATTATGTGGGTCACCTCACCAAGGTGAATTGGTTTAGTCTTGACTTCTGGCCGTGACGTGAGTGACAGTGTTGGGGGGCGGGGGATGGGAAATCTGTTGATTGTTGAGTGCCAAATAAACAGAGATGGACAGGAAAAGGTCAAAGCCATCAGGTGCACAATTTAGAAAAAAAAGAAAAGAAGAAGAGGAGAAATGAGCAAAAGATAAAGGTATGCAACTGTTCTCTCTGTGATATGATTACAGTATCCATGTTGTCATGAATGAAGAGCTAATGTTAATTGTGGGTAACTCGTCTCTTACGTTTCTTAGCCTTTTTGCTATGATGCTTGTTATGCTTATACAACAATTAGGTTTTAAGTCAACAAACACGAGATCTAATTTCACCATAATATTGTGCTTTGCAACAAAACTGTTACAAGTCCAGTTATTATTTATTTCCATCAGATGGGTTAACGTTAGGCCCTGTAATTAGCCAACGGAATTTTCAAATCTGTAGGTAGTTTCAAGTCATGTATACTTTTCTTGACCTCAACTACAGCGGTACAATGACATTTTAATGACAAATTCAATTTGTACCTCTGTAGTTGAGGTCAAAAAAAATATTCATGACACAGTTTTAATGGCCTCATGATGACAGCCAATGTTCTGCAATAGTGCAATAGTGTAATAATTAGATTCTCTTTAGTGTGTTTTCACATTTGTGTGATAAAGTATTTGTGCTAGAATATTTATTCTATATTTTATTTGTATATTATTCTTAATGTTTTATATTATTGTTGTTAAATTGTTAAAAACTTGTTAAAGTTGTTAAATCTTGTTAATTTTTTTATATATCTGATTGTATATATTTTTGGCACATTAATGTATATAGATTATATTTAAGTTCTGATAACTTACACTGTCATAGTTTGTGCAGAATTGTGTCCATTGTCTTTTGGGAATGTTTGATGTAATGAAGGATTTGTGCAATTGAGAAATATAATTTTCTCTTTAACGTATGTTGTTATGATAAAATATGACTGTTTGTGGGGGGTGGGGGGGTGGGGTGTAATTCGCCCAGGGTGTAATTCAATGTAGAACCGCCACTGGGGTTACTACTACTACTAATTTATTCCTGTGATGTAAAGCTGAAGTTTCAGTATCAGTACTCCAGTCTTCAGTGTCGCATGATCCATCAGAAATCATTCTAATATTCTGATTTGCTGTTCAAGCAACATGACATCATGACTTTGCGTAAACATACACGCCACTTTCAAGTCAAGTGGCGTGTTATCTATACGCATTTTGAGCTATCCGCGTGTTATGTCCACGCCGAAACGAACCGTCATCTTCCGCGTGTATGTGTACGCCGTTAAATGTCCGAGTGAAACGAAGCAAAATGTATATCTACATCTGGGGAGCTATCTTTTTTTTCCTAGGATGGTAGGGGAAGACTCATAAATGGTAGTAACCCCAGTGACGGGTAGGTTTAGAGACGGGGTTGGGGTAGGTCATATATATATATATATATATACAGTAATGTAACGTTAAGTCAACGGCGTTGATAAAAACGCTGAAAATCGATTATGCGTGTTGATAGCACGCCAAAAATGGAAATACGAATTGGCATGTCATACATACGCCATTTGATGAGATCAGTCTGGTTCAAGAAACATTTCTGATTTTTATCATCAATGTTGAAAACAGTTGTGCTGCTTAATATTTTTGTGAAAACCGGGATACTGTGAATTCTTTAAGGATTATTTGACAAATAGAAGTTCAGAAGAACAGCATTTATTTGAAATATTTTAACTTTATAAATGTGATTGTGGATCTATGTAATGCATTCTTGCGGAATAAAAGCATTGCTTTCTTTAAAATAAAAATCATACTGACCCCAACATGGCATTCTGCTTTAACTTTATAATACATCTGCTTCTTCTCCGGACATTTTGCCTTATACTAAGTTAACATGAGGCAAAATGTCTGGAGAAGAAGCACCTCTATTGAATTGTACTGTATTACAGTACTACAGTACAATCCTTCTTCTCCAGACATTTTGTTAGTATTACTAACTCTGTCAAAGCGATTCTCCTCTGTCAGGCCTAACTGCCGACCATCAGTGGACGTGATGTGGATTTTGTTTTCATCCAGTAACTCTTTAGGCACGTAGCTCCGAAGAGTCCTGCGTAATCGGGTTGTGCGGGAAACTGATAAGTCATTCGCCCATAGATAATCTGAAACGGTGGAAAAAAAACAGGTCTACTATGTCATATCATATATATGAAGACCTACATCTCTTCCATTAGAAAGCTTTGGCGATATTCATTTACATACCGACTGAATGTGCCTGTAGGAGAGCAAGGGTCTTCCCTCCAGGAGCTGCACACAGATCCATTACTGTGTGTCCAGGCTGGACATCCAGCGCTAGTACAGGCAGCACCGAAGCAGCATCCAGAAGGTAATATCCCAATATACCACTGCTGTCAGGTCTAAGTTAATAAAACAGATATATTAAACATAACTTTGGACAAGATAGAATAACTGATTTTTTTCCAGTTTTTTTTACCTTGCAGGCTTAAATCTAGATGTGTCTCCTTGTGGAAAAACAAGACATTTGATATCAAGACTTATATTGTGTTGAAGAGCAGCAGGTTCCAGCTCTGTTGAATCCCTGTGTGAGGTTGTGGAGTCCTCCTGTGAACGTTGATGTACCTCATTACTGGAACAGCCAATGCTGATGAAATCTTTACAACCCTGAGCTTCTAATTCTGTGATTATGTGAGGTTCTGAAGAGAAACTGTTTATCAGTGCTCCATACTTTTGTTCACATAGCATGGCGACTCGAATAGAGGGCCACAGGTCCTTAAACTGCATACTGTACGTTGTGTCAAAGTTGTGCAGAGCAAGTTCAGTAGATGGAAACTTGGGCCTTGTTGCTGCCTAATGGAATATAGAAAAAAATAAAATATGAATTTGCCACATTGTTTTTATTTAGAAAAAAACTGCAAACTCATTACTCACCCATTTTGTTTTAACTCGATACCGTCGCTGAATAAATGTAATCGAGTCTTTGAATTGTTTTATACAAAATCTCGTGCATATGTACGCTGCCATGTTTGTGTATCATCAAAAGCGTCCGCCGCTTTGGTCCTCATTGGTTCCTATCTTGCTTTTGTGATTTTCGCGCAAAAGTATGAATTGTGAATTTATTAAACAAAAGACATTTTGTTTTTATTTTATTTATCCAGAAATATAATACAAAATACATAATCGATAAAGTGCTAATAACATTAGAACTTTCCAGAAATTTCTTTCGTGAGAGCCTACTATCGCGAAGGCTGAACTCATAAACTCATTTTGACGTTAATAGGAACAATCCAATAGCGTTCCGAATTACTATTCATAAGCCACGCCTTTACCATAGTAGAATTCTTAAAATCGCATCCCTATGATATTCACACATATACAGCTCATACTTCACGTTTAGCGGTTGAGCTTTGCTGCGTCATTGCATCTAAGTGTGAATTCAAAGCATACAAGTATGGATTTAGAAAGGGATACGATCAAACATGGAGCGCCTGGCGAGGCGGAGGGGGTACGGCCACTCATTTTAGAGTTTTACTTTAGTTTAAAGAAAGTGCATTTGTGAAGTTATGCAACTTGCACGTCATTGTATAACTACAGGCAAGTCGATTCTAACATGTCAGCTGTCCTGACAAAGATATTCTGATATTTCAAGCCTGGCCTACAATCATACGTTTAATATAGTATTATAATGTATTTCATTTATGACGTTTACAGTGCAACATTAAAATGACTATAAAACAACAATTATGATATCACTTAGGTCCACAACATTGTTCATCCCTCACACACACGTTATGTAGTATAGTATCACAACATTTTTGTGGCTCTTGTCCCTAATTTATTTGTAAAGGAACAAACACCAATAGAGGAGGAAGACGCGGGAGAAGATGGTGCTGATGAGGAGGAAGAAGAGATGGTGGTATGTTACTACAGTATTACATAAATGAGATCCTTATTAAATTCCTTTTCATCTTAAACAGTAAGATATATAGGCTACATACACACACACATTGTTAACCTGAATAATTGGGCAAAAAATAAAATTTGAGGTAATCAGTAACATCAAAATTAAGTTAAGACATTCAAAGTTTAAGTAAACAGAACTGGCAGATTTCAATTTGTACTCAGGTTAATTGCTGCTAGTCCTAACTTGACATTTAACTTAAATTATAATGTTATCTCAATTTCCAAGTTAGGACAAGGAGCAATTAAAAATTAAGTTTAATTAATTTAATTAATTAAATATTGAAATCTGCCAGTTCTGCTTACTTAAACTTTGCTCCTAGTCCTAACTTGAAAATTGAGTAAGTTGATTCATACATTTAACTTAGATAAGTTTATCTCAATTTAAATAGTAGTAGTGAAAATTTAACAACTAGATATAGCTATCTAATTCAGCAAATGCTAATTGGTGATGCTTGAATAACATTAGCATAGAAATTATTATAAGAGTCCAACAATATATATCATTTCATATACAATTGTGCTCAAACCAAGTTCATGCTCCACTCGTGATGTAACGTTAATGATGGTAACCCCTAAAAAAACATCAGAAACTCTTCTAAATTAGTATAACAAAGTTTTAAACACCACTAAATCTCTCACTTAACATATATCTTGCACAAAAAAAAAACATTATGTAACACTTAATTTTAGCATTTACTCTCCCCTTCGAGTGCCATGGCAAAGCATGGTGGGAAATAGAAATGCCAGCCCAGTTTTAGGCAAATTTAAGTTGGTCTTTTTAGTTTAGTAAAGTACTTTAAGACTAAACAAATAAAAGCATCATTGCTGAAGAAGTGTTTGTCAAATAGATTAAGCGGTTTCTGGCCCCCTGCAGGACCCCCTAGAAACAATAAGACAGAAATGTCAGCAGAAAGCACATTGCATGCATGCACAAGAAAGACTAGAAGCTTGTGAAACTCGAGTTGGCTCACGGTCACACACTGAAGAGGACTGCACAGAGGAGCTGTTTGACTTTCTACATGCACGGGACCACTGCGTAAGTCACTCTCAGCCCCTACTAGGTGCTCAAACACTGTTCTTCAAAACATTGCTGTAATTTTTTCATTGTCTTCCAGGTTGCACAAAAGCTCTTCAGTTCGGTTAAATGAGGCCCCTCTGAGACACTATCCTTTCGTTCCAGTGGAGTATCTCAGCTGTAGATGTGCATTTAAAAGTACAGAACAAGTAGAAACAAATTTCAAAACTTGTAGTTGTGTTGAATGTAAATAAATGTGTGTAGACTTGCGTGCACATGTCTTTGCTATACATTTACATATTAGTTGGTTCTTTTGTTTCTACATGTGACCACAAATGTAACTTGCGTATTTTCTGCTTTCCAGGAGTCACATCAAAACTATACGTACCATTTCTCTAGATCGTATTGCAATTACACAGTCCCACATGGTGGCAGTAGACATTACATTTTTGGCCAGTTTCCTTTCTCGCTGTCGGTTAAAATCATAGACTCATTTTGTTTTTAATATATCTAATTAACTTAGATTAATTTTCTTGTTTGGATTTTGTTACAGCGGCATTGCAAGCAAGAAAAGCCCATGAAAGTAGATTTTTCATTTTATCTAGCAACTGGATTATTATTGCACATTTTTCAATGGATAATGAGTTTAACAAATAATTTAGTATATAAAAGCCTCAGGATTTCCACAGGAGAAACATGACTAAGCATCTAACTGAAACTCACTTTCACCTGCTTTTATACAGATTTAATGAGATTAAAACTACAAGGGGGAAATATGCATGCTCTTAAGTTAGCTCTCAGGTCTAGGATGGAAAATGACTGACGTTTATTTACCACATTAAGAAATAAGGTTGTAAAGGAGCTTAGATTGCCTTTATAAAAAAATTAGCTTTCACCTTTCTATGAAGCTAGAGGAAATACCAAAGAAATATGGCAGAATATAAAAAAATTAACTGGAAAATGTAACATTACATAATAGAGGGGGAATATGACTAATGGTCCATGTAGCCAGAAGGATTTGATAATTATTTTATAGATTTTACAAAATCTTTGATTCAGAATGTTTCCGGTTCAAATGATTTAGTTTCACCCATAAAGCTAAAGCTCCCATTTTAAATTCTAGAGAAGTGACCAATTCTAAAGTAAATATGATTATTTCTTCTCTTAACTGTTCAAAAGCAAATTATATATATATATATGGGCTAGATCCAGTATTTTTTTAAACCAATAAAGAGGCACTTATTCTCATTTTAAAATTGCTATTTGGTCGATTAAATTTAGTGTTTGTAAGTTCTTGGAAAACTGCAATAATTACACCACTGTTCAAACCAGGTGATCACATGGCTGTAGTTAGAGACCATTTAGTATCCTAACAGCAGGATCTAAATCGCAGAAACATGGATGCAATTTGGGTTTTGAAAGAATCATATCACAGAAACTGAAAATGGTTTTCTTTTAGAAAATATAAATTGGACAAAGGAGGTGTGGTGGGGGCTGTCTAACTGGATTTTAAAGGCAGCATTTGACAGTAAATCAAGAGGTTAATTAATAAGTTTTACATTTCTCACTAAATTTCTTTACTGATATAAAACCGTGTGTTCTGGTAGACTAAAACTTCACAAATACTCAATCCAGTTGGTGTACCTTAAGGTTAAATATTTGGTCCTTCGTTATTCAGTTTGTATATCAATGATCTACCTGATGTTTGTCCATCTACTGTTAATTGTCAGATGTACGCTGATGATTTGGTTATAAATTGCATGCTAAAATTAAAAATCAAGCTTTTCAGCTGCAATGGTCAATATCTCTAATTGGTTAAAAAAACATTTTTACATCTTAAATGTTATTAAAATCGTATGTATGTTTTTTAAAGTCTGCAAACAGACATCCAGATCCAGATGTGATAGCAGCAGGAAGGAAGAAGATTATCAGTAGTGCAGGAGTATAAATATTTAAGCAAGCATAAAAGATTCACAAGTTACATAAAAACAACAATAATAATAAGCGAATAAGATTAAATTGAATCTGGTAAATTGTACGTACACTAGGAATAATTTAACTTCTGAGGCCTCAAAGTTATACATGAATGCCATGATCTTCTCACATACTTCCTCACCAGCTGGACAGACAGGTGGGACTACATTATAATCTATAGAAAGACTAGGCTATAGTCTGCAGGCTTTGAAAATATTGGATAAGTCAAATGTATATCACTGTAAAATTTTAACTAAATATATTTTAAACTGGGAACATTATTAAATTATGTATAAAAGTTGTATGATATGGCCAAACCTCTGCTTAATGAGTTTTAGACAAAATCATAACTCATCTATTAGAGGGGATAGTAAAATACCACAGAAGCACATACCTGGAATTATTTATAAAACAGTGGTTATTGGATAAAACAAGTCTTCATAATTAGGAATAGTGGCTTGTTTCTGTGTCCTTATATTTAAAGTAATTGTGTTTATATGCTCTGGTAATGGATATGATTGCTAGAATGCGTTTCGAATGACTTTTAATTTTTTATGTACTTATTTACTATCAACCTGCCAGGGACTACAGATGAAAATGAGACTCGTGTAAATGTGCTGGTTTTAGCCATACAGTCCAAGTGCTCATGTTAATTAATGTGCATTGTCCCTTTTAAAATAAAATTATTACTCTTTCCCCTGTAATGTAAACAGTTACAGGATGTTAGCCACTACAGCAAACCTCAATGAGTAAGAATATTCAACTAACATTACTAAATCCAATCATAAATATAAAAAATGTCTTTTAGTTTTTTTACAACCATTGCCACAA
Source organism: Siphateles boraxobius (assembly GCF_051911475.1). Lineage (NCBI taxonomy): Eukaryota > Metazoa > Chordata > Actinopteri > Cypriniformes > Leuciscidae > Siphateles > Siphateles boraxobius. Next base: position 14,143,803 of record NW_027508699.1, read on the forward strand.
GCAAAACCCTGCTTAGGCACTGATAACAATTTGCTCTGATGAAAAGCATGTAAACCTGAGACTTTCATAACCCAATTCATATATATAAAACCATAAAATAATTTTATTAAAAGAAAAACATGGTCAAAATAAAACCGGGTTTAAACAGGAATTATAAAAATAAATCTTCACTTGAAAAGCAGCATAATTTATCCAATAAGAAAAACACTAACTGAATTAAATTAATTCATGTTCCTGATGCATCCATGCACACAGTGCATATGAAAACTAGAGCTTCCGGTTACTTCCTCACCAAGGGTAATTCTCCTTATTGCTCTGTCCAACAAAGTCATTCATTGAGGACTGGGGGAAGAAAAAAAAATAGAATCAGAGACCTATAATAAACTTACTAAATCAATGATCTTGTTGAAAATTGAAATTGGGCAATTTGAATTCTGAAATGATTGACAACTAATGTAAAATCCTCCAGTAAATTTGAGGTTCCTGGGGGCCTTTTATAAGACAATCTAAGATCATTTAGATTCAATGTTTTAAATCGCTCCGGTCTGGTAGAATACAGAAAAGGGTATTTGTCAGAGGAACAGAGTGATTGTCTAAAATGGACTGACCTGCATGAGGAGCCTCTCTTTCCTCAGTCTCTTATAGAAGATTAGCACGTCCTGATTGGCCTGCACCACTCGAGGATCAAAGTCCATCACACGCAGGCCTTCCAGACTGCGAGCCCGTGACAGAGCAACATAAGCCTGGCCGCTCTCAAACACACGCGCCAAAGAGATCTCCACGCAATCCAAAGTCATGCCCTAAACACACCAATCAAATTTATGTAAAAGGTTTCCAATAAAAAACTAAAAACTATTTAATTAATTTATATATTAAATTGATGTACTGTAAAAGTGGTCTTGACTGAAACTCTAAGATATAAACCATTCATTTACTAACAGCAGAACATTTATTAAACAGTACCCATCCTTGATCCTGATTGGTTGAGCAGTGTTCAAAGCTGTTGTAAATTTACATTACACATACACCTGTGACCTCATTACATCAGTATTATTGCACTACTACGGCTGTTTAGACGGTCAGTCCAAATCAGATTTGTGCATATCCCACTGAAACAGGAAAAACGTTGCGATAAATGCAATTTTTACAAATCTGTTTCGAGCTACAATCATAAGTGGTTTGAAATCCTATTCAAATAGCATTTCTGGAAATCATTCAGTCTGACCGCTCAGATCGGACTTTACGTGGTTTGTGTCACTTTCTGACGCCACATAAAACGTAAAACGCCAGACACTGTTATATGAAATCTGCTCCAGAAACAAGGATGTGTTGAGCGGCATGGACACACAAATCGGATCTGAACAGTTGCGACACACAATGTGAAGTCAACTCTAGATCAGAATCTAATCGGATACACAAAGAATCAGATTTGGACTGAAAGTGTGAACGTAGCCCGAGTCTGTGTTTTGGGACTTGCATGGCAATTGGACTAACCGTTTTATGATTTTAAGAAAAGCCAGAAGTGTCTCAAATGTATTGTAGCGTCTTGCAGTTCTTTAAGCTCTTTTTGAAATAATTACCCAATTACACTGGTGAGATTTAGGCCCACATGTTTATAGTGAGGAATTGACTTAATATGCCATTTTTCTCAGTCCCCCCACTGTGCATTGGGACGTGCCACACGCAACATTTCTAAAACATTTGCCAGATCCCCAATGAGCTTAATAACTGACACTCTTTGCAACAACTTTGACAGTTCATCAGTGCAGAAGGCACAGAAAAGGTCAGAAATAATGGGTAAACATGGTGACTAGTTAATGAGTCAATACAGAAGCCAGAACCACAGTCCTGAGCATCTGTTCACAGATGCACAGAAACATTGTTACTGAGCAAAGTCATTTTATTTTAATGGGACTTTCAGTGAAAATCACATGATGATTTCCTCTAGGGCCCAGAACAGTAGGAGATCAACAGCACAATCTTGTAAAATTAGATTTCATTCCATGCATTCAGCTGATGCAGGTTTGACTCACTGTGCATAATGAGTCTTGATGGTGCTTCATAGTAGAGCTCACCTGACTCTTGTGGATTGAAATGGCCCAGGCCAGTTTGAGTGGCAGCTGCTGACGGCTCAGGTACAGCCCCCCGGACGCTTTAAAAATCCAACGCTCTCTCTTCATTACCTCAACAGCTCCGCAGAGGAATCGCACCCGAGGGAGACCTGTGGGAGAGGGTATTCACGAATGATGGGATGTGGGATCTCACTGGCCATCAAATCTTCTGAAATATGTTGTTCTAGAACCAGCCACGTACAGCAATTAATGAATGATATTTGGGTAAATCTCAAAGCCAGTCAAGAACATGTCGGGGAAAAAAAAATTATGAACATTTTAAATTGACCATCCCCCTAATTTTATTACAGCAATGAGTAATTAAAAAATATAAAAATCTACTTAGAGTGTAACTTCTGTGGTACTAAAAGAAACTAAAAATAACGAATTATCTGCAGTAATTTCGTCTAACAGGTGATTATGTCCCAACAGCATGATTTAATGAATTAATCTTAAATGGTCCTAAAAAAAGGCTTTCAATTCCTTCTCACAAAACATAATTGCTTATTTCTCCCTCTAATTGGGTTGAACTACAATAGACATTCTTTGTGAGATTTAACCATTCATTTGCTGATGGCATTTTCATAAAAACACACTTGTGACAGAGAAGGTAAGATACAACGCGTTTTGGAAGTGCCTGCCACTGTTTCGCAGTCAGCCGTACCTTGGTTACCTGGCTGAAAGTCAACCACTACTCCTCTGGCTCCATTCACTAGACCCCTCTGGACATCCAGGTTTTTAGTAAGCATGACCTGAACATTAAAAAGGTTCTTGAAACATTTGACATTTAAAAACCAAGAGCACATGTTAGCCAGATGGAGATGAAACACCAACCTGAGCGCCCACTTTCAGCTGTAACAGCCGACTCACCGGACTCTGGGCATCAATGGTCTGAACCAGCATAGGGTCACTATCCACAGCTTCGAATACTCGCACGGCCCCTGCAAGTAAACACTTAAGAGACTTAGAAATGTGTAAAATACCGCATCTCTGGATTTCCCTCATCTTAGTTTGTGTTGAAACATTTTAAAAAAAAGTTACTGCTATACAGCATGTCCTACATGGTTTCTAGTGCCTTATGTCACTCATGAATCAGATGGTGGATTTCTAGAAACTATTTCAGTTTCTGGTGATCTCATTCAAACCCATCCATGCCATAGAATTGACAGCGATACCAGAACACCCACCACCTGATGCGACTAGCAAACCACGTCAAATTTCACACATCTCCAGTTTAAAATTAGGTTTCAGTGTGACCAACCTGGTAACTGTTGGAGTTTATTCTCATTGGTGAGCTCCACATCATCCTTGTGTGTGCACAGCCTGGTTGCTAGGATACCATCCCTCTCGATGCAGTGATTGGCACTTCTCAGCAGCTGTGTGGTAACTTCCTCTGAGACTCTACAGCATGGAGAGCCATTGTTACAATAGGATCAGTGTGCTGACAAACTCAGTCAATTCACAACTTCACTGATTACAAGATGAAGCATGAAAGTTCCCCACTACAAGACGTATAAACATTTTCAAAATCACACCTACGAGATCCACTTAAGGTCATGGAAAAAACTGACCATGAACCACAGGGATTGCATCCCAAAAACACCCAGAGCCAGTGAGTCACTGTACTGAACGGTGGCCGTGGTGAGAGCCCAGTACCTGCCCACTCTCACAGCCTGGAGGAGAGAAATGAAGGCCTTGTCTGTTTGTCTGCGCACCTCCGTCAGCTCCATGTTCATGTGGATACACTTCCGCCAGCTTCTCGACTGCAGGCAAAATACATTGTGTTGCTTATTTTTCAGAAACTTGCAGTGGATATCCAGAAGCTAACACCAAAACAATTATACACATAGAAATTAGAATCAACTTTCTCCCTCTTGTTAAATTTCAAGACATTACAAATGTACTCTTAAAGGGATAGATCCACAAATGAAAATCGTCATGATTTACTCACTTTTTCATCCATTTTCAAACAGTGGGTCACATTAGTAATTGTGTGGATTTCGTATTTGCACGCACAGAACAAAATCTCTGCCTAAATCACAACGCATGCATACGCACATGAATTTGTTCTTAATCTCGTTGTAATGTTAGTGAATTTGGAGTATTCTAAATGAGCAGCTGCATGATAGGTTACTCATTTGCATAAAACACACCCAAACATCTCTATATATATAAGGACTTTACACACGCTTTCAAACAAAAGCTGCTCTTCAAATGCGCTCACCAGATCCACGAGCAACCCCAGTTGTGTCACTCAAAACCAGTTCAAACACTTATCCAGACCCAATTACAGACCTCTCATTAGCCAGCTGTACATATAAATCTGCTCTATTCAGAGAAACCTTGCAGCTGAAGCTATAACGCAGCTTATCTAACTGTTTCACTATATATATATATATATATATATATATATATATATATAAATAAATATTTAAAATTAAATTGTATTATTTATTAAAAATATATAGTCATATTAAGTTATAAACTTTTTGAAGCATTAAAGTTAAGGGAATGGACTTTCAACCGCGGGACAGAAACCTAAGTTTTCACTAAAAATATCTTCATTTGGGTTTTGAAGATGAATGAAAGTCTAATCAGTTTGGAATGTCATGAAGACGAGTAAACAATTCCAGAATTCTCATTTTGGGGTGAACGAACCCTTTAATACAAAGTCAGATCAAGGCTGAAGTGGAAAAAGCATGAACTATGTCTAAATGAGGGTAGTACCTGGAAACAAAAGTAAGCTTTGTCCTTTCCTTTTGTTACAGGTGGAAGTTGAAGAAAGTCTCCGCACACAATCAGCTGTATCCCTCCAAATGGCTCAGTTGATCTTCTGATGGACCTAGAAAAATAATATACAGATGAAACTTGTCTAATAAGGCAACTCTGGCCTAATATTGAAATATTTAGTGTTGTCCCTTTCCTTCGGAACAGATGAGAATTTTCAAACTTACTAGACTTGGACTGGGAGAATTGATGATTTGGATTAATTTCTATTCAATGTCTGATCCAAATCACATTCAAAAATTAATTTGCCATCTGACATTCATTAGAAGAAAATCCATAGTGACAAATTCAGATGCTACCAATCACATTAAACGAAATTGCTAAACCAAAAACAACAACAAAAACCCTTATCACCACATTAATTGATAATGGTAAATTGAATTTTATCCATGTGGAAAATTAAATGCGCTGAAATAAACCGGTATCATTAACAGACTCATTTTTATTTTTGTCTTAAGTTCCCTCCGTGTGGCTCACCTGGCTATGGCTTCTAGTTTGTCAAAGAACTGGGCCTCCACCATTGAGATTTCATCAATAATGAGGTGTTTGCAGGAGGTCCAGTGCTGCAGAACCCCAGGACGCTGAGCGAGCTCAAGACACTGTTCAAGTGGAGCAGAGCCAGACCCAATACCTGATAACAAGAGACAAAAATGACTTGCCCACAACAGCACAACTCCGTTTATAGATTTGAGAAATGTGTTGATCATAAGACACTTCAGAAAAGTGACCCTATGCTGTGTACATACTGAAATAAATCTCTCACCTATGATTATTGTTTGGTTTGGGGTGAAGGGATACTGCCATTTCATAAAACCTTTGCCATCATCAATTATATACGAGGAGATTTCCTAATGAATGCATGTAGCATGTTTGCATTCGGTGGCAGTCGCTTTTCAGAGACATGAGTGAAATCATTTGAACTTGAAATTTTCTAACCTGCAAAACTGTGCAGTGTGGTCCCTCCTATGTGACAGGCTGCGACGCCGGTACTCGCGGTTGCATAAGTGCTTTTTGGAGGCAGAGAGCCTACAATCCTTTTGAGCAAGAAGGACTTCCCTGTACCTAAAATAAAGCCATGGACAGTAGTGTTTGAAACACTATGAAAAAATAACCTCTATAAGAAACTAGATTATATTCATATGTGGCTAATAATAAAATAAATAAATGCATAAATAATCGGTGCAGTTCATTACCTGCACTGCCTGTGAAAAACACATTCTTGCCACTCAAGACTGCATTGAGAACTGCAGTTTGTTCTTTGCTTAGCTTTTGTGCCACGGGCAGAACCAAGACAGGCTTCTTATTGGGGTGAAGCGCCTTAACCTAAAAGGGAAGTCCATAATCCTGCTAAATACATTATTTGTATTGAAAGCAAGCATTGTTCAGTCTTTTTCAGAAAATGGTAGGTAAAAGATGCTCAACTTTCCAAAAATGTTGAATCTCAGAAATAAACATCAATTCATAAAAATGAGAGACATGATTGAAATTGTATGATTGTGGTTACTAAAATAGTTCACATCAATAAACTCAATGCATATTTATCAGCTTAATATAGGAATATCCATTAACTGAAATGTACTGGCCAAAGTTATTTTAAGTGTTTAATTGTTAAATGCATTGGAACAGCTCAAGACCTTGGAGGTGGGGAAAGATAAAATCATCCTTTTAAAGAGAATAGGACATTTTCTTTTCAACTACCCACTTAATTCGAGTAATGGTGCATCAAAACCAACACAAAGTAAATAGAAATAGTTGTGGTTATTAATGTTTTCAAGGAAAATGTACAATGTATTATAGAAACGTAGCCTATATAACACAAAAGGATGAACATACCGGAGTAGTGTCACAATCAGGTCTGGGTCTTTTCACTTGTTTCCTTTCACCCAAGACCTTATTGACAGGTTTCTCTGAAGGACCTTTGGGTTGAATTGGGGTGTTCACTTTACTTCTCAGCTCGTTTGCTTTCTGTATATCTTTCAGCTGGAGAGGACTGACGGTCTCAAAGGCTCTAGGAAGGCCGGCTCGTAGTTTAGCCCTACCACTCATAGGCTTGTTGCTTTGGGATGCTTGATGTTTGATGCTGAGCGTCTTGAGGAACACCTTCAAACGATCCGTTGGACAATCAGAGACTAGAACCTGTGTGCTCTCCGGGATGAATTTAACAGTACATTTACCATCCTTTGCAAAGCGCGTAAAGAGCTGGAAATCGCGCAGCATGAAGTTCTGAGGAGCTTTGCCATCGTGGACACGCAGGACCATCTCCTGAAACTCGTTGCGCCCTAATGTGACGGTGGCTTTGCGCATGAGCTGCCGTTTGATGGCTTGACCTGCAGGATTCAAGCGCTCCACTGCCACGGTGCACTGAAGCTCAGCGGGATCGATGTGTCCCAACATTTTACCTAGAAAGAACATATAAGAGCCACTTAAAGCACGTGATCAAGTAGCTTATCACTTTACTCATATACTAATACCGATGAGTCTTCAGCGAGTGCTTGGGTAATACATTTTTATTTGTACATAAAGAATATGCAAAAAATATTAATCTTAAGTGAAATGGCAAATTTAGCTTAAAAATACGTGTTTATGTCTTGTTATTATTTTACTTAATAGAGAGAGAGGACTAACTCACCTTTCTTATGAGCTGTTTAAACAGCAAGTCACCACCGCACCACCAGCTGTTCATTTATATGTTGCTGCTCACGCACGATTTTCAAATAGTTCCGCTCTACAAAGATTGGTCGATTGTGACGAACTACTGACCAATCAAAGCGGAGGCATTTAAACAAATATCCAATCAACGATTGCGCTTCCTAAGCGTAAGAGCGGGTCCGCCTACAAGCAGGCGCTTCACCAATGAAACGGCGTTGGTTTTCATTACGTCATCTTTCTTTTGTGCATTTTATGGACTGGAGCGTCTGCGTTCTAGGCGTCATAAATTGCAAATACAAAAACCATTGCAAATCGGTTGGATTTAATTTATTCAAATGATCATTTTTGAAGTCACAATTTTAGTAAAAGTAAAATGGAAAAAGGTCATAAAATGGCAATTCTCCATTGATCAAATAACTGTTTTTCATTCAGTTCTCAAAACAAAGACACATTTCTCAAAATGTGGAAAACACATTTAAATTTTCTTAATAATTAAAAAAAAAATGCCCTAATTTTTAACAGGTTTAACCAAGTTGTCATTCATAAAACACAAACACATAATATAGTCTAATTAACTCAAGTGTCACAATGTGAATATATATATTCAATGTCAAATAGCACATTTATCCATGAGTCAACATTAAGTAGCCTACCTGATGACACACCGATCAGAATCTAAAGATAATAAACAGGACCACTGTCAGAAGATCAAAAAACTCTACTGTTATGAAATTTGGCTGAAGGTGCAAAGAATGCCGAATTAATTTATTTATTTTTCACTGTAGTTTCATGTTGTATACTGTACTGCATTAGACACTGCTGAGCTGCAAACGTATTCCTGAATCCCAATAATACTTTTTAGTAGTAGTGTTCTCTAGGCAGGAATGTAATCTGTGTATTTGTAGGTTTTGTGTTTCATTTGAAGCCAAAGTTTTATTCTGACAAAAGAGAATATGTCTTTGACCAAAATATTTGATTTTGATGTGACAATTTGAGGTGTGTAGCCTACAAGTTGTAGTTCTGAGACTGTTAGTTGTGAGAAAATTGTGAATTGTTTCATGAATTAGTGTGTTAGCAATCGAGAAAATGAACAAATTAAACATTATATTTCATTATTTTATTTTGCTGTAGCCTATATACCTCTTAAAACAATATAAATAAAAAGAAAGGTATGCATTCTGGCTACCAACATCACCTACATAAATAAATAAATAAATAAATAAATAAATATGCCCTAGGTAGGCTACATCCATGCAGAAACAGCACTTAGCAAGATCCATATAGCCTATTGTTATTATTATTAATCAATAAACCAGTGATTTACAATTAGGCTAATATTGCTGAGGTCATTTTCACACAGGCCATGGTTTACTTACTACTGACAGTAAAACAAATGTCTTTTTATTTAGAGGTCGTTAATTACATTTTCCAGTATAAAATATCAGTCATGGGTTGGTTTATTTCCGTAAACAAGACATGCTCTTTTACGTCAGCTGAGAGAGAAATTTCCAGGAATGGGTCACTGTCCCGCATCATTAGGCCCCGTTCAGTACATGCAAGCTTTTCTTTGATTTACATTCATTGGCAAAACGACAGCTGGCTGAGTTATGACACTCGGGAGAAGTGGGCGGTACAGAATGCAGGCTAACAGTAAGAACTGCCTTCAGCCCATTGAAGATGTAGTGGGGTAAGAACAATAATCATAAATACAATCAAGGATAATGATCATTTCAATTGCATGCATTATTTGTGATATGCAAATAGGGTTATGAGTGAAACTTCACAAAGTCTGGATTAATTAGCAATCGCATTAGGAATTCATATCTAATCTAGTTTGCCACTCCTTCCAAGCAAACAGACCTGCTTCACTAAACATTCACATGCAAAGAGATCTTTGCCAAGCACAAATTTCCCCTCATAAATGTCCATTGGAATAAAAGCGGAACTGCCAGATAGGGTACAGTGCCTTCCACTTATGTTGGCACCCTTGGTAAATATGAGCAAAGGTGGCTGTGAAAATAAATCTGCATTGTTTATCCTTTTGATCTTTCATTCAAAAAAAAATCTAAATTCTAAATCACATTATCAAAAATAAATGCTTTTCTCAAATGCATGTTGGCCACAACAATTATTGACACCCCTAGAAATTCTTATGAGTAAAATATCTCTTAAGTATATTTTCTTTTCTTTTTTTAGCACACCAGACTAGGAACATGAAACTGTCCAGCTAAGCCTTCCTGTTACACAGGAGTATAAATGTGAGGAAACACAAAGGCCAAATTCTAAAGAATACAGTTCTGATGTGCATGCAGCAAAAGATTGTTGAGCATTATAAAATAGAAAGTGGCTGTAAGAAAATAGCCAAAGAATTGACAATTGGCAATAATTATGAAGTTCCAATAAACTAAAGATGTTACAAATCTGCCCGAAAGTGGACATGTGTCTATTGTGTAATGCACGGTGAGGAGGAGGGTTTGAGAAAGACTCTCTGAGGATCACAGATGGAGAATTAGTTGAGAGATTAGTTGAGTCTTGGGGTCAGAAAGCATAAAAAATAATCAAACTGCACCTACATCAAAAAAAATCCTCCTCTCTCATCCAAAAGCAAACTCCAGCATATTGTCAGACATGACTGGAACTTCGAAAGGGACCGGATTCTATGGTCAGATGAAAATAAAAAAGCTTTTTGGCAGCAAACACACTATATGGGTTTGGTGGAAACAGGGATAAAAAGTACAGCATGTCTACGGTTAAATATACTGCTAGATCTTTAATGTTGTGGGCCTTTTTTTGCTGGAGGTCCTGGACATCTTGTTCAGATACATGATCTCATGGATTCTAGCAAATATACCAACACATAAACAATCTGGTCTCTGCTAGCTAGATATGTTATAATGGGCCATGGTTGGATCTTCCATCAGGACAATGATTAAAAAAAGAATATTGTGATTTTTTTTAAATTAAAGATCAAAAGGATAAACAATGCAGATTTTCACAGCTGCCTTTGCTCCTATTTACCAAGAGTGCCAATATTAGTGGAGGGTACTGTGTATAACATAGTGTTATCAGCGGTAGATACGCAACATCCATAGTGCTACAGAAATACACTCCATGAGGTGTTGCATTGAAGAGAAAATCATTAAATATTTTACATAGATCATCTATAATGAGTCTACCATGACAGGAGTTCCCCCTCATGGCTGTGTTTGTACCAGACAAACAGACTCATTACGCTTATCATTTCAGAATGACTGCTGTTTGTGCAGATTATTTGCTCTCACATCTCTAATGAAACCCTTCCACCACCACACACATCACACGTGTAATGATCACACATAACTAGTTTCCAGATTCCCGCACCTTCGTCCCCATTAAATTGGGCTTTCATGCCACATTTCTTAATTAGAAAAGTGAACCGTCTTGTATGCTGTCACAAAACAGCCATCTGTAGACAGCCACTCAGCCTAAAAATATGTTTTTAGAGCTCCAGCGATCATTATCGTTCCTGCCTGGGTGAAATGTAAAGGGTAAGACTTTACCAAGTGTAAAATAAATGAACCAATGACTCATTTCACGTCACACTCTTGATTCACCTCAAATACAGAGCAACTCTACAGAAATGAAGAACAGAGCTCAAATTAACATAGGAGTGGTAATGTGGTTAGGTGAATGTTGTATAGTACATTTGTCTTTATTGCAAATTTCAATATTAAACTAAATATATGATTATTTAAAAAATATTTTTCATAAAATATAAATATAAAATATATATACATATACATTCACCGGCCACTTTATAGACACCTTACTGGGTTGGAATAGAACTGTCATAATTCTTTGTGGCATAGATTCAACAAGGTGCTGGAAACAAGATATTTTGATCCATATTAACATGACAGCATCACACAGTTGCTCCAGCTTTGTCGGCTGCACATCCATAATGTGAATCTCTCATTCCACCGGATCCCAAAGTGGCAGTGGCGGCAGTGGCTCAGTGTAGGTTGTCTACAAACCCAAAGGTTGGTGGTTCGATCCCCGGTTCCACCTGACCAAGTGTCGAGGTGTCCATGAGCAAGACACCTAACCCCAGCTGCTTCCGACGAGCTGGATGGCGCCTTGCATGGCTGCATGGCTGTGACACCGCTGTTGGTGTATGAATGGGTGAGTGAATGGGTGAATGTGAGGCAACATGTAAAGTGCTTTGGTGGCCATTGGGTCTGTGAAAGCGCTATATAAATGCAGTCCATTTACCAAAGGTGCTCTGTTGGATTGAGATCTTGTGACTGTGGAGACCATTTGAGTTTAGTGAACTCATTGTCATGTTTAAGAAGAGATTATTTGAGCTTTGTGACATGGTGCATTATCCTGCTGGAAGATGTGTGGTCATTAAGGGATAGACATGTCAGCAACAACACTCAGGTAGGCTGCTGCGTTTAAATGATGCTCAGTTGGTACTAAGGGGCCTAAAGTGTGCCAAGAAAATACCCACCACCAACCACCATTGATAAAAGGCAGGATTGATTCATGCTTTCATATTGTTTATGACCCTACAATCTGTATGTTGCAGCAGAAATCAAGACCCCGTTTAAACATACAATGGTGCGATGAAGGCTGTCCCGATTCAATTCTCCACCCTTCGAAGGCCTGTTGCGTCACCGTGGCGCGACGAATGCTACCCCTGATTTAAAAGCGACGCCAAATGCACCCTTCGTCTCCCTGTGAAAGAAAGGATATACAAATGGATCCTTAGCGGCCTATCCTACACCATAAGTCATTGCGCGCCGGTGACGACAGCATTTTTATTTAAAAAAATTACGGACGATTGTTCTTGTCACCTAGCAATTGTGACAGCTACCGATGACGAGTGGGAGTAACATGTACATGACCCGGCGGCACCGGGGGTGAAACATCCTCACCATGTCCTCCAGTAAAATATAAAACATAAAAATGACAATAGCCAATTCTGGCTCCATAGCTGCTTACTCTGTTATCAAATTAATTATCAGGATGGCAGCTGTTCTCTTGCACCGTTGCTTGGTGCCAGGAGCAGTAATCAGGAACACCTGCTTGCGCAATTAGGAAATCCTTCGAAGGCTACATGGTGCATCCTTCGAAGGACGCATAGGCTGCATTCTTCGAAGTCCGCGGCCTTCGAAGAATGCAACCTTCACATTGGGACACAGCTATGTGTTTTTCTAATCTTCTATTGTCCAATTTTGGTGAACCCATGTGAATTCTAGCATCTGCTTCAAGGTTTGACGTGTTGTGCATTCAGAGATGCTCTTCTGCAAACCTCAGTTGTAACGATTGGTTATTTGAGTTACTGTTGCCTTTCTATCACCTCGACCCAGTTTGGCCATTCTATTCTGGCCTCTGGCATTTCGGCCACAAAACTGCTGCTCACTGGATATTTTCTCTTTTTTTGACCATTCTCTGTAAAACCCTAGAGATGGTCGTGTGTCAAAAATGTAGGGCTGGGTAAAAAATATCGATTTCTAGATTTTAGTCGATTCTCATTTTTACGAACCATATCGATTCTTAAATCCCAAGAATCGATTAGGCTAGTCATAGTTGATGAATGAATGGAACATTGTAGCGCGCATCCCATCCAATAAACGCAATAATCTTTGTGCTTTGTTACTACTGATATGAAACAAAGTCTCAGATTTCAAATTACGTCCAAAATAAAAAAAAAAAACGCTTTGGCGCATCTGACATCTTATCTTCCGCCTTAATAATACCAACTACAGCGCGAAATAAACATTCATGAGCATCTGAAAGTGTTTTAAAAGATAGAGTAAGACTTTTCGAATTCCGTATCATGTTACATGGAATCGCTCAATCAGTGTTTCAACCGTGGAAAGACGTCAGTGAAATCAATGTAAGCTAAACAATTGTCATGTAACGTCACATTTACCTCAGATAAATGGCCATATCCATTGCCAGTGACCATAAACCTGTTAGTCAGCTAGAAAAATTTATTCTAGAGAGGAGCATTTTGCTAATATATGCACCATATTACGCATTCATTATAATTTTTTATGTTCTTTAATATTTAATGCATGTTTGAATAAATCTGGCAAGTTTTTATGACATCCACCATTTAAATGTTTATATTTCATATAAATGTATTAACGAGCGAGAAACACAAACTGCTTTACGGCGATTCGACATAAACACACATGCCGCCCTCAATGTGTATGATGTATTACCCACCTCAGGAGACATAGCTCCAAACGATAAAGTTTGCCGGCTCCGATAATAACAAATGCACATGATCAGCGGTAGATGGGGAGGGGAGTTTTTTTACGACATTGTTGTGAAATATACGCCTCACAGCTGTAGGGGGAGCTCGTTGAGAAAACATGCGACAACAAAAGTTAAAATCAGCGAATAGCTAGAGTTGCCGAATGCCCCTTTAAAGGTGTGTAACGATTTTCAGATGTTATGGGAAATGGGAAGAAGGAGGCGGGAACCGGGGAACATTCAACAATTTAATAACAAATACAAAATGAAAGTAAAGACGGCAGTCCCTCACGGTCGACTGCCACCACACATAATACAACAAAACATCAAATAAAATCCAGGCCTAGCCTCTCTCGATCTCCACTGTCGTTGCTCCTCCTTTAATGCTTCTGCTCCTCCGTGAGAGATACGAGACCGGTGCGTTGCGCAGGTGACGCTCATCAGCCTCCGGCCTCGCGCCATTCTCCCACGGCCCTGGACTTCGTCCTGCTCGCCACAAGGTGCAGTAAGCAGTTTTAAAAAAATGCAGTTGAAAGTGCATCTGACCGAGCGAGCACCACAACAAACTTGTAGCCAATCAGCAGTAGACACTAATGATGCGAGAGGAGAGGGATTTGAGCAAGAGGGAGATTTGAAGAAAAGAGCGATGGCTGAGAGAGAGACATTACAAAAGAGAAAAGCTCAAAGGAATATCACTAGTTGTAAATTTGACCATTTTTTAGGTTTTTCTATTATTCCGAAGTGTCAGATATTGTAATAATTCAAGTTAGTAAGGTGGATAGCAGGGGGGGAAAAACAAGTAATATCTTGAAGAATATTTATTAAAAAATACAGATTTTTATTCAGAATGTGTGGAAAAAATGTGCTTCAAAAATGCTGTTATAACTTAATTTATTTTGTATTTGTATGTGTGTGTGTGTGGGGGGGGGGGGGGGGGGGGGGGTTTGATTCTCTAAAATCAGACTATGATAAAGGCCTTTTATTTCTAAATTATTGCAATCTTTGATGTAAAAATCATACTTACATTATAAGGGCACCCCAGGAAACATAAAATAATTAAATATACAGTATAATGCTGTAAAAATATCTCACTGTAAATTGGTTTTGAAAGTCACTACATTAATTCCCCAACATCATCCTATAGCCTAACATGTAAGGTTTCACCTTTTCGTCTTGGCAAATCGAATGTGAATTACTTTTTCCATCTGCGCTTCTGTGGAACACGATTGTGTGTCAGAGAGAAAATCTTATACAGTACGTCATATGAGTCACTTGCTCTGGTGATTCCGACAACTTCAGAGATCAACTATTCACTCAATAGTGCTTTAAATGTCAGCCGCCTATATCTCAGAGCACAAAAGCAATAAGGTCTAAATGATATTATTGGACTTGATCAATGAGCCGAAACATGGGTGACACTTAAGGGCTTATGCAATTGGCTAGAGCTTGAATACTGTGACGTGAGAAGATCTATGGCCTTTCCCAGACCACAGGAAAGCCCTCAAAAGCCTATTACCTAATAACTAACTGGTAGTAAAAGCAAACCTGTGTGTGTGTATATATATAAGTCTGAGGACTTTCTCTAATAGCATATATATTGTAAGACATACTTATGATTTTCTTCTTATAAACAGGAAAAGAGAGCAATATTTATTAGCAGTTTAAGCAAATGATCATTTTAATTTGCTGCTGTGTGAACATCATCCTGACAAATTGCACCACTAATGTCGGGAATGGCCAGCACATTAATAAAACTATATGGTACAAAGAGGAAGAAAGTGAAGATATGGGTAAGAATGCTGTAGTCTGATGTTTTTATTAACTGAAGGTGCACAGTACATACCATAAATAATACGATTACAAATACTCAATACTCTGCAGTGGAATACAAAGACCTTGAATTTTGATGCACAAATATTCTTGTTTTGTGAATTTCTGGGCAGCCTGAGGGGGTCGAATTCTAACCACAAAATTTATAATTTCTTCAAATGTTGTCGCTCAGCAGGTCTCAGATTATTCTGTTTTTAATAGGGTAAATTATCTAGCCTATAGAAAATAAACTAGTCGCTGCAACTTTATTTCTAAAGGACACAGCTTCAATTCTGTTACTGGAGGGCCATGACCAGCAGAGTTTAGTTCCAATCCTAATCAAGCACATCAAGTACCTTGATTAGCTGATTCTGTTTAATTGAGTTTTGAATTAAACTCTGCAGGTCATGGCTTTCCAGGACGTCATTGTATAGCTCTGCTATAGTTCTAAAGCACCACTCAATACCAATAATGGTACCAATCATGTCACAGACTCAAATCTTTTGAATCCACAAAAATAATTTGTATTTGGAGTTGCTTAGTTCAGTGTAATTTTCTATAGGTTACATCATTGTAAGCTACTGGATTCAGTAGGTGGAAGAAAGTGTTATATTTGTGTGTTATTAGTAAGCCAAAACCAAATAAATGATGACTTCCAATGTCGTCATTAGGTCATTTTAATGTCAGTTTTACACAAATATAATTCTTCAGTCCCCTTTCTACTTGTTGTGAACAAGATTGTCTCCCAAGCAAAAGAACAGATCCCCTCCTCCCGTCTGTCATCAGATGCTTGGTTCGTTCAGTGCTTCAGTCCAGCCTGCAATGTAATACTTTTTCCATCTTTGAAGGCAGGAAATTTGTCACATGCTTCAAAAAGCAGAGATAAAAAATATCCAGTGCACAGAAGTGAAGAAACGACTCGATAATTTAAAAGATTCGTCCAAAACACTAATTTGATCATGAACACAACTAACACCAATCAGTAGGCCACTCTAGCAATACATGAAGTGCAATGTCAATAATTTCTCTTAGCTTGAAAATCTTGAGCAGGCCTATGGCTGTAACATGTATGCACTGTGTCGTGTTTCCCTGTGACCTATAGTTTTCCCCAATCTGTTTGATTAGTCATTTCTTTCATATGTGTCCTTTTAATTATCAAATTAATTTCCTTTGTTTGCTCTGTGTATTTAGACTCTGTTTTCTCCTTCAGTCTTCGTCTGTTCTCGTTAATGTTTGTGGAGTTTTGTCTATACCTTTTATAATTGTTCTCTTTCGTGCTGATTCCACAACCACGGTAAGTAACAATGTCATGAGTATATGTTTTAGAAAAAAATCAGGAGAAAAATATCTGCTAATTTTCTGACATTTGTTAATTTTGCTGAATGCGTGTTCTTCTGAAAAAATCTAGAAGGATTTTCCATGTGAAGTCTGTGTCTCCTGGGAATGAATGAATATTTGTCTCTCAGTAGTTTTCTGTTTTATGGAATTTTGATTTGTATGAGCAAAATAATTATATCACATTGATAAATATTATGTAATTTCACACATTTTTGGTACCAAATGATTGTTTTATCATGTATTTCTTATTTTTGTATGACATATAACTGTATAAAGGACAATAGATTTAATGAATCATTCTCCTATGGATATGCAATGACTACAGATTTCTGTAAAAAAAAAATAAAAAAAACTTGACCGACGTATTTTTGTTATACAGTTATCGCTTTGGATGTTTGTCACATATGGTCAGTGTTTTGATTCTTTGTGTTTAGTCCCGGTGTCATTGGTTGCTATGTGGTTAGTCGATCGATCAGTCCCACCTTTGCTGTTCTTTGAACCAAAAAGCCTCAGTCTTTTGTTTGTATTAAAGAATCGTTTGCACTTAGAGCCTTGCCTTGGCTCTCCTTCCTTGACAACCAGCCGTGAGTGACACTAGGAATGTTAGCACATTGTAAGGAACCTAACTATTTGAAATATTAATAATCAATAATAACTTGTTATGATTAATTATGAATATTTGGGTCAGTTAATTGGATTAACTTGACATGGCTAAATTAATATTACAATCAATTAATCAGTTCGTCCAACGAACTCTTTTGATTATTAATTTATTCTAAGAAAAGGGTATCTTCCCTGGCCACAGAAGAATAATTATTTCTTAGTATGTACAGCGTTTTGAGCATGTAGCAAGAACAAAAACCGTAAAGGGACTTCGTATTGCCAGCAAATCAGAACCAAATACATAAAGTGCATAAGTTTTATTAACTAAATCATAAACATGAATAAACTAAACACACACATATACAGAAATACATAAATAGGTTGGTGATAGGATTAAATTGGGAACCGGAAAAAGGGACTATGAGAAGAACCATCAGAATTTCATTTTCACATTTCATTGAATTGAATACTTGCATTTGTAGTGGGAACAATTCTTGAAGTCTTTGTCCCTAGCGTGGTTATACCTTCATTAATGCTCAGATAGCTATAACACATCCACATTGCATTCTAGAAGAAGGTGACGTACATCAAAGTGTGAGTCATTAAATGAGGATTAATTAGGTAGGAGGCATGATACAGGTGAGGTTACATTGATCGTTAGTTGGTTGTATACCAGGATACATACCATAATATATACCTAATAGTACACAAGACAGTAAACCATTTACTCTGTGTCTTTCACAGTTTTATGCATGTTCATTTATTGACAGTTAGTCTATGATTAATGCAGCAAAGTCTGTTTTAAAGAGGGTTTCTGTTTCATAGTCTCTCTCATGTGCATGTGGCCACATTCCTCGGAGGTCGTAAAATCTCCTTATCATGCCCTGTAACATGTAACAGTGGCACTGTTTCTGCCCTTGTGTTCGTTCATTTGGGCTGTTAGTTTTGGAGTTTCATAAACCTTTGTATATAATGAATAATTAGTGTGTGTCAGATTGGTCCATACCCTACAACATATATTGTTGGATATATAGGCATTTTTAAGTTAACAATTTCATTAGATGCATTATGGTAAATGTCTCCCGATTCACAAGTTCCTTTGCCCATATAATCTTTAAGCTAATAAGGCTGAGCTTATTTGGCTTGCTGTCCGCAATGGAGGGGCTCAAGGAAGCAGCTTCAACTCAAGCCTAGATTCAGTATACCCCCCAGTGGGACTACTAATGCTTAGATGATGAGTAGCCTATGGTAGCAAGATGCCTAAATTATGTTGGGGAGGTGGAGGGATGCCAAAACAGCTGAGGCCAGAGCAAGGTGAGCGGCTGCTTGTATGCTCTGGCGGTTAATTGAAAGATTAGATGGGTTCCCTCCTCCTGAAATTACGGTGTGAACTTCACTAAATGGAAAAAGATGTGCTATTTTCTATTTTTTCAGTGACAATGTGAATTGAAATCATTTTGTCTTTGCACTGAGCATGTTGGACTTTTTTTGGCCTCTGAATAAGAGCATTTTTGTAAGAAAGCTTCTATGATTATGTGTGTGAACTTCTCTTGTTGGACTCAGCTACATTTACAGACATTTCCTTATTTGACCCTACAGTGCAATCTGTAATTCAAAGTACTGGTAAAACACCTGTGAAAAAACAATACAGACAATTATTTTAGATTAATACATTGGACCCTTTCCTTTACTGACTGAGTGTTCATGATGTTCCTGGTTAGAATTTTATAGCCTGTCATCATCCCAGTGGTGTGTGATTGTTCTTCTTGTGGTTGTAAGGGCGAATGAGAAGGGAGACAGAGGAAGTATCGTGTGACAGCAGAACAAACTATCAGCCATTTCATGTCAGAGTTTGTCGTCTTTAACTGAGGCAGAGTTCAAGGTGTCTGAATCAGACAGGAAATCTCATTTCATCTCTCTGCTGCATTATATGGTAATTGCCATGCTTGCTAATGTACTGTTGTTGATTCCCAGTGAAAATGCTGGATCTTTAATTAGAAAAGGGCAGTGTCAATCTGAAGCACATATGTATGTACTTAGCCTGTGAATACCAAATAGCCACAATGAAAGAGGAAAATTGCTTAATGTGCTGAGAGGACATTAATTCAGGCTGCATCCCAATAGGAGAAAAATAAAACACTGCAGCCTGATAAAAGCCCTGGTTTGAACCACCTGTCTTATTTTTGAGAGCTGCGTGGTTTAATGTAGTTGGCCCGACCACACTCAATTAGCCACACTCGTCGTTCTTTCATTCAGATGTTCACCCACTCACTCATTTAGTCTCCATCGCTTTTTTTTTCTCTTTAAGTGTCAGCTAGTAATCAATTTGATGGCATTATACAATCTTAACTCAATGAGGCACCTATTATTTGGATTACCTAGACAACAGTGATATGTGATACTTAAACTTCTATCTGCTCAAATTCTCTTAATTTAATTTATTACAATCTTATGTGTAAAGTATACTATAGAGGTAATGTAATGTTCTCTAATAAAATCCCATTCACATGCATTAATACAGCTACTTCTAAAACCAGACAGAAAGCTACGAGACAAAGAGCTTTGCCATTTAAAGTCTTCATTATTAAAAAAAAAATGCATTCAGCATCTCTCGACCTATATAAGAACAAATTTAGCACTGTGGCCTTAAGAATAAATGAAAATCACTCTGGGTATCTGTTATTATTCCTGTGTTTTGTCAGCTGAGGAGTCACAAGATGAACAATTCTAATATCTCCCCTTACCAGATGCTAACGTTACCACACATTCCTTAGAGAAGCAATAATGCTACAAGGAGGCTGTTAGTCACCCAAGCACCATAACATTTTCTAAACGCATCTTCAAATGATTCATGTCTTTCTATGTGGCTTACAATTTTGAGAGAAGAGATTTGCTTAATAGTCCCTAAGAGACAATGAAGCTATACAACATTAGAGATAAAGATATATGGTATGGAAAGCACCAATGCTATGTTGTGAGGCTGTTGCTTGCAACCTAGGAAGTGCATCTGAGAAGCTCTTTCTCAGGCATATAGACCAGGCATAGAGGACTATGAAACAGTATTAATATCAATTATTGAATTGATATCAATAATTATAGACCAATATTTATTATATGTTCCATATCCAAAGTTTTTGAAAAATTAATTTATAAGCAACTTTCAAATTATTTATGTATTAATAATATTTTATCACCATCTCAATCTGGTTTTAGGACTAACCATTCCACAACCACTGCACTACTTAAGTTTACAAATGATGTGTTTTCAGCTTCAGATAACGGCAAGCTCACAGGTGCTATTTTTCTTGATTTGACTAAAGCTTTTGATTTGGTTGATCATTATTTGCTTTTAGATAAACTTCATGCTATTGGTTTTTCAAAAAATTCTATTTTGTGGTTTAATTCATATCTACATAACAGGAAACAATGTGTTGTCTTAAATGGAAACAAATCAGATTTTTTGATTCAACAACGTGGTGTGCCTCAAGGTTCAGTTTTAGGACCACTTCTCTTTTCTATTTATGTAAATAATCTACCATTACTTCTTAAAAATTGTCAGGTTCAACTTTATGCGGACGATACTGTCATATATACTTCTAATTTTGACTCTATACAAATTCAATTATCTCTTCAATCGGATTTTAATAGTTTACAAGAGTGGCTTTTGGCTAACAAATTAGTGCTTAATAAAACCAAGTCATATACTATGATCTTTGGTTCTAGACATAAACTTAATTCCAAAACCTGTTCTTGTGCTATATTATGTAAAGACGGTACTCTTCTGAATAGAGTTGATACTATTAAATACCTTGGTGTATGGCTCGACTCTAAACTTTCCTTTAAACTTCACATTAATCATGTCTTACGAAAAGTCAACGTTGGAATGAGTATCTTGCATCGATCTCGAAATTGCTTTACTTATAGTGTTCGTAAGAAACTAGTTGTTCAATTAATATTTCCATTGTTTGATTACTGTGATGTGGTTTATCAGACGGCATTAAAATCTGATCTTGTCTTACTTAATTCGGCATATAATAGAATTTGTAGATTTGTTCTAGGATGTTCTTTTTCCACTCACCACTGTACAATGTATGATGCACTTCAGTGGCCACCTTTGAATGTGAGAAGGCAGACGCACTGGCTCCAATTTATATTTAAATGTATTTATTTTGATTATCCTAGTTATCTACAACAATATTTTGTACTCTTTTCCTCAAACTATCATGTTAGGCATTCTGTCCAGACTTACTTTTTTGTTCCTCGTGTTAAAAAAACAATTGGTAAGAGAGCATTTATGTTTAAAGCCCTATTAGATTGGAATAATTTACCCATACATATTAGATCCATTACTTCATTTCGGTTGTTTAAACAATCTTTATTATTTTATTTGAAAGTAGATTGCACATGCTATCATTGAAACTGGTGTTGTAGTTTTGTGTATTGTTGTGTATGTATGTGTGTATGTGTATTTGTATATATATATGTGTATGTGTATATGTATACATGTATGTGTATGTATGTATATATATATATATATGTGTGTATTTTATATTGGTGGTGTCTTGTTGTTTGATGTATTAATTGTAAATATTTTTTTTTTTTTTTTGTAATTGTGTTTCATTGTAAGGACCCCCTCGAAAACGAGATGATACATCTCAAGGGGTTAATCCTAATAAATTCTAATAAATAAATTAATAAATAATATATAAAAATTATATTCATAAAAGTAATAATATGAAGATACTAATATAAAGCATGTTAAAGCATGGTTCTTTATGGAACCTTAAAAAGGGTTCTACTTGGCACAAAAAAGGGTTCTGCTATTGTTACAAGCCGAACACCCTAATTTGGCACTGTTTAGAACCCATTTTTCTTAAGAGTGTATGCTTGGTTTCTAACAAAAACATTTTATATTTATTTTCTAACATTAACACTTCCCCGTGAAAGGTAAGTGATTAACGTTACATCTGTTGTCTATAAGCTAATAAAGAGCAAATTATTATTAGTGAAATACAGCATGGAATATTAAAATAACTGTGCAAACTCATTCATTAACATTCACTACAGGCTTGTTTGTCAGCATGTTATACTGACATGTTAGTTCCGAAAGGAAAACTAGCTTCCTTTGTATTAAATACTATGCAGTGTATTCTTTATACTGTCTACTATTTTATTAAAACTTAAAGTGTAGGTATTGGCTGAAATATGGCAGAAATAAAGTATTACAGTAAAATGCTACTACACAACGGGCCTGTCCTAATACTTACACTTGCAGCCTATGCACTTGACCACTTGACTTATTTCCTGTATTTGGGCCCAGTGATCAAGTGGGCTTGAAGACGCGAGTGTATGTATAATGTTTGAAGACCTGATGGGACAAACTTACACTATAGTGTTACGAAATGTGTTTTCCTTGGGGGCAGATGAGTTCCTGAACATAATGAATGATGGGATATGCTTAGCCTCAAATAGAGCCCTGATGCGTGTATATCCTGTGTGCATTATAAGGGCACTGAGTTATATTAAGTGTGTGTTTCAATTACATTGCTACATTGCTGCCATGATCGCAATATTTCTGTCACATGACCATCACATTTTATGTGAGCTGCATAGTTATAAGGTGTGGCTGCAGCTGGATTTAACCATTTGCAGTTGGAAGACGAGTCGATAATAGATTGTGTATTCGGACACCTTTTCCTTCCCGTAGTAATGCTCGAATGGTGTTTGTGTACTAAGATAAAGTGGATTAGGTGCAATATTTCTCAAGTACACAGACATTTCAGACATTTTCATATAGCCTCAGAAACACTTTTTCTTTCAATCTTTTATGAACTGCTTAATAGAAGATTATATGTAATGTATGTACAAGTGCAATTGCAACATAAGCCTACACTATTTAAATACCAATAAGGTGGGGTCTAATATTTTTACATAAATTATTTTAGATAAATAATTATCAGTTTTATTTTGATAGCATTACACAATATAACATTGGCACTAAATTAAGAGTTTTTACTGTAATAAAAACAGATTTGGTAGCATTAGCAGAACTGAAGGTGTCCGAATATATACACGAAACACACATGATCATTGTCGTCAGTGAAACCAACCAATCGTGAAACAGCTGTCGTTATCAGAATTCGTGTCGTTTGCTCTCGAATCGCATTCGCAGTACTTTGATAGTATACGTCACAGTCACGTGGTGTCGACGTCATTCAAAATTTCCAACCAGCATGCACTGCTTCAAATTAGACACCGATCAGTAATTTTCGGATTTGTCATTTCAGCTCCTATGGCCATATGGGATACCGCAGGATACTATATTTGCCTTGTCCAAATACCCACACTTGCGGTCTTGGCCACTTGAAAGCGTGTGAACACTAAACCCAAACTATCTTGGTCTAAGCATATCCCATCATGCATTGTGTTCGGGAACTCGTGTGCCCTGAAATCATTCTGAAAACATTCCACTGTAATTTAAAGGAATTAGATAAATATAATTTGGGCCAAATGGAGGAAACACATCATACAAGTAGACAAGTGGTCAAGTGCAAAGACCACAAGTGTGGGTATGTGGACAAGGCAAACGACTAGTTACACACTTCAGAATCTCAGTGGATGCCATACTTTATGTCAATAATTGTTCGCTTACTCTGTCATGAATTCGGACATCCTACTCATGTACATGTGCATAGCATCAGTGTTTTTACTGCATTTTTTCAAATGAATGAAGCCTTAGTGAGCATAAGAGACTTCTTTCAAAAACATGCTATATTGTACGTATGCATCTTTGGTCGGGTTTTATGAGTTGAAAAGAAGTACAGGAACTCTGTGGCTGAATGCAGGCGAGCTGAAAGCGATCAAGAGGAGGAACACCTGTGACATTTTTTCCTTGACATTTTCAATTAAAACCTCTCCTGAGCTCCTGAAATGAGCAAAGACTCGTGTTTCTCACCTTGGAAAGGGCGAGACTAAGTCACAGCGGCTCCATCACACATCTTTCACAACACACGATTCAGAATCTGTGCTCTGCTATTAAGCGCCTTTCATTCTCCCGCCCGCTCTCTTGTACTCTAATGACATCTCAGAGACAAAGACGGTTCACTTTAACTGTGCTTGTTGCGTTTGAACAAAGACTGGAAGATTTGGAAAGAATAAAGAGAGAAATAGCGCATGAGACTGTGTGTGATGAGCGAACGCTCCTGCACATCACACAGAAACGTCACACTCTTGCTTACAACACATCATCATTTAGATGTGAATGAAGCCATAGCTCTCAGTCTATCACTCCTAACACTTCCCCAATTCTGTTAGATTTAAAACAGGGGTTTTCAAACTGTGGTCTGGGGAATTCAGTAATTATTTTGAATTAAAAAGTTTGGAATAATAAAGATGTTTTAATGTTCCTTATGCTCACCAGGCTGTGTTTATTTGGTTTGATTTATTCGAAGGCAAAAACAGTAATATTGTGAAATATTATTACAGTTAAAAATATCTGTTTTCTATTTGAACATTTAAAATGTAATTTATTCCTGTGTTTTTAAAGCTGAATTTTCAGCATCATTACTCCAGTCTTCAGTGTCACATGATCCTTTAGAAATCATTCAGAAATTATGATTTGCCACTCAAGAAACTCTGTAATTATAAATTGTAATAATACTTCTCAATATTACTGTTTTTACTGTATTTAATCAAATAAATGCAGTCTTGACGAGCATAAAATACTTCTTTCAAAAACATTTTAAAAAATCATATCTTTTGACCAGAAGTAGGCCTATATACTGTATATAGACTGGGATTCTTTTCAAATTAAACTGATTTTATACACAATTTTGTGTCCTTAAGTCATTTTAAAATTGTCATGTGTGATCTAAAGGATGAATCAATGATGTGTACATGTTGTAAAGGCTGTATGTTTTATGTCTGTTTTATTACATGTTGTTATTTGTTAAATGATGTTTTATTAACAAGGTTCGGGAGGAGCAGGTGCAGATAATTAACCCAATCAGCACAAGTGGAGATCAATCAGTAATCATCTCGGGACAAGATAAATAACAGCAGAACCCACCTGTGTTTCTTGACGGTTTATCAGCATTTGGCCCCGCAGTAGCCTACCTTCCTATCATGTCCGAATCGAGCTCTTCCCGTTTGATGAAGAATCTTTCGTCCATCAGAATCAGGAATATTTCCCGCAATCCTGGTGTTATCTCGCGGCGTCAGGCCAAACAAACGGAAACATCCGCAATCTACTTCCGCGTATTAAACTGGAGCATTCAATAATTCCTGCCATAGAGAAATGGACAATAAAGGCCTCATTATGCTTCTGCCGTCACTCCTACGGCGTCGTTGCCGTTTTATGGTTCTGCGTCAGGTTGAGTTGCATCGTGGTGCATCTGACCAATCACAGCCCTTGTGGTCTGCGTCGCCTCGACGCGTAGTTAAAATTTTTTGGAGGTGCACGTCGAGCTACGGCGGAGGGGTTCGCGGCGACTCAGAGGGGTCTGCGGGGGTACGCCATCGATTCGACGCAGAAGCATAAAACAGGCTTAAGGCAATGCCGCCCTCTTCACGCGAAGGAACGGGCCTTCCTCCAGCGCCAGGCCGCCGCAGGAGGCCCTAAGTGAGCCGCGCTGCAGATTCAGTCCCGACCAGTCCACACTCTCAACATCTGCCGGGTCAACTCCATGAGTGCTCAGGTCAAAACCTTTTCGTTTCCGTCACCCGGTTGAACTTCGCATCGTTTCAGTTGTTGAATCACGAGCCAGTTATGCTATCTGGATACTCATTTTTGATCAGGGAACACTCGCTTTAAATCATTTCTGTACAAATGATTTGCCGTCACTAACGCGATGCTTCCTCGTGGCATAAACTCACACGTAAACAGTAGATCTAACATTACGTGCAGATTGCACACAGAATCATCAATAACCTATCACTAACACTGTCCTGCAATGTATCTACAAAAATCGCTTAGAAACTTAGTTATAGCGTAAATGTATTTTTTTTTTTTTTAAGTAGCCTAATTTAAAACCACTGCTTCATTATTGTTTTTCTGATTCATAACGAACAAATCGGCAGGGAATGTGACCCATAGCCATAGAAATATTTAAAATAAACTGTCATGTTGACGGTTCCTGTTTGATGATCATCCAACATCAAACAACGATTACTGAATCAAACCGATGGGTCAGAGGTGAATATATGCAGGTTCTAAAACGTTTTAGTCTTCTCATGTAAGCAGTCTAAACTGTTCTGAACGCGGATTGCTATCTTTGCTCGGCCACTTAAACTTCAGATGCGCATAATCCTGCAAGGATTAATCTCTCACCTCCTCTTCCTCGCGTCTTTGATTAACGTGCAAGAAGACGAGCATCGGTCTGCCAGGCCCCAATCTCCTCCTCCCTTCACTCAGCCTCACACCACAGGAGCTTAATTTCTCCAGGTAAGTTTCTCTACTGCCACAGCAGTGATGTCTCCTCTGCTGCCGCAGGAGCTCTGTTTCTCTGGGTAGGTTTCTCCACTGCCACAGCAGTGATGTCTCCTCTGCTCCCACAGGAGCTCTGTTTCTCTGGCTAATTTTCGCCACTGCCGCAGCAGTGATGTCTCCTCTGCTCCCGCAGGAGCTCAATTTCTCCAGGTAAGTTTCTCCACTGCCACAGCAGTGATGTCTCCTCTGCTCCCGCAGGAGCTCTTTTTCTCTTGCTAATGTTCTCCATTGCCACAGCAGTGATGTCTCCTCTGCTCCCGCAGGAGCTCTTTTTCTCTGGGTAAGTTTCTCCACTGCCACAGCAGTGATGTCTCCTCTGCTCCCGCAGGAGCTCAATTTTTCCAGGTAAGTTTCTCCACTGCCACAGCAGTGATGTCTCCTCTGCTCCCGCAGGAACTCTTTTTCTCTTGCTAATGTTCTCCATTGCCACAGCAGTGATGTCTCCTCTGCTCCCGCAGGAGCTCTGTTTCTCTGGCTAATTTTCTCCACTTTCGCAGCAGTGATGTCTCCTCTGCTCCCGCAGGAGCTCAAATTCTCCAGGTAAGTTTCTCCACTGCCACAGTAGTGATGTCTCCTCTGCTCCCGCAGGAGCTCAATTTCTCCAGGTAAGTTTCTCCACTGCCACAGCAGTGATGTCTCCTCTGCTCCCGCAGGAGCTCTGTTTCTCTGGCTATTTTCTCCACTGCAACAGCAGTGATGTCTCCTCTGCTCCCGCAGGAGCTCTGTTTCTCTGGCTATTTTCTCCACTGCCGCAGCAGTGATATCTCCTCTGCTCCCGCAGGAGCTCTGTTTCTCTAGCTAATTTTCTCCACTGCCCCAGCAGTGATCTCTTCTCTCCAGTACCTCACTATTCAGAATTGATATTCCAGTAAAAAAAACAAAAAAACGAATTGATGATTTTCTCTGTCCAGCGAGCATTGGTCTCCCAGCGGACGTAGTATGCATCCGTTTCCTCTTTCTCCATCCAGCGAGCATTGGTCTCCCAGCGGATGTTGCATGCATCTATGTTTCCTCTTTCTCCATCCAGCGAGCATTGGTCTCCAGCGGACGTAGCATGCATCTGTTTCTTCTTTCTCTGTCCAGCGAGCATTGGTCTCCAGCGGACGTAGCATGCATCTATGTTTCCTCTTTCTCCATCCAGTGAGCATTGGTCTCCCAGTGGATGTTGCATGCATCTGTTTCTTCTTTCTCTGTCCAGCAAGCATTGGTCTCCCAGCGGACGTAGCATGCATCTATCTCTACTCTTTTCCATCCAGCGAGCATTGGTCTCCCAGTGAATGTATTATGTACTTGTGCTGCGTTCTATTATTTATGCGTGTCGGAGTTCCGACTAGGAAGACAGACATTGCCTAGCAACATGCCCCCTTTCCTCAGATTTCCCAGCTCGGTAGTCAGACAACCGTGAGGACACTGAGCAAGAATTCCGATACGTAATCCAAGATGGCTGCGCCCTGTGTGACTTGTATGAATTGTTTTTGTTGGTTTTGGACCGCTTTGGTTGTTTAAATTACGATTTTAATCACTCGTATTAATGCGATACCTTACTGCGTCTGTATCACTGCCTGTGGGTATGGAAATCGGCCTTGTTCTGAGTGCAATATTGAACGAAACCTTGTTTCAAAAGGGTGTTACTAACGTGGCTAGCGTTGCTAACAGAAAATAACTAAAACATGAAATAAAGTGAGAATTTTAGAAGTTCAAATGGCTGTGTTTTGATAAGCGCCTGGTACTCGGGCAGTGCTACCATAGCAACAGCTTTCGGGGTGGCGTCTATGTTTTTCTCCGACTCGGACGCGCGAAACATACCAGAATACTTGGAAGCGTAGAAGTGACGTCAGATATGAGGGCCGAATCGGTTCGTTCACAAAAAAAAAAAAAAATCGGTTCGTTGACATAATAGATCGCAGTGTTATCTCTACTCTCTCCCGTCCAGCGAGCATGGGTCTCCCAGCGGACGTACTACGTATTGTAGGATTACAAATTTATTAAAATGTTAATTTAGGTTTCAATACTATAGTATATAAACTGAGGAAGTTTATTAGCGTGTATTTTTATAACTAAAAATGCATTCTATGCATTCGAATCACACTGTTAATACCGATGAGATCAGGGCTGGGGAGTTTCAGGTAGCAGGGTGGACTCCTGTGCTCATTTACATTCTTTATTTCAGAGTGTCTCCACCTCTATGTAACTCCTCCCCCTTGAAAGATATATAAACTACAATGTATTTTGCCTTAGTCAGATCTTGGACGAAGCAGACTACAGCAATAAAGAAACCTGCTTGAAAGATATCCCAATGTCTCCTGCTCTTCGCTTCTGAGTTCCTACACCTTAGAAGAAAGTTCACTACAGTACTTATCTCTACTCTATCCCGTCCAGCGAGCATGGGTCTCCCAGCAGACACAGCATGTATCTATCTTCCCACTACCTCTATCCAGCAAGAATTGGTCTCTCAGCGGACAGCATGTATCTTCCTTTTTCATATTTCTGTCCAGCGAGCATTGGTCTCTCAGCGGACTCGACACGTATCTATCTTTCCTGCCCAGCCAGCATTTTCAAATTCATTCCACCTCGCAGGGGGCCGGTAGAGCCCAATATCCTGACGCCATCGAGCCGCTCACGTCAGAAGCTACATGAGCCCTCCCGGTCAGCCGTTTTTTGATTCCCGCTTAACTCACCTGTTAACGCCACGGAGATATACTTGATCAAGCGATCAAGCTTATTGAAAAGCCAGCCCGCCAAATTCGCTGCATCTTTGCGGGGTCTATAGACTGGCGGCTGTCCTTTTGCTCTTTTGCTTTTTGGGGGGAGTACTCTGGGTTCGGGGCAGAAATTCCGAGCTCGGAGCCCTCCACCCGGACAGCACACCAAGTACGCATAACCTTTACCATAATAATTATGTAGATGTGAACTTGTGAAACATGAGTATTAGTAAATGGCAATTATTTATTTTATTTAAGTACAAATTAATCTATAGGTGGATTTGTATTTTAAGAAGGGATTCCTCATATTAGGGGGTCCTTGGCTTTAAAAAAATTTAAAAACCCTGCTAAACTACCAAAAGAACAAATGAACAGCAGGAGGTTTAATACTGCAGTCAATATGGAGATGTGCGTACTGCGTACATAATTAAAAATTTACTTAGTTAACAATTAATCACTAAACCAACACCTTTCAGGTACACAAAATTGAGCCATGATTTCTGTTGACAAACTTAAGTCACTGACTGACCATTAGAATTTGCTGCCACAATTCATGAATGAATGGCTCGGTTGGGACATTGAAGCTCTATCATGAGGGAAATACATCAAGACCATTGACCACTTGGACATCAGTCAAATGTCCGCAGTGTTTGAAGTAAGCGAGTGTGGTGCATTAGCACAACAAGTAACTGAGGTCTTCAATAAACTTTTCCAAATAAAAATGATGGGAAAGGGCATGAGAGACACTTCATGTGCAAAACAGGATCTCAAACCCACACTACAGATAGTTCAATAGTTTGTCAGTACGTTTTTTTTAAAATGTTTTTGAAAGAAGTCTCTTATGCTCACCGAGGCTGTGTTTATTTGAATCAAAATATGGTTGAAATACTAATATTGTGAAATATTTCACAATATTTCAATTTCAAATAACTGTTTTCTATTTGAATATATTTTAAAATTGAATTCATTCCTGTGATGGCAAAGCTGAATTTTCAGCATCGTTACTCCAGTCTCTCCACTTCACAGTGCACGTATTGTGTATGTATTTCCAGGCTGATGTTCACAGGCACAATGCTCAGATGTCACAGCTGTTGTACGCCTGGAGGACTGTATTATCCAAACTCAGAAGCCATAAACCAATCAAAACTAAAGTATGCACCTAAATGTAATAAAACAATAAAATTTACTTTGTAGATGTTGCCTACATCTTAAATATTTACTTGCATGGGTTTCCATGGAAGTAAAATATTTTATATCTATAGTTTATCTATATTTTTTTAAATACAGATTATTTAATTTTTAATAATGAAAACGTGTGTGAAATGTTTTGAAATATTCACAGCTTAAATATACAACCATGTTGAATTTCAGCTCATAAAAATGCAAGCCCTAAATTTGTCATTATTTTACTTCCATAGGTTTCAGTCTGGATTGGAACATAATAGGTGTGCTATTTGCAGAAAAAAAAACTATACATAACAATGTAGTATAGGAAATTTTCAGGGTTTTATTTCATGTTATTTTCTTTTCCAATAGAAGTAGGTAAATGCTAAACAGAAATATGTGTCATGACTCAATGTCATCATTCATTTCAACCATGCTCTGAGTGTCAAAAAACTGTAGACAGTAACAAAGGCATAATGCAACCAGGCTCAGCTGTGTGATATTTCTATAGCAACAGCTAATCTTGAAATTTTTTGAAATGTGTTTCATTAATGTAATTGATTTTCTATTGACATTCCATTGATTAAGTGTGTTTTTTTCTCTCAAGGGACATGCATCGCAACAAGGGAACAACTGAAATGATTTGGAGCAATAATAATTCACTTGACATGGACGATTTAAAGATTACATTTTATTTTACACAAGTTACACAAAACCTGTCCTTATATATAGTGTATGTATATGTCCTCTATGCGGAGACACGCACGCACGCACGCACGCACGCACGCACGCACGCGCACACACACACACACACACACACACACACACACACACACACACACACACACGCACGCACGCACGCACACACACACACACACACACACACACACACACACACACACACACACACACACACACACACACACACACACACACAGGCTTTATATATATATCTGTACACATGTAAATGTATGTACTTCATATGTCTTAAAATGTAATTTATTCCTGTGATGGCAAAGCTGAATTTTCAGCATCATTACTCCAGTCTTACTCCCAGTGTCACATGATCCTTCAGAAATCATTCTAATACAGGCTAATGATTTGCTGAAATATTTATTATTATTATATCAATGCTGAAAACAGTTGTGCTGCTTAATTTTGTGGAAACTAGTATAAAAAGAATGTTTAAAAGAACAGCATTTATTTGAAATAGAAATCTTTTGTAACATTATAAATGTCTGTTCTGTCACTTTTGACCAAACAATCTTACTGACCCCAAACTTTTGAACCCTAGTGTATATTAACAAGTGAATTTTAAAATCTTGTTAAAAAATATGTAATTTTAATCCTATGATTGTGATGAGACTGTAGCCTACTGAGATCCATTGTTGGGGGTAACATACATTACAAGTTGTTCTGTCTGTGTTTCCCCGTTCTTTGTGTTTTTGGTTTAGTCCTGTTTCCAGTTTCCTGCTCCTCGTTAGTGTTTAGTTAATTCACCTGGTGTTCTGTCATTATCTGGTCATTTGCCCCAGCTGTGTCTCGTCACCCTGTTTGTAACCCTTGCCTGTTTGTACCCTGTTCTCTCATTCACTCAGGGCGAAGTTTTGTATTACTGTTGTGAGCATTACCGAGCGTTTCCCCTGTCTGATATCTTCCTGGTTTGACCCTGTCCTGATCTCTGTTCTCATCTGCCTGTTTCCTGTGTTACTTACCTCTGCCTGGATACCGACTCTCGTTTGCTCGCCGCCTGCCTCGACCATCCCTGGATTTCCTCTGATACTTCTGTTTGCCTGTGATATTGATCTTTGCCTGTTCGACTCTGCTTTCTAATAAACACGCTGCATTTGGATCCCCCAGACTCACATGATTCATAACAAAAATTTTCGCATGATTCACCGCGATCCAGCAGCGCCATAGACCAACATGAATCTGACAGGTACCATTCAGGACCCGCTGAGAAAACTGTGTACTATTTTTCAGTTTAATCGCATCATTGAGGAGTATGTGGAGGAGTTTCTTTTTTATAGTCATCTTGTTCCTGGCGATGATTCAATGATTAAAGACTGTTTCGGGAGTGGACTACACCCAGACATTAGAATAAATTTGCCAGAAGAAGACCCCAGCTGGACTCTGGCACAGTTTATGGACTTCTTCCTGGAGTTTTGCGGATCTCCCTTCACAGTATGGAGGTGGAGAAGCCTGCCTCTCCAGCTAGGCCTGTGTCTGAACCGTCCAATTCTTCAGTGAAGCCTGTTTCCGAACCGCCCGAGCCTCCAGTGAAGCCTGCCACCGAACCTCCTGTTCCTGACCCCCGTCCAGCCAGAACCTGTCCAACCAGAGCCTGTCCAGTCCGAGCCTGTCCAGCCAGAGCTCTCACCGTTGGCCCCGACCAGCCCAGAGCCCTCATCGCTGGTTCCTTCTAGTCCTGAGCCTTCACCGCTGGTTCCGTCCAGTCCCGAGTCTTCGCTGTTGATCTCGTCCAGCCCAGCGTCCTCACGCTCTGCCTGCGCCGCCCGAGCTCCTTGCCCTGCCTGCGCCGCCCGAGCTCCTGGCCCTGCCGTTGCCACCTATTCCATCAAGCAAGGCTGAAACTGTCCACACCCTGTCTGCTGAGTCTCAGACGGTCCACGTCCTCTCAGCCCGGCCAAAGACGGTCCCAGAGCCTGCCCCAGAACCTTTCCCAGAGTTTACTCGAGAGCACAGTCCTAACCCCGTAGCTCTCTCTAGATATTTTTTTGGGGAGGGGGGGCCGGCCACCTGAAAGCTCCTTTCTGCGGCCGTCCGAAGATCCATGGCCACCCGAAGGGTCTTCATCTCCGTGGCCACCCGAAGGGTCTTCACCTCCATGGCCACCCCGAAGGGGCCTCACCTCTATGGCCACCCGAAGGATCTGCTCCGCCCGTGTCCACCCAAGGGGTCCTCGCCTCCGTGGCCACCTGAATGGGCTTCACCGCCATGGACACTTGAGGGGTCTGCTCTGCCAGGAAGCAGACCAGACCAGTAAGTGTGTGTGTGTGTGTGTTATGTTATGAATTCTGTCTGTGTTTCCCCGTTCTTTGTGTTTTTGGTTTAGTCCTGTTTCCTGTTTCCCGCTCCTCGTTAGTGTTTAGTTAATTCACCTGGTGTTCTGTCATTATCTGGTCATTTGCCCCAGCTGTGTCTCGTCACCCTGTTTGTACCCTGTTCTCTCATTTACTCAGGGCGAAGTTTTGTATTACTGTTGTGAGCATTACCGAGCGTTTCCCCTGTCTGATATCTTCCTGGTTTGACCCTGTCCTGATCTCTGTTCTCGTCTGCCTGTTTCCTGTGTCACTTACCTCTGCCTGGATACCGACTCTCGTCTGCTCGCCGCCTGCCTCGACCATTGCCTGTTGACTATCCCTGGATTTCCTCTGATATTGCTGTTTGCCTGTGATATTGATCTTTGCCTGTTTGACTCTGCTTTCTAATAAACACGCTGGATTTGGATCCCCCAGACTCACGTGATTCATAACACAAGTTACATTGCCAGAGTAGGCTACTTTTTAGTAGGTCTAACTAACGCATTACTTTTAAATTTACAACAAAAATATCTAAGTTACTTTCTCAAATAAGTCACGCAAGTTATTTTGTTTTCTCATTTGTAGACTGGAACCTCTCCTGTCCTCATGTTGAGAGAATCCGGGAGTAGGTGCCGAGCATCCACTGTGCAAGTTCGGACACTGAAGCTTGTGAGCCCTTGCACATGTCACAAGCCCGTGGTGGCACCGGAAACACAAGAGATTCCGAATGGTGTGTCCATTGAAAACAATTAGAAAAATACGCTTTGGTGGACACACGGCCTAAATGTGAGCATGCATTTATTAAGCCTATCTCATATGCTCAAAAACCGATTCAGTATTCCACAAAATTAATAGAAATAGCCTAGTTAAATACTAACTCAGAATATTGCAAACCTGCTTTATGTATTTAGGTTTGTTTGAGCTTCACCCTATAATGTACACATGTGTGACTTTGCATTTGCTTCACCCTGAGGCTTAGCCTATTCATATCACTTTGGGTGTGAAAGAGCTATTACATTTGCCAAAAATAGAAATTTTATTTTATTTTGTTATTTAAATCAAACGAGCAAGCCCAGCCCAGGTGAAAAAGAAGTAACACAAAAGTAACCTAACATATTACTTTCCATAAAAATTAACCAAGTAACACAATTAGTTATATACTTTTGTAAGGAGCAGCGTAATATTGTAACTCTTTACTCTTAAAAGTAACTTTCCCCAACACTGCTGAAATCTAGACATTAAATAATGATTTTGTACTAAATGGGAAATAATCAATGTGAAATATTATTTTTACCACTATTTGTGCTATAAATGATTCTCCACAGACATTTATAGTATGTGTTTGCTCATAAAATAGATATCTGTATATATACACTTACCACGCACACACTCAGCTAGCCGTCCTCTACAAGAGCAGGGTATAAACGCCTCCTCTCTGTGTGTGATGTGGGCGTGTGAGTGTTGGCGTCTATGGCCAAAAGGTTATTGTAAAAAAGATATGAAAGGCTGAGTGAGACGTTTGCCCGGGGTGCCGGTAGCACACACACCGACTCCTGCTTGCATCAGGGCAGAATCTACTTATAAAGACAGAGACACAGCAAAGCCGTCACACGGTGGCATCGCTCTATAACTCCCTTGTGATGATGAATTCTTTCATTACCTCTAATTACACCTCAAGCCCTGGGTTCACGACTGCTATAAGATACCTGTGGTAGACAGAGGAAGAGCTTTATCGAGATCCTGTGTTGAGAAAGGCTCTGCCACACTGGGTTTATATAGATTCCTGCAGATTCATAACCCTCTCTGTGCCTAAATACTCCCAAATGGATTAGGAGATGGATGCAAAGATTTTCCCAGTCCAAACACAGACATCAATACCTCTCCACTGCCTATATCAGCTCAGGATGTGTGTGTGAGGGACTGTTTGCAATGAATTCGTAAAATGGCATCACAATCATTGATTATGTGAGAATCCTTTATTCAGTTGATTAACAAAAGCCCTGTTTTTACAGGTGGAGTGATAAAGGATGTAATACTGGCTTTGTCAGAGATAGAGAGCTATACAAGACATTCTTAATGAAGTTTAAGATTTTCCAAGATGAGGGGAAACAAGAGAAACACTAATTCAGACAAAACAACACACACACACGCACGCACACACACGCACACGCACGCACACACACACACGCAAACACTCTAAATAGATGTTGATGATGCTATTCAAGTCCAATATTATTTAATATGTTTAAATCAACCTGTCATTTAGGGGTCTGATCAGGAACAAATGGATCATGAAAGGGATAGTTCTGCCAAAAATAAAAAAATGTGTAATCGGTACTCCCTTGTTTCGTTCCAAACCTGAATGACAGATCACATAAGAAAATATTTTATTAGACCTTAATTTTTTTTAAATACTATCTTTTATGTTCTACAGAAGCCATACAGGTTTGGAACAATAACAGGGTTAGTTTCTATTTTGTATACTATTCCTGTGATTAAAGCTGAATTTTCAGCATTACTCCAGTCTTCAGTGTCATCCTTCAGAAATCCTCAGATATCATGATTTGCCACTCAAGAAACTCTAATTATAATTTTTTTTTATTATTATTATTATTTTTTACAGTAGATCTGAACATTACTTCTTTTCCTGATCATCTGAGACTGTTTTTTTTATAATTACAACACTATTAAAAATTATTGAAAAAAAACTTGAATTTCAAAGCCAATAGTGTTGTAATTATAAAAAAATAACAGTTTTTTTTTGTGCGTACAAAAGAAAATACTGTAAAATCAATGCAATCTGTTGTTAGTGTTGTTAGGTTTGTTAGTTGTTTGGTAGTTTTAGTGCATTTTGAAAGTGAAATTAACAGCTGTGCCAGGTTCAAAGTTGGTTAGGAGAACTGTTTGAAGAGTTTTAAAACAATCAAACAAAAAACTATAACATTTACCATACAGAAAAAGGGTAGCCTTGTGCAGGTACATGTTCTGACATAAATACTTTTGAAAGATGCACTGAGGATTTTGGACAAATTACCGGCTTTTACAGGTAATCTAGTGTGTGGTGCTGTTTGTACAAATTGTTTCGAGACTGTTTTAGGATTATTCCAGAAATGTACATGTGACTGAGAAAAACCGTAAGAGAATAATTTGTCTTTTCAGTTGAACGCTCAGTTATTAAGCTATCATTCACATGAAACAAATATAGTTATGTAATCAAGTCACAGCATATATTACAGTTTTTTACAATCGCTATGACAATTTTTTCAATACTTTTAACAGATTTCCTAAACTCTTAACACAGTTAGGACTATATCCGTCTGTGTAAGCTATAATATTAACACATTTCTTGTTGCTTTAACACAAAATGCATACAATTAACACAAATTTAAAATGCTTGAACTTCATTTACACACAAGCTCAAACAAAAACAAAACAATGTATTTTTACTGGCAAATTTACCAATGCTTTAAAGGAACACTCCACTGTTGTTTGAAATAGGGCTTATTCACCGTCTCTCCTACATTTAGATAGGTGGGCAAAAGCATTTTTGTCTCAGTGCATGCATTGTCTTAGTTTGGCAGCGGCAACGCTAGCTTAGCTTAGCATAATGAATGGAATCCTATGTTGTCAGGTAGCTTGACGTGAGTAAAAGTGATGAAAAAAAACAAACCCTGATTACTTCTTGTGCCCTGCGTATTCACCACGAGTACAAATAGCAATTCAGATTAAGACTAGGCGATTTCCTAGGCAGAGATTGACTTGGGACTATATTGGGGGGAAGCACAGACGAAGCACTGCTACTTGGGCGCAGAGATATCGCGCAACACCTGAAATCCGTCAACATACTGACGTGACCTGCACCGAGTATCTTCTATTTGGATTGTGTTGAGTTTGATAAGTTACAGCTACAGTTACAGCAGACATGGTAATTGCCTGCATAGCAAAAGGTTGTGAGAACAAGCAAAGGACATACACTCACACCACCAGTTCATGTTGGCTCTCATCCTCACGTCCTCTGTCTGTTGAGCGATCGCAACCTCCTCCTGTCGTTCTATGTCCAAAGCATGCAGCTCCTCTTCTGAAAACTCTGGTTCGTAGAGTTGTGGTTCTGGATCTTGACTGTCTGAGAAGTCACCCTCTTCGTTTCTCACAAAATCCGCCATGTTCATCGCCATTCACTATGTCTACTGTAGGAAAAATAGCCAGCTACTATTCACGCCGGTATGTTGACGGAAGTTGGGGGATTTCCAGAGGGGATTTCAGGTTTTGCGTATATATATCTTGGAGATGTATGAACATCTGATGAACATCTTTAAAAGAGCGGATTGCCGACGTTCTAAAATATTTACGTCTTATTTACATACCCTAGACGTCGTTCTAACAGCTGGCAAGGACGTCTTGGCGACGTAATCCATATGAGCACACGCCATAATATAAACGTCTTCCCGATGAAAACGACGACGTCACACAGATGTCTGCGCGATGTGCGTGTGCTATCTGGGATGACTGCGCCTAAGTAGCAGTGCTTCGCCTGTGATTCACCCTATAGTCCCAAGTCAATATCTGCCTAGGAAATCGCCTAGTCTTAATCTGAATTGCTATTTGTACTCGTTTCGAATACGCAGGCCACAAGAAGTAATCAGGGTTTTTAAATTTTTTTTATCACTTTTACTTACGACATGCTACCGACATGGGATTCCATTCCTTATGCTAAGCTAAGCTAGCGTCGGCGCTGCCAAACTAAGACAATGCATGCACTGAGACAAAAATGCTTTTGGCCACCTATCTTAATGTAGGGGAGACGGCGAATAAGCCCTATTTAAAAAAAACGGCGGAGTGTTCCTTTAACACTGTATGTCAGAACAGATAACACCATGTTCTAAACCTAACCTTACAGGCTAAAGTCAAGGTAAACGACTGTTTATATTGTGAATTGAAACACAAATATATCCCCTGTATTATTATTGTATTATTCTATTGTTACTGAGAAACAGCTGATTGAATTATGCAAATATATACATTTATTTTTATTTATTTTCTTTATTGCAGCAATTCTGTCTCTGTCTTCGTTTTTTCATTACAGTAACCGTACATTCTATAAAGCACTCTGAGATAGGTCTTTTTTGATTGAATTTCTGCAGCAAAAGACCTAAACCCAACAAAACAAAAATGTAGAGAGGCTTCAAAAGAAACTGCAGTGCAAAACACAATCTATGATCAATACAATATAGCCTACTGTCTGTTGTATAAGAGCATACCTGACACATATAAAATAATGCAGTTTCTGTAATTCCATCTGATGTTCGATTTTTTATGACATTGTGCTATGATTGACTAAATCTTCCTGTTGGACGAGAACATATGTCAGTGTTTTGAAAAATAATTTGATTTTGAGTCATGTTTGCAGTGTTTTGGTATCATAGTGTATTGTTGATAGTGTATTATTGTATTTTGAAAATTAGTGTTGGAGTTTAGTTTACAACGTGTGATTTTGAGCATGAAATTAACGGTTTTGCCAATTGTGTGTTGTAGGTGTGTTGGTGCGTTAAGAGTTTAGGAAATTTGTTAAAAGTATTGAAAAAATTGTCATAGTGATTGTAAAAAACTGTATTATTATTTTCCATTCATAGGTTTAGAAACCACGAGCAACAGAAAAATATATTGCTCCGCAAAATAATGCAGTTAACATGCAAAACATCTGCCACTATTCTTGCAATTCCTAAACTGAATTGAGCTTGTCACAGGCTATACACACCTGCGTTTACAATTACCTATAATATCTGGCTGCATTGGATTGCATTGTGACGTCACTCTCTATTGCTGACATCACTTGGTGGGAAAGAGGAGCTGTGGGTTTCTATAAAAGCAGTGACACGTAAGGCACAGAGAGATGCGAGTAAACTTAAGTTGCAAAGAGGTCTGTTCGTTATTTATTTGGTGAACTCTCTGTATGTGCAGTGGCTGCACACTGTAGCCTACTTATGGAAAGTGGAGATTTTGAGTTTGTGGAGACACTTGCACCTGTCAACATATCAGGCATGAATGATTCACTGTTGAACCTGGGTTTGAATGTATCAGAAGTTCTAGTGCCTTTCGCCAACAGCTCGTCTCGTGATTTGCGCCTGGACTATCGCTCTCTCATCACTTCGGCAACTATGTTTGGTTTCGGAGTCCTCGGAAACCTCGTGGCGATCGTGGTGCTTTGCATTTCCAAGAAGGAACAGAAAGAGACCACCTTCTACACTCTGGTGTGCGGGATGGCCATCACAGACCTGTTGGGCACCTGTTTCACCAGTCCGGTGGTCATCGCCACATACATCGCGGGCAGGTGGCCGGGCGGAACGCTCCTGTGCCATTTCTTCTCCTTCTCCATGCTGTTCTTCGGCTCGGCTGGGATGTCTATTCTCTGCGCCATGTCAGTGGAGAGATATCTGGCCATAAACCACGCGTACTTCTATTCTCAGCATGTGGATCGGACCATGGCTCGGTTTGCGCTGATGGCGACGTATCTGGCCAATATCGTGTTGTGCATCATGCCCAGTTTTGGTTTCGGAAAACACACTAGACACTTTCCCGGAACTTGGTGCTTCTTGGACTGGCGCGCAATGGATCCCGTCGGCGCCTCGTACACGTTTCTGTACGGAGGTTTCATGCTGCTGTTGATCGCCATAACCGTCCTGTGTAATTTCGCTGTGTGTCGTTCACTGGTCGGGATGAGTAAAATGAGTCGTATGGTGAGGGCAGAGGTATCCGGCCAGCGCAGGTTCAAATTAACATCTGCGGCGGAGATCCAGATGTTCTGGCTGTTAATTTTAATGACCATCGTGTTCCTAATATGCTCCATTCCTTTAGTCGTGAGTTATTCAGTACTACTATATTATTTGTTCTATTTCATATTATAAGCGCTATACTAGTGGAGGTTGTATCTAATTCTGCCAATCATAACGCAACATAAAAAGTGGCTCAGGCTAACTCACAACCAATTCATTCAGCATCCGTTCCAACCACAACCTTAGACCCACTTTTCTAGAAATTAACTGCTGACTTAATTTGTCATCATTAGCTTATTATGGCTATTTATAGCTCAAGTGGAGTCTCAGACTCCAAGCAAGCCAAATCAGACTTAATTTGAATACAAGGATTATATGAGCAGGTGAACTTGTATTTGTCACCTCTTGAAAGTGGGGGAATGACGTGAGTTATTAAATCGCTGTGTTATTATCACGAAGTTATTTAAAAAAAAAAAACATCATAAAAATGCAAGTCGTACAAAAATGAATCAGGTTTAAAGTAAAAAATGTCTAGGTAAAAAAAAAGACAAACTCTTTAAAAAAATTCCTTTAATAATCTGTGAAGCAATTTTGTTTTAAAATATAATTAAAATTTTTTTTTGCTGTCATCTGACAAGGAAATTATTTATACTCTAATGACATCGGTTTATTATTGTTATTATTATTAAACCTTAGTTCACCTAAAAATGAAAATTATTTAATTAATTTCTCACCATCATGTCATTCCAAAGACTTTCGTTTATCTTTGGAACACAAATGAAGATCTTTTTGATGAAATCTGAGAGATTCCTGTTAACAGCTACGCAACAAACCTCATTGGTTCTTGCAGAAGCTCAAACGTGCTGCGTAACACAGGAAAATGAACCCTTATTGGTTTTTGAGGAAGCTCAAACGTGCTTCGTAACACAAGAATGAACCTAATTGGTTCTTGCAGAAGCTCAAACATTCTGCATAACTCTTCTGGTTCTTGCACATCAAGCGAACATGCTTTAGCTTCAGTTTATCATTAACGATGTGTGCGTTGATGAATGTTTATATGTGAATAAAAGCCTAAATTCAATCTGTTCATCATATAAAGTGATCATGTCTCTTCAGAAAAATTGGACTAAACCACTAAATTCATATGGATTTGTTTTATGATCTCTTTATGTATTTTTTGAAGCGTCAAAGTGTCAGTTACATAGCTGTCAATGTAGGTAAGAAAGCCTTCAGATTTCATCAAAGTGTCTTCATTTGTGTTCGAAGATGAACGAAAGTCTTACAGGTTTGGAACTACATGTGGGTGAGTAATTAATGACAGAATTTTCATTTTTGAGTGAACTTAACCCTGTAAGACAGGTTTTAATGACGTCAAATGGAATAACCTTAAGAAAACTTGATATTCATGACGTCATGATGATTGTAAATTTTTTTTTAAAAATAGATATAAATGTTATATGTATCATAATCAATGATTAAGTTATGTACAATAATGTGTATTCAAGGTGCAAGGAAAATATTGAAATATTGAATAATGAAAAAAAAATTAAAAATGAATGACTTTTCACAGGCTGTACTTATATAATGTGTAATATTGACACAATCGCTATTATCTTTTCTCATTTTAATGGGATTGAATTTTTGTTCAATTTAACAGGTGCGCATTTTCGTCAACCAGCTGTATGATCCTGCTCACATATCATCAGGCAAAAGTCCAGACTATCGCAGTGATCTCCTAGCCATCAGATTCGCCTCCTTCAACCCTATCCTGGATCCATGGGTGTATATTCTGTGCAGGAAAAACTTATTAACCAAAGGTTGCACGCGACTCAAGCGTATTATCAGACTGAGGAAAGGGGAGCACAGTCATGTTTCGGCTTGGATGGATGGTCAGCACTCACCTCCGTCATTTGTGCAAAGCAATTGCACAAGTTATGCATCGTTGCGCACAGCCATCTGTAGAAACGACGTGTGTAAACAAACCTGTACGAACACTAAATCTTATGTGGACTTAACCCTTCGCCAGGCATGGGACTTTGATACAGCCCTGGCTGAGTTTCATCCTTTCAGCGTCGAGCAGAATGGTGTCATGGGTTTTGATGAAGACGAAAGAGCATCAAGCCCCAAACCCTTCTCCAAAACTGTTGTGGCTCCACCAGCCGCTGAAATATTAGAAAATAAAGCTGAAATAGTGACCTGCACTTTCAGTACACCAAGTTCATGTGTATCAGAAAAGTGCATGAGACAATGACCTAGATGCCAATCTAGATTCAATCTGTAAAGCACTGTGAGGAAAAAAATACTTTTTCTCTTTTTTGTGGCATTTTACATTCACAAATAATTCTGTGAATTTGCTTATTTTGATTCTGAATGATCCTGATTTTAAGGATTAAACCATAACACTTGTATATCTATGTTTTGTTAGATGACATGGATGTGTTTAATATGTGGTTATGGATATGCTGCTTCCTTCTTCTGTGCTGTGCCACGTTGCATGCTGGGTTGTACTTGACTATGACTTGTCAAACTGTGAATAATTTATTAAAGGTGCAATTTATTTTCATCACATGTAAAAGTACAACTGAACTGACCAACAAACTCCCAACAATTCGACAATCCTTAAAATGCTTCTATTGTAAAACGCTAAAATCAGTCTTTCAGATAAAATTATACAAATAATTTCATTCACAGAAGGACCATGCATCTAATAGATTCAAAAATAGTCAATGATGATACCTCAGTGAGACTTGAATTTTGGTGCTAAATAAATATTTTGTAACATCCAAATACTCGAATCCACAATAAAGATATTACATTACATTACATTACATACTGTTTGCAGCCAGATGGTGTAGTTACAGCATCCACCAGCAGGGGCGAACTATCCCATGATGATTATACACTGTATACAGCCAAAATGCTTCTTAAATAAATGTAGTTAAACTGTACTAATGCTGGGTCACTGAGAATGAAACCGATGCCTGAAATTATTGATTGAGTCTAGTTTTAAAGATATGCTACTGGTTCAGCATTACCTTGGGAATGTCGGAGGATAAGTGAGATCTCAATTTAAACCAAAAAATCATTAAACTACATCTTTGACTGCTATAAACAAATCTACGACTAGGTTAGGACAATAGGCCTACTTGCCTTTAAGGCAAAACAATGAATGTGGTTGGCACCCCTGTAATAGTGTCATGCTCTCTCATTTATCAGTGTTTGATTTAGCAAAGGGACACATTTCTGTTAAGCCAAAGTGAGCAGAGAGGCCTCGTACCTGTCAACAAAGCAGATAACTTCAAATGGAGCAAAGCCAAACCTTGACTTCTTCACTGCACACTAATCTAGGTTAGGAGACAGTATGAAAAATGTAAACACTTCACCTTTTAAATTTGGGCTGCTTTGCAATTATGTTGAGCTAACACATTTGTAAAAACATTTGACATTTTGGTCATTGCCACTGTGCATTAATTCTCATGTAATTGTGTGGCGTTTGAAATTACCCTGAGGCCACAGAATTTACATTAGAGTCTCATCGTACCGCAACGTCTTTGGAGGACTGTACCTCACATATCACACTGATGCTAGTCCTCCATTAACACAAAAATGGAGGCCTTGGCTTGGACTCAACATGTCTATTGATTTCAGTGATGCTTTGTGAGCAAACACATCTCTTATGATCTGCCAGGATGTAAAAGACTTATTGAATGAGACATGATGAATACTCACTGCAGAATGTCACAGCAGTCAATTAGCTAATTATTTTTGGGTTGTTGTCTGATGATATGTAGAGCATTGCAGTCAAACTAACAGAAAAAATTAAATAAAATGTATTAAAATAAAAAATTATTACAGTAATACTAATAGTTTATCAGGTAAATATGAATTGTCCACTGTGAATATTTTACTTACAATATATATAGGCAGATGCAGATTGTAGCTATGCATAGGCTATAGCCTACTGAAGATTGCCACCATAATGACACAAAACAAGCATATCAAAACAGAAGTTTTGAGAGTTGCCATCACTGAATTATAAATGTGTGACTAAAATGCCTGGCAGATGAAAACATAGTATGTGATAGATC
This sequence comes from Siphateles boraxobius, assembly GCF_051911475.1. Classification (NCBI taxonomy): domain Eukaryota; kingdom Metazoa; phylum Chordata; class Actinopteri; order Cypriniformes; family Leuciscidae; genus Siphateles; species Siphateles boraxobius. Next base: position 14,188,601 of record NW_027508699.1, read on the forward strand.
TGATCTAGTTTATATCTAACCTACCATCAAAAGCCTGTAATGCGTGTTTGAACCGACATAACTCTGTTGAACAATTGAGCTTTGTCGTAGCTTATATTGACCAGCAGATGTCAATACCGCACAGCTTTTAAACCGAACACATAAATGTTGACTAAACTAAGATGATAACATTTTACATTGTCTGCTGAAATGACAGATAGGCAGACAGACAGACACAGACAGACAGACAGACAGACAACGTAAGTTACTTAACTAAAGCTATTTATTGGCGCCTGTCACGATTTTTGAACAATATCCTGGCCACTATTTTCCAAACAATGAAAGCGAATGAGGACCTTCAAATTACTGAAAATATCCACGACGTGCGCCTTAATTCAGAGTCTGAGGCCATTGATTTGTGTGACAAACACAACAAAATATGAGCCTAATCCTGATTATCTTCATTCCATTGAACAGATACCGGATCGTTGAGTCATTTTCCCCGAGTCGATCAGTTCGATTCGTCAATTAATCATTCAGACAGGTTTTGTGAATGCCGAGATTTGCTGAGATTTTCAGTGGATGCTGATTTACAGTTCGCACAGGCTAATGGCATTAGAAGATTTAGAATATAACGGAATATGAACCACTTTAATGATGGTGTCATTGTGTACCATCAGCCCATTCATTTTCATAAGGCGCATTTACAATTTCTTAATTTTGTTTCCCAGAAGAAGAAAGTCATAGGCCTACAGGTTTAGAACGACATGAAGTTGAGTGAATGATGACAGTAATTTCATATTTTTAGGACGAACTATTCTTTTAATACAATGTAAGCTTGTCATATGTGAATAATGACAATAATTGTTTCTCACACAAGAATTGGAATATAGATTTTATATACTATTAGAACTTTTTGAATCATGGCAGTATAGCCTAGTTTATGACCCTCTTTTAGCTATAGGCCTACACGCTTTTGTCAACATAAGCAGCTGAGACAGTTTGCAAAATATCTACAGTGCTCCAATTAAGAAAGAACTATGGTTTTATAACGATTTAAAGGTCAAAGTATTTTTTTTATTTTTTTTTTGCACAAACTGATCTTTCAACTACAGGCAGCTGAAGAGTACTAATATATTGTGATCACATTGTTGCAAGCATCTGGTAGTAGTGCAGTTATACCTTAAAAATGCAGAAGAGGCTCCAATCTCCTGTTAATTAAGTTCACCCACGGTGTGAGAGGTGCAGACTCACTGCACAGAGGCCCCTGAGCCACAGCCAGGCCAGTCTGTGAGGGCTGCGCTCATTAGCAGCCCGACAACAGATGGAAACGTTCTTTGCACTTTAGCAGATGAGAGGTTCACCTAGGGCCTAATGGTGCTGTAATGTACATACATGTCTCCAAGCAGTCTACCTGACTACCTGATGATTGCCATTAGCCGAACTGAGACAAGAGGTCAATGGAGGGAAAAGCTCTGTGGTGCGGATGAACTTTTTGACGATTTTAAGGTGTTTAATACACATAGAGTTAACATGGAAGCATACAAATAAAATCGCATATGCTATATACCCAGACTTAATCTCTCTTGGAAGAGTTTGCAGAAAGATGTAAGACCCTTAGAGTGTTTGCTGCTGCACCTAAATGAAAGGACAAGAATCTTAATTCACATTATGTATAAACAGCTTTATTCCTATACAGAAAATATGAAGTACAAAAATAAAGTGTAACTTTGCCAACAACAACAATTATAATTGATAAATAAAACATGTAAAATACTGAAGCAAAGCCATTTATTGTTATCAGCTTTTTAAAACAATATTTTTGGAGCAGCTTTTAATATTGAAACTGAATACAACATCAAGACTCTTAAGGTCAGCAGATTGGGCAGACAGATGGACTCGTCAGAACACAATCCTTTCCCCCTTATCCTTTTGGAAGAAAACTATTTTAATTTCCTTTTCATAAATTGAATCTGAGACTTCCCAGTAAGTGCTCTGAGAATTTTATAACCCTTGGAGGACACAAAAAAAGCACCCAATGAAATCACTCAACAGATCATGACAAAGTTATCTACAAGTTCTTCCTACTCCATGAAAATATCTGGGTTAAATAGCTCAGTTTTTCCGCAACCGTGATATTTTGCAGCTGACTTTGTTTTTCAAAGCCTTGTTGTTATCCATGCTGGTTCATCATGAGATGACAGGGATTGAAGAACACAGGCCAAGGTATAAACAATAAATATAAACATCCACAAGACACTTGTGTAGACATAGTAATAAATAAATAACTTAAATGAAAAAATAAATATGATATCTGTTAGGTGTACAGTAAATGTTAAGGGATGCATGGCATCCATTTGGTAACAAAATGATAAACAATGACAAATGCATTGTGGTCATCATCTGTGTTGATAAAAGAGAACGCTAATGAGCCTGCTAAAGCACAGTCTGGTACACATCACACTCTACGGTGCAATCAATGTCATTTTATTACTACATATAAACATATAAATGCTAAAAATGTCAGGTAAGATGTATCAAGAACGGACTTTTAGCTCAGTATTTAGCTGAATTCAGCTATCTTTTCACACAGTTTGACAATTTTTATATCATATCTACTTTGTATATTAATATTTGATGTACCATCATAAATAAATAATAAAAAAAACGATTCATTGTACTACTGGACTAGACAGCCCCTATTGGTTAAGTATCAAATATTCTTTTGTATTTTTAGATTTTATTCACTTTATATTTATCTTTCATCAACTTTCTATATAAAAACCTGGCCTTATAGAACACAAACCCTTTTAATACCTCTTACTTTATTTATGGTATTAAAAAGGATTAAAAATGTAAGATAGAAAAATAGTTCATATCAGTCCTGGAAAAGTCCCTAGGAATGGAAATCCTACTGCAAATACAATAAACCTTCAGCGCTTCCAGCTGAAAGGTAAATACTAACTGGCCTGTGTGTTTTCTATGGGCTCAACTTTTAATAATACTCTGCATATGTTTGTTCAATTACATTGTAATTACACCATTAATATGCTGTTAATGAACGATCCAAATGTTGCTAATCTGGCTGATATATTACATGCCAGATTGAAGGCCAGGAAAATGGGCACTGGCATCCAGGATCAACAAATGAGTCTGACAAATGAAACAGGGTTTCGTTCTGTATCCAAGTCTGATGAAACTCCTAGTAAGCAAATGCTCGTTGAGTTATAACATGTAGTTTTTGTTTATAGAGCCATTCAGATGGACGATCCAAAGTTGCAGTTCTTCCATCCGCAAACTCTCTCCATGTTGAGTCCAAAGAGTCTCTTGTCGACATGGTCAAATCATATTCTAACACCATTCAAGCTTTTCTGTTGAGGCGTGGGCTGTCGAGAACAGGCTGTTCTGAATCACTTACAGCCAAACCAGATTCCCTCACAGTGTTTCACCACGGCCAACCCGCCCGACCTCGTTCTGTAGCCGCGGCCCAGGAGGCTTTCCGATTCCTCCTTTCCTCTGTTTGACCATTGCACAATTTCTTCAGGTCACGCTCCACTTCCCCTCATTCATCTCTCATCATCCCACGCACTCACAGTTTGCTGCGGAGAGGGACTTGATGGTTCGCCAGGTTGTCGCAGCATCCATGAAGGAGACCGGTTCATAGCCCGTGGGGCGGCAGCAAGGGTGTGCACTAACCTTTCTAGCGGTGCGCTTCGGCAGACTACCGTTGGCCAGCAGAGTGCGCAGAGCCAAGTCGTAATTCCCACGAGACCTCTGGCAGGACCCGACGCAGAACTTGAAGAGGACAATCTCGTCCGAGTCGAAGCCCATGCCCAGGTCCCGTACGCGCATCTCACGTTTCTCCACGCGACAGTCCCGACTGCTCTGCCGTCCTCTGCTGCTCTTTTCTTTCTTTTTCTTTTCCTCCTTCTCTTTTTTCTTCTTTTTCTTGCGCACTCCTTTGGTCTGTAAATCAGAGGTATCCGGTGAGCGGGGGGAGCGTTCCCATCGTGCTGGCTGCTGGTCGTCCTCGACGAGAACAGATGGCTCTGCGGGAGAGATGGAAACGGACAAAAAGAAAGAGACGTTTATCACCCGATTCAGGCCTGAATAATTCCTTATTGATTAATTGTAGAAATGATTCCCAGATATCCGACTCACCAAACAGGCCGTGCCACGGGGAGTCACTGCCCTCCTCAAACTCTTCCTCAACGTTTGGAAAAGGTTCTAAAGGCGGCTCCTCCACCCCAGCACCAGCAAATCCCACCACAGCTTCGGATTCTGCTCGAAAACGCGACCTGCCTCCTGTCACTAGCGGCAGTAGAGACATCACAACCCATACAAGCACCTGAGCAAACAAAGCAAAGGTGGATGGCAAATGAAAGGACAATTTTTCACAGTAATTAGAGCATCTTCAGGTTACTTGAATCAATGGATGTCGTAGCAAAGAATTTGCCCATTTATACACACCTGCCAGCGTTTCCTGTGACATGGTGCGTTTGTGACTGATGGCATGGCTGGCATTGCACTGATCCAACTCCTCGGCCACCCCAAAACTCCCACCTGCATGGAAAGAACAAAGAATGGCTTTATTATACAGTGAGCTACAGTTATACAAGTACCAAGGCAGGTAATGTAAACTCCAGAGCGCAACATGCGGGTGACACACACAGATGCATACAAACGTATAATCAAAGGTGTCCCATTCATCACGGTCATAATGCCTTTAGAAACATGCTCATTGTTGTTATAGAGAGAGACCAGTGCGATCTCTGAGCACGACCGGTGCTGACTTGCCTGCGGACAAAGCTACAGTGTTAAAAAGAGCCGTTGTCCATCAAATAAACTGCCTTGAAGCAAACTCTGTCAAAAGCATTCTTGATGTGGTTAGATTGCAGCATGTAGAAGGAGCCTCGTGATCTCAGGGGGTCCTACAGGCCACAGAGATACAGAGAGGTTGATAAGAACTCTGAGCAATGCAGATGTTTATTGACTCACTGCAGTGTGTGACTGTGTAACCTGTGCTGGGGGCTTTGATTTATATCAGGGTCAGGAACGGGGCACAGTGTCTCAGTTAACACCATTCAAACAGCAGGACTCAGTCAAACACGGCAACCAGAAAATGATTGATGAGGACAGACCAATTATTTGCTAGGGGAAAAGGGATGGCAGGCAGCACAGAAGAGTATGCTGTGCTTATATTTTGGCATAGTTTTATAGCGTTCCAGTTGTGTAGAGATGACTGAGGCTGGATTCCTTTCTCTTGCTAACCTCTGAGAGATCCGCTCCAGAGGAAATGAACTGATGGCACACTTAAGCCCAATTTACAAGAATTAACTCATAATAAAGCAGTTAGCCACAAAAGGATGTGCCTTAATTTTAGCATGTTTACAGGGTGTTATTAGACACAACATGTTCGTGTTAGAGATGTGAACAATAACAACAAGCTATTGTGCATATTGTGTTATACTTTCTTTTTTGAAACATAAAATAAGTTTGTTGAAGAGCATAGGATTTTGCCAATAGATTAAGGGTGATATATTTATGAGCCAACATTATTTATCATAGTTTTATTATTTACAGAACTGTATACTAAAATAAACAAATGGCAGATATAAAAATTCTACAATTTTGGCTTTATCAAAGAAAAAAAGTAAAATCACCCATTTGAAATTCTACCAGGGAATTTAGGCATCACAACGTTATAATGTACAGTCTGAAAAATGTTAGATTTGCTAAGCATTACATTTAACTTGTGAGTAATTAACTTCAAGTGTTAGATGGCAGTAAATGTAAAGTTAGGGGAAATGAGCAGGCACAATTAAATATCCAATTTAAATCTCTAATATTGGCAAATAACCAATATGGTACTAATATAGTTAATTCCTAAAGGATCATTTCTAAGATGCTCTTTTCTATACTTTTAATGTGTATGGTAAAGACGACTGACCTTGCTCCCAATCCAATTTCATTTTATCTTATTTGGTGTTCAAATGAAGAAAACAAGCCATACAGGTGGGGAAAGATTTTTCATTTCTCGGTGAAACTATCCCTTCAAGCCTGCATTATGGAAGTATTTAGGAAATATAAGGCATAATCTAATTTTAAATCACATTAATGGGGGCCGGACACACACCTGTTCTGTTCTTTCTGCATCATTTGCGATGACTCTCATAATGTTAAAGAAATGTCATCGTAAAGTTTTAAGGGTCAGAAGATCTTTTCTCATGCAGTTGGAAGCCATTCAAGACAAATCATCCAGACTCCTGATCTACTCAAAAGCTCACCTTTGGACAAAAGTACTTTAGAATGATATACAGAATAAATCTTTAATGGCAAAAAATAAAACTAAAGAGTAGTATCTCATGTGCTCCTCAGGAGCATTAAAAGTGTCTAATGCTGTATCTTAAGATCTTCAGTCATCTTGGTTTATTGGCTGCTTAAGGCAAATGTAGAATTTATGTCTTCTAAATCCAGCCAAATAAATATGAACCCGGTTTCAACAGCTTCAGGACATATTTATGGTGTCTCTGGAGGCCGGCTTCAGCTGAGAAAGACCACATATGACCAGAGATGAATGTGGACATGCTGTCAAGAGGGTTTACGGCATGGATTCCCATTGAAATGTGACTTCGACCATCCTTCTAACTCCTGCATGTGTTGCATTAAAATCGAAGTGTTGTTTATGCGCAAGGATTTATTGTATTCTGATGATTTTCTAATTATAATTGTATACATATCCGAAACCTCATTAAATATGCGGCACTTCATCTAAACCGCCATAATTGCTTTGATCATAAGTGACATAAAAGCATACGCCCTGAGCTGCATATGTGATTGTTTGTTTATAAATGGTTTGCGTGCGTGTGTATGAGTGTTATGGCTGTGACTCTGTGAGCGTACACATCTGTTTTCCTGACCACAACAATCATTCTTACAGTCTGGCTGGCTTCCCTCCTTCACTCTTCAGCTTCTATCCAGCTGAATGTATAAACCCAGTGCAGAATATCCAGGCTGACCGTAACAAGCAAATCAATATCAGACACCTACAGAGAAACAAGACCAGCTCCACCACAAGAATTCGGAAACTTATCCATTGTAGACTACGGAAGTGCAATCTGGCATTCTGGTTGGTCTGCACTCGGGGTCTGTGCAGCTCATTTTGTGCTGTCAGTTTCTAAATAAGCCCCTTGGCCTCTCGTTCCCTGACGACCCCCCACCTCACTGCTTCCTGTAAGCTGAGCTGGCATGCTGGGGGTGCAGGCCAGAGGTTATGATAAGAGCACTACCTGCCTCTCAAACGCACAGCAGGCCTTTACAGCCAGATACGCATTGAAAATGGTTTATGACACAACAAATTCACACTTACTATGCAAATTATTAGTTAACGGCTCCCGATAAAGGCAGGCATCACTATTATTATTGCTCACACTACGTCAGGGGTTTATTCTAAACTTCCAGTTCCAGCCCTAAGAATTCAGCTTCGGTGCATAACCTGTCCCGTACAGTTTATGCTACAGATATGAAAGATATGTCAAATCAAGCAAATCAAAACTGTTCTAATCACTTGGCAGGCACAAAAATGGGTGAAAATCCAATAAACATACATTGAATGAGGGATTGAGCCATATGCAGGATGCAGACTATCACAGAGGGTGATATCTCAATCTATGAGATAGATTGAGATATGAAATAGATTGAGGGAGAATATCTCAATCAGTTCCCGTGTACACAGATTCAGGCAGTCGCAAGGACAGTAAGGACCCTGGCTCACCACACATTGACTGATGACTCTATTTTCGAACGACATGGCAACGTCCTCATTGTAGAACATCACTACAGGTATTTATGAACAACAGCAGAACTGATATATTTCTGACATTAATTTTAATTTTATTTAAAGTACATTATGATAAAACTTTGCTTGTTAGTGCAACTTTTCAGCCGCAAATAAATTATAGGGCTATAGGTTAGCTAGATTGTTCATTTCCTGTTTAGCAATGTATGTCTATGCTGAAATATAATCAAATAATAGTTTGTATTTTAAAAAACATTATTGCGTGTCATTATGTAGTGATTTATGTTTTGCACTTCAGAACTTCCGTTTAGGGAGCCTAGTGAGCATTGATGCTCCCTGGTTTTTATAGTTCATTGTGGGACTTTTTAGTGCAAATGTTTTAGTGCACTAGAAGGATTTTGCAATTGAGACAGCCCTTGAAATGGCTGACAACCTGATCAGTGCCTTGACTACTGAACTAGGGAGCTGATTGAGACTTAGAGGCGGGCTCTTTTTCGACTTAAGCCAGTCGATTAATCTGAGTGAGCTCGGATGAAATTTCAATTGGACTGGAAGAGTTGGCGTAGACCTGAAATAATACGATCAATAGCAAAAGTGCCTCGGGCACACGCAGTGTTGTGATGCATATATTTACATATATTAAATGACTTAAGAATGTGCCTATGTTTATTTTCTTCTTTCATCTTTTAAAAAAAAGGTCGGTGCAAATCAAAATGACAGTTAAATTCACGGTAGCTCCATTAAAATTATTGCACTGGTTTTCTCTGGTTCTGTAAGCAGCAACTGGGCACTACACATGCACTGAAGTTTTGTTCAGAATACATAAATGTCCATTTAAATTAATATGGGAATCAGATTGTAAAGTTTAGAGTTCATATAAATCAAGGGTAGCGTCAGTTCTGGTAGGTCACATTAGTCAAGCTCGCATCAGCTGACTCTCAGCTGATCCACGTCTACCTATAGGAATACGACGCCTATAATACATATATAAGATCCTTCAGTGTTATCAGCAGCTATTGCGTTTCTCAGGAGCTAATTACCCTCCTCCATCCCCAGCTCCTCCTCTCGTCAGTCAGGATTTGGCATTCTGATTCCCCTTGAATCAGAATAAATACTCGAATTATTGTGTACTTTAAAATCTATAAGCCAAAAAAAACTAAAAAAAATTCTCATTATTTTTCATAAAATACTTATAACAAATCTCAGTGTTCATTTTTAAATGTCATGTGAACAACCAGTTAGGAAATTTAGGTCTCAAGAGTTAGTTGAAATTTGTGTTAGATTCACTTAAAGTCCCCCTGTGGTCAATAATTGTATCCCTTAAAACTCATATTTGATTACCAAAATTACATATTTAAAAGTTTGTTTTATGTTAAATCTATTGTAAATTTTTTTAATGTCTTAAAATAACTTGAATGTAACAACACCCTTGCCTTATTTAGTACACACAGTTCTATGAATATGCAAATTAGCCCCGCCTCCACTTACTCACACCAGCTCAGAGACTCGTTGATGTGATTGGTTACAAGGTAGTGTGTGGCGTCAGAAACACCAGCGATTTCAAACCGTGTTTTTGGGACTGTCTGTTGTTCGCTGCAGTTTTAAGGAGAAAATAATCACCAATCATGTTGACTTATGAATTTGTACATGGTTTGTCTTAAAGCATATTAACACACCACATAGACATTTATGTTTCAGACTTCAGACTTCAGACTTGCTTTGCTTGTTTCACAAATTGACTAATAAGAGTCATTCTTTTGGTTGCACTCCACCAGGGGTGTCAAACCCTGTTCCCGTATAGCCGCAGCCACAGTTTAGCTTCAGCCCTAATTAAACGCACCTGTTCCAGCTCATCAAGTCTTTTAGACTTATTTGAATACTACAGGAGTGTGTTTTGGAGCAGGATTTGAACTCCAGGAGCTGAGTTTGACACCCCTGCACTACACTGTTCATGCTGTAGATTCAGCATTTTTAAATGAACAAAAATGAAGCCCAACACTAATTAACAAGCACATGTAATAATCTCTTACTGACTTTTCTTTATCCTGTGTGAACTGACAATTTCTAAAACCTGTCTTTGTGCAAACAACCTTTTAAGCTCTTCAATGAATATCAAATCAATGAATATAATTAAAACCGAATCAAAACCGATTTACTTTAAGGCAACTTATTTACATCTTTACAAATGAGACATAAGAACCCTCTAGATTTGGTTTCAGATTTGGTTCGGCAAGACCACACGGTCCTCAAAGCACACAAACTCAAGAGAGTGTGGTTGAAGTGCAAACCCACACTGACCCAAACCGTCCAAGTCTTCCTATGCAGTGAGAAGCATCTTCCACAGTCCCTCACACCCACCACTAGAGGTGCACCTGGTTGTGTTTAAGTGCCCTAAGCAGTGTCTTTGTTGGCCAGTCGCTCTGTGCCTCTTGTTAACATGTGAGCTGTGCCTGAGGGACGGGACCATGCGGCTGCACTCTTGAGGAACTGCAGAGCGGTTCTGACGGCCTCTGTGCTGGGACTCATTGATTAAAGGCATGCTTCAAACGCACAACAACCTGCCCTCGGGCACTTACATGCCACCGTTAAAGAATACGGGAGTATCACAGTGGCGTCACTGTGACTAACGTGGATGCTTGACATTTCCCCCTGCAGAAACTAATTTCCGGGAGATGGGACTACACCGCCCCCCTAACCCGTGAAATGAAAAATTACATTATAAACTAATATTATATTCATTTGTGTAAGCTGCATAACATGCCTCGTGACCGAGGGTATCCCAACATAAGTGTTCTTGGCTGACAACTTTTGAACAGCAGGTTTCAGGGATATTGCATATAATATAAGGATATTGTATATCAAGATGTGGGAGACTCCCGGACCTTACGGGAGAGGTGGGATGTCTGGGATGCAAACTCCTCAGTCGTGATGACAGATGCAAATGAGGGTCTGTCATTTTAGAGCTGTTATGAGGGTGTTGACTTTTGTGATGTGCACTGGAAAATCTATATCATGAATATACATGATTAAGCAAATGATTTGTTAATTATGATGTTTAAAAGTAAAAGCTGACATGATCATTTTTTCCTGGAATTTGAGCCTTAATCTGTCTAGACTGCACTCAAGTTGGCGCATAAGCGAGTCTCAAGAGAGAACCCCTGTGTTATTTCACTGTCCCCCTTCCATCTCGGACAGAACCATTAGAGGTGTTTGATGTGCCAGGTCTACCTGTCATTAATGATGAGGAGCAGTGGTGTGGGATAGGCCACACTAAATCAGCCAGCCAATAAAAGACACCTGGTGAAAGCAGAGATGCAAAGTACACTTCACCAGCCTGGCCTGCTTGATCATTGCCAGACACGCTTTTATCCGGGGGTGTGAACTTCAGCCGTGAGGTGCGTGTAATATATCTATCCGTGTTCCCTCAGGCTCGCTAAACTCATCGGCCTCAATCTCCAATTGGCACATGCAAAGAGCAGGCAGCATGCATGTCCTTTCAAGTTCATAGGTCTTTCCTTCTAACAGTACTTATTACATACACCCTGTATATAATGTATTGGACCTGTTACAACGGACTGCATTTTGGCTATTTGCAGATATCCGAGACACTGGTTTTATGACATTTTAATGTGCTTATGCTCCAGAACTTGAGTTCAATCGCAGCATGTCTGAGTGCGTGACATCCAAGCGTATAATTCAATAATCCTTCTCTGGCAAAAGGTAAGTTCTCATTACTGTCAGAGTCCAGCCACTGGAGAGGTGAAGAGAGAGCGTACGCTGCCAATAAAACCAGCATTACCTGTTTGAAACCCTTTACTCTTTTGTTCCAGGATCCAAGGGGAAAAAACAGACTGATTATTGGATTGTGAACACATGTGGTTTTCAGACCACCATTCATGTCATTGAGTGAACATGATAGCAAAAACAACTTCCACTAATTGCTAAGATCCATCATTCAGGTCTCTGCTGCTTTCAGTTTCTCTCTTAGAAAGACTCGTAGTCTAGTACAGCTTACTCATATCCATAGATTATTGCGTGTAATGGAAGAACATACTTGAACAGCAAACGCAAAAAATGCACACAGTACAGCAAACCTAACACAAGGGTCCTCAATTTAAGAAAATTCTCAAAAAATACAGGATCTTTATTGGTATCAATGGTTCTATATAGAACCTATATAACCTCAATGGAACCTTTCCATTTCACAAAAGCTTCATTATAGTGGAAAAAGCTTCTTTAGATTTTTTAAATATTCTTTACATTAAGAAAGAAAAAGGTTCTTCTTAAGAACAGATCGCTGAAAGGTTCCAAAGTTCCAAAAATGGTTCTTCTATGGCATCGCTGTGAAAAAAAACCTTCTAGAACCTATTTTTTTAAATTAGAAGGTCTCTTTTAATCAGATTAATCTGAAAAGACCTTTTAATTAGTTCAATTTGTCGACACAATAATGATACAGTCAAATCAACATCAGTGATGTGAGCACGTCCTGGGTCGTTCCCTTTTGACTTCTTACGGCACAAAATTCCTGAATTCACGGTACATCAGCAATGAAATCAGCAGTGTTCGAGTTAGAGGCTGTGAGCCTTGACAAAAGAGGCAGGTTGGTTGGTAGGCTTTATTTTTACTACGCAAATGCAGTGGCCACTGTTTGCATTCCACACCACACGGCTGCATCACGAGCCTGTCGGACGGAGCTCAAGAGCGCGTCCCTTCCCCTTCGGAACCTCGACTGAGGCGCAGACCTGGACCACACAAACAGCTCGCTCAGGCACCTACAAGCGTGCGTGAATGCACGCACAATTATCACAATACAAATGGCTCAGATTAGGATAATTATTTTACCATTGTTATTATCATTATTTATCATCCAATTTTTAAAACTACTACATTCCAGCCTCCCAACATGTTCTGATGTCTGTTCAAATTATTCAGTCTTTTACCAAAAACACTCTCAAGCATCTAACCCAGTCATGCATTTCAAACGCCTCAAAATAGTTTTGTTCTAAAATTATCTAAAATTATTTAACTAAGCATAGTTTATTTAAAGTAGAGATGGAGGATATGGCATTAACATATTGCCTATTCCCTGGTATTGATCACTCATTTGTCCTCATTTCCTCTGTTTTTACATTTAGATTAACTTTGCAGAAATCTATGGCTCACAGAAAAGTTAACTTAAAAAAGAAAATTCTGGCATCATTTACTCACCCTCAAGTTCTTGCAAACCTGTATGAATTTCTTTCTTCAGCTAAACACAAGAGAAGATATTTTGAAGAATGTCAGTAATCAGACAGTTGATGTATCCCACTGACTTCCATAGTATTGTATTATCGACTATGGATGTCGATGGGGTCCAACAACTATTTGATTACAAAAATTCTACAAAATATCTTCTGTTGTGTTCAGCAGAAGAAGAAAATTCATACAGGTTTGCAAGAACTTGAGGATGAGTAAATGATGACAGAATTTTCTTTTTTAAGTGAACTTTACATTTAAAGATAATCTTTAAAGAACGCTAATAAATTAATAACACTGCTAAATTTGGCAAACATAAATGGCAATTTTTCATACTGTACATTATAAAGTTGTGATGCCTTAAATCACTTGTAGCATTAAAAAAATATATATTTTAGTTTATTAACACGAAACCGTACAGAATTTGGTCCCACTTTACTATGTACTGAAATAGTCTGAAACAATGTACTTATTGTGTTCATGTGGTATTCCAAATGACTTTTGCTGCTAGTGAGGTGGGCTATGGGTAAGGTTAGGAACAGGTTTGGTTGTATTGTTAGGTTTAAGGTTGGGTTAAGGTCAACAATGTAACTAACTATAAATGTAACTGCAGAAATTACAGATGTAATTACAGGCAGGTATTTTTTTTAGCCCAAGTATAACCTAAAACATAGGTACAGGATAAGTGTATTGTATCCACTGTATTAAATTATACTACATAGTAGTTAAAGACACTTAATATAAAGTAGACCCCAGAATCTTAATATTGGCCTGCCATGTATCATCATCCATAACATCAAAACAACTATCAGCTTTTCGGTATTGGCCAACATTTTTAATATCAGGGCATCCATACTTTAAACCTTACTTTGCTTAATCTAAAGAACAAAACAAATTTGATTTTCAAATGAGAAGAATGTGTTTGATACTCAACCTGATGATCAGTGATAATTACTGTTGGTTTTCTTCAATAATGATCAGTAACAGTATCAGTAAGTCTTTCTACTTGATGCTCGGCAGAAAAATCTGTCCTCCTTTATTTATGATCTACTATACACCCGTTACAAATTTGCTAAAAATGTATACATTAGTAATGTTTTTCTAGATCTAAAGAAAATCAGCTATCATTCACCTGGCAAAACATTGTTAACAGGCAGATTTTATACGAAGGACCCGTATAAAGTGGGTCAGCATTGCAACTCTGAGCAGATGATCTGAGCTGACAGCCAGCAGTGGCACCAAGTCATAAATTTGAGCTGCAAGATTATTAGAGAACAAATTTTATAGTCCAGATTCGTAAAGTCTGTGCCTATCAGTTCAGATGCAGTAGCTAATGTCGTTTCCTGTCTGAAACCCATCCTGAACAACAGCTTTACCTTCTCTTCATTAAAGTGTCTTGCCTTTTGCTTTGATAACCAAATACAGCCAGATTAACTACATTTAAAAGGGACTGACAGAGCGAGAACACTTGGATGAACAAGTCCTTAAATGGGAATAAATTAGGGAAGAGAGGGTAATGGGGAAGATAGTATTTCCCTCCCGAGGCTTAGCCTGAGCAGTCACAGCGACCTCTAAAGAGAGAGAAAGAAAGAGAGGGATAGACTAAGCAACCAAATACTCTATAAAAGGAAGCCAGAACAGTTATCCTTGAGATAAGAGTTGGTGGCTTAAAAGAGAGAAGCTTCATCACTGAATTCACGTATCATATACATACATATCCGACGCACTCAGTCAACTTCCTAAGCCATTGACCTGTGTAAAAGACCACCTAAACCCTGCTCTAGCAGACTTTTGGTTTCTAAATTAATCCACAGGTAATTATTTTAATCTAGGCAGTGCTCAGGCTACAGAGGCCAGCCCATCCTCATAGGCCTTTATACTGTAGCTCACGTCTCATTTGTTCAAATTAAGCTCAGGGAGGGGGAAAAACTAGCTATTAGTGTGTCTGGATGAACTAACGACATCCAAAGCGTTTCCATGTCGCCTAGTTGAGCCCCAGACAGGGTTCGAGTAATGACCTGGCCCGCTCTTTCAAAGGCACCGACGCCACCATGATTAATGCATCTGACCTGGCAATTTCGGAAGAATACAGCTTATTGTATTAAAGACTGCTTCCAGCCACAAACATGGGTGTACAATAAGTCCACTTAACATTCTTCGCTATCAAAAGTTTGGTAATAGATGTTCAGATAAAGAGAAAAAGGTAATATCCCTCATCAGTGTCATGAATGAAGTCTTGAGCGTACATGCATTTCATCTGGCAAAAACACCAACAATTAAGCGAAAACCAAGGGTCAGACCTGGTGAAACTTTTGTGTGCATTTATCAATTTGGTTTTATTGTATGAGCAATAGTCTGAGTGACTGAGTCTGAGGGTCAAGATATAAACAATCACAAAATCAGATTTTCTTCGTGCCACAATCAAGGCAAATGAACGAGCTCTGTATTAGAGTGTATAAAAAGACTGTGTGTTATAACTCTGCAGAGTATGAGGAATGCAACAATGGAGCTATGCATCAAAATGAATAGCTTTTGCTAATCATTTTTGGTAACCACAAGAGGGAGAACGTTCAATCTATTTTACAAGGGGGAGACTGTGTGGAATATCCAGATTGTGTAAGATAAGCATAATCATACCAATGGCAAAAAATAGGTCAAAATAAAAGGTTGGGGTGTCTTAAAGGGATGATTAATCTCAAAATGAAAATGTCCTCATGTTTTTCCAAACCTGTATGAATTTCCTTGTTCTATGGAACACTTTTTTTGTCCACAAAATGAAAGCTGTTTTGGACCCCAAAGTACTTCAAAATATCCTCTTTTGAAATCACGTTCACCTAAGGAGGTAACTAGAAACAGTAAATCGCTCGAGCACTTTAAAGATAAGATCACAGGACTGACACACCATCAGTAAGTCATTATTTGTCACTTTATTATAGATTCTAAATATACCACAAAATAAAGAGCGTTAAAACGTCTTTAGGTAGTTGCCATTTAGCTAACTATCCTTGGGGTTCCAAAATGACCATGTGGCTCGCTTGTGATGAACTTCAACAGATTGCGCCTTCCTGAACATTTCCTGAAATTCCTTTTCAAAAGCCAATCCCCCTTAAAAGCCATTGAATCATTTGCACACTGGTTGGCACCATGATGAATTTTCTATAAACTGACACAGAGGCCCATTCAGATGGAACACAGACAGTTGCACTGACCCTTAGAGAGAATGAGCTCAGGTCAGCTAAGGCCAAGGGACGTGGAGCCTGTGGTGGAGTTGCAGGACACTGTGAGATATCTCAACCTTCTCCTCTAAAGCACTAATATGATCTCTTCTTCACACACATGCCTGTACATTTCTGTCACATTCGGAACCCAGCTTATTTATTGTTCATGCCAGTTATCTTCTTGATAGGTCTTGCTGCGCTAGAAGCCAGAAGCAATGTCCAGTGTATGAATGTGTCATCATTTAAACCTTCCTACCATGCTGCTGAGTTTCGGGAATGTGCACATGAAAACACAAGGAGGGAGGTGCCACATCTACGCCGGGGGTTTGAGAGATCAGTATATGACATGAAGAAGTAAAACCTTCAGAGGTGAGAGCCAGGTCAACTAACACATGAGTGACCGAAGAATTGGAGGGAGAAAAAAACCCTCATCCGTGATAAAAAATAAAAGTATGTTGCTTTTTTTGTCTTCCCATGTGATTGGTTCTCAATGGTAGTTTCGGAGGACACATTTTGGATGTGTCCTTTATTGAAAACACCTGATTATATCAACTTCTTATTAGCTGACTTGAATTTGGTGTGTCAGATTAGGGAGACATCCAATATGTTCAGTGTCGGGGTCCTCAAAGAAAACAAATGAAAACCACTGCTCTATAGTGAGGCAAAGTAAAATACAAAGCATGTAAGCTATGCAAAAACACACATGGACATGTCATTGAGGTAGGTGCGGTGTTAGTCCAGGACTGATCTGAAAGCAAAGATTCCAGAATGACAGCCCTGAAAATGGAAATCAGTGCACAAAAAATGAAATCCAAGCCTTCAGTGGAATCTGATATTTGAAATAATTTGAATAAATCGAGTTCAGCTCACATGTGGAACTCGTATATGCTTCTCTGAAATGTACACAATAAAAAAATGATGTGATCAATAAGTTATGACAACATATATTTTTACATTGCTTTAACTCATCAAAAAAGTTAAGTAATTTTCAACTTTTTATTATACAAGATTCAACACATTTTTTAAAGTCATTTGAATGTAATTTAAGCTGAAATGACTTAAACATCCAAGTTGATTGTACTTGAAAATTTAAGGCACTTTTAACTTTTTAATCATAAAATTACATACATTTATTTACAATAGGTAAGTAGGCTATATGAAGTCAATCAAACAGCAACAAGAAAACAGATTTCTTTAAAATATTTTTTTTTTGAGAAGTGTGTTAATTTTAATAAATTTTAACGTTTAACCACAAGAAAAAGTCCCTTTTAGGTTCTCCATCTTTCACTATTTACGCTGTTGAAAATATCCCTTTCGCTTCCAATAAAACAATTTTCACAGTTTCCCACTATCCATGGCAGCTCTATATCTACTGCAAATCACTCTATATAAATTAAAAACGACCAACCAAACCATGTTTGTTTTCAAGAATAAGTTCAGCAGGGTGCGAGAACAGAATGACAGGTATCTTACAATGCCTCTCACACCACACCTGATGACACCCGGCTAGTAGAAGTTTCAATTACACTCCAGCCGTCTAATGTTTATTGCCTGAGGGGACATATTACAGAGGGTCTGATCCAAAGCCGTTGACAATCTATAACTCTATGAATTCAAAGGCAGCCGATATGTCAAGAAGTTGAAGTTTTGCGCGTTACCGTGCGTATGGAGTGCTTGAGCGCGAGCGTGCCAAATCCTTACAGCCTCGCGCTTCTCGTAGGCAGCTTGTCTTCGCGAGTAAAATCCACACGCGCCTCTGTAAAGCAACTGACTTTCTCACGGGTATGTCCTCCTCTAAAAGCGAGACAACAAACTCTTCAAAGGAGAGGAAGACTGAGAGGCGCCTCCCTCCGTGGCCAAGCCTCTCTCTCTCTTCATCTTGTGAGATGATCCTGAGAGGAACGAAAATCAAAGCCAATTTTCCATGACCAGCTTAGCAGCTACAGTAATGATTTAAATAATATTAGTAACAATAACAACAGCTAATATAGCACATTTCGTCGTCATTTAAATATTTATTTAGTATTGGGGTAGTCATTGGTTAGGCTATTTCTATCGATCCACATCTAGTTTTCCTATTAATCTGTATTAAAACATAATTTCCCATTTTCCCACATAAAGAAAAGGGTGATAGTTTTAATATGAAATAGCTACTCTCCAAAAATCAAACTCCAACTTAACAACAGCTCGAAATATGATTAACAACAGTGACCCATTTGAGAATTATAATAGGCTAATGGTAATAAAAGCCTCTCGAACTGTGATTTGAATCAATAGGCTTAATGTGATTTTAATCACAGTTGTGATTCGTGATCCCATATAGGCTACCCAGTCTGTGAAAGTGAATGTGAGAGAACATCCATCACGCTTTCATTAACCTCCTCAGCCGAGATGCGAAACTTTACAAACAATGCTTATTTATGAAAAGAAAATGTAAATGTTAATCACTCCATTAGACTACAAATTAGACTACAATAGAATACAAATTACGAATGCAAGAACGAACATTCATGTGTAGCCTAATCTTAGCAATGTAGGCTATTTAATGTGTAATTTATCTAATTATTTCCTGGAGCAGTTTACACATTGTTATTGTTAGTAGTTTGTAAATATAAAAAAGGGTATAGCCAGCCTATATGAAATATTGTTCTGTAAAATGCTACCTAAACGTCCAATACCGCGCATCAAAATTCACTTATTTCCCCCACTTTCATAACAGAAATGTTTTAACATACAAATTATGAAAAATATGTCCGGTGAAACATTTAATTACATTAAAAAGTAACACTCATTTCACCCGGTGTGTAAAGTGAGGATCGCTTCGACGCTTCTCTTGCTCATGGTGCCACCCAAATATATCTTTTTTTTCATACTAGTTAGCCACTCATAGCTACTATGTTGAATGCGACTCAGAAGATTATCATAAACTAATCGATTCAACAAAAATAATAATAACCATAATAATCTACAAATAAAATAAAATAAATCTCTAGAAACTCATTTAAAACGTTTCTTCATCTCGTGTGAGATTAGCTACAACATAAGACTTCGGAACCCGTAGCCTATTACACGCAGGTAGCGTGGCTATTTTAGTTAATACCGAGCACAAGTTGATTTTATGATGCACAAACGTACATAAAATAAAATTAATCATGATTAAGGAAGACATAGGTACCAATAAATGACTTACAGGGACACCCAGAAAGAGAAATTCTGTCATAATTTACTCACCCTCATGTTTCGTTATTCCTTTCTTCTGTGGACTGTGGATCACAAAATGAGATGTTAGGCAGAATGGCCATTCACCTTCACCTTATGGAAAAAATGAAACATAAGTGAATGGTGACTGAGACTGTCAGTCCCTCACATAACAACATCAAGGGTGAGTAAATGATGACAGAAGGCTAATTTTTAGCTAAGGGTCAGTACAGACTACACAGTTTCATTCCGTCAGTTTAGGTCATTCAGTTCCTGTATAAACTCTCATTTTAAATGTTAAATTTAAATGTCAGATATCAAGTTTCATGATTTTCATCATATTTCATGCAGTCAAACTCAAGCTTATACACTTATTTAAACAAAACAATGCTTCAAAGACCATGCACTGCTGCTTTTGACTGTTGATATGCCTACATATATCTATATGGAGGGCAGATATGAAAAACTCTCTGGCCCTTGCTCTGCGAAAGCTCCCCTCTGCTCCCCAAATGTCCATCAGTGGAGTTCCCTCCGCCCACAGACAAGCACTAACTTTGGCACTCCTTCTACTACAAACACCAAGCTCAAAGCACAAAGACTGGCCAAACAGGGCCTTGCTTGCTTTAGAATTTCACAAAACATTAAAACAAATTCTGGGAGGCTCTCCTGAGCTCTATTTATAGACCAAACCAACAATACACACAACTGAGTAAGGAATGGCGGAGTGTGAATCACCACTGGTCCGACATATGATCCATTAACAGTGTAAAGTTCAAGCTCAAAAAGACTGATTGGGAAATCTCTCATTGCAAGGGTTTCCCCTCAGGTAACCCTGCCTGAATCACAATGGATGGCGATTTGATTTAAACAGATAACATTGCTGATTATGTAGCCATCATGATTTTCCCAAGTTCCTTTTCATGAGCACCACAGCATGTCCCACACAGGGTTTCACCAGGTGCACTCTAGGTATTTTCCAAGCTAGAACATTCAGTTTTTCAAATGTCATGAGGCGGTGCTCAGCTGCTGTTTCATTTGTGCTCTTTATAGTGTAAATGTTTATTACTTACAATGTTTTTAAGAGCTGATTACTGGCTATTAATCAGCTGGAGGACACCAAATGTCAATATCTTGATGAGAGAAAACATAAAATACATGTACAGACATCTTCAGCGCATCAAAATGAACAACTTGGCATGAAAAATAATTCACTAAATATAGATAGTAATAGTAATATAGATAAAAATTCAAGAGCCCATGAGCGCACACCTTCTTTGACATAATATGTGACTGTCTTGCTTGAGTGATGAATGTGAACGTGCACTATTGTGTTGGGCTTAAGAACACGTCCTGTGTGTACTCACGGCTAAGCCCATGAGCACATGAACAACAGATACAGGCACCCAGTAAACAAACCGCTCAAATACCATCAAGGGTGACTGAGCTATGACAAACACAACTAACACTTGTCATGCATCCCCTCCCAACAGCATCCATGCTCTCGGCATGTAAGCCATGCAGTCTATTTACCCTCACAGCTCAGTTTTTAGTTCCAGGTTCAGCATGATCATTAAAGCAGCATAAGGTTGTCCTACTGAAAATCCTCAAAAACACCTGCAAACTATTATCAATATATATTGTGGCGAGCAGGACGAGGCAGAGGGCCGTGAGAGAGTATAGCACGAGGCCAGTGGCATGATTACTAATGAGTGCCACCTGCGCGACGCATCCGTCTTTTATCGCTCACGGAGGAGTGAGGGTAAAAAAGGAGGAACGACGACAGTGGAGACAGAGAGAGAAACTGGTTTGCCAATCGCCATTAAACCCTAAAGAAGAAGAAGCAGTAGTAGAATAAGTAGTAGTAGTAGTAGTAGTAGTAGTAGTAGTAGTAGTGGAGATAGAGAGAGGCCAGGCCTGGACTTGTGTTTGTTTTGTTATATGTGACAGCAGTCATCCGTGAGGGGCTGCTGTCTTTTACTTTCATTTTGTATTTGTTTTATTTTTGATATTAAAGATTGTTGAATGTTGGCCAATTCCCGCCTCCTTCCCACAACATCTGAACTGCGTTACACTGGTGGCGAAACCCGGGAAGGAGGAACGTGCTGCCAAAGAGCCCTCACCGCTGTGGGGAATCCGCAGTGCCATCGAGCATGGCTGAGCAGAGTCCGTCGCCATGGACGCTCGAGGCGGTGCGCTGGAGTGAGTTTCCGGGACGAGGGACGAGGTTGAGGTCGAGGGTAGAGCGTCGTTTCGGGTGTTTCCCCGGCCTGTGAGGGGGATATGTGGGCCGGTGGTGTTACTAATGAGCGACACCTGCTCGATGCACCGGTCTCGTATCTCTCAAGGAGGAGCAGAAGCATTTATGGGAGGAGCGACGATCGTGAAGATCGAGAGAGGTCAGGCCTGGATTTTATTTAATGTTTTGTTTTGTTTTATTGTTTGTGGCGGCAGTCGACCGTGAGGGGACTGTCGTCTTTACTTTCATTTTTGTATTTGTTTAATTAATTATTTATTATTAAAATTGTTGAATGTTTGCTGGTTCCCGCCTCCTCCTTCCCATAACATCTGAACTGCGTTACACACACACACACACACACACACACACACACACACACACACACACACACACACACACACACACACACACACACACACACACACACACACACACACACATATATATATTAAAATCAAGACACCAGGTCTGTTTCATGTGGAAGCCTGTATCGGAGTAAAACAAGAAAATATATTTTTAAATCACTCTTTGTTATAACAGTCACAACAGTTTCGAGAAATTATGAGATACAGTCACATTATTAGTTATAAAGTCGCAACTGCAAGATTTAAAGTCACTTTTGAAAATTAAATTCTCAAATGTTAGATGTAGTGTCACATCATTAGCTGTAAAATAGCAATTTTGAGATTTAAAGTGACATTCCCCTCAAATGTCAGATGTAGTCACATTATTAGTATTAAAGTCGCAATTCAGGGGTGGTGGCTCTAGTGAGCACCGTATGGAGTAAACATGTTTTGCTGAGCTCCTCTCCATAGAAAGTCACAATTACAGGATTTAAAGTAATTATTAGTAAATATAATAGTAAAAAAAGCTGCAATTGTGACATTTAAAGTCACATTGTCAAAGTCTCAAATGTGAGATGTAGTGTTACATTATTAGTTATGAAGAAGCAATTACAAGATATTAAGTCACATTATTAGTTAAATTCTCAAATGTGAGATGTAGAATCACATTATTAGTTATGAAGTTGCAATTACAATATTTAAAGTCTCGAATGCGAGATGTAACGTCACAATTGTGACATTTAAAATCAACATAACGATAATCCAACAAGAGAAAGGCAATGTAAAATGCATTGTGAATTGTATTAAACAAAAAAAAAAGAGTCCAACATAACGATAATCCAACACAAGAGAAAGTCAATGTAACAGTGTGTAGAACTCAAACAAAACTAGACAATGAGGAATATACACATGAACTAATGTGGGTTTTTGATACACCGTCTGGTGCACCTGGACATATCATCGGTGATGTAACCTAGGATCACGGGGGGTTTCGGGTCTTTCAACAATCAGACCCCCTCCCCTAGGCGACCCAGCCGGGGTGATCAAGTCCCAGCTTATGTCCAGGTAGCGCTACTACCCTACACGCCATGCCTCTCCTCTCCTGATCCACAGCCACCTTGATGCTACTTCTGCAGCATCAGTGGCCAACTTGATGGCCCTTCGCTGACTCGCCCCTGTGATGCCAAGCATTTTGTAGGCCCTGCAGAGGGAATGGCCCACAAACCCTCGACATCCCACTTCGACAGGTTGGCATATTGCCCGCCACCCATTGCTCCGGCAACCCTCCACAAGCTGAGAGTACTTTGCCCTTTTTCTTTCATTGGCCTCCTCAATATGGTCCTCCCAAGGCACTGTTAACTCTAAGAGGATTACCTGCTTGGAGGCCTCTGAGGTGAGTATAATGTCAGGCCTTAATGTTGTTATGGCAACTGCTTCAGGAAACTTCAGCTGCTTACCCAGATCAACTGCCAGCTCCCAGTCGCGCGGTGTTGCCAACAGGCCAGAGGAGGTGCCCCGGGCAGCTGGTGTTGACTTCTCCCCAGCTCTGACAAAGGCTGTGGTCTTCACTGGGCGAAGGCTCTTGCTGTGGCTAATTCCACTGCAGATAGAATCCGCTACGGCTTTTAGGACCTGGTCATGCCGCCAGCGGTAACGCCTTTCACCCAGGGCTTTTGGACAGCAGCTCAGGATGTGTTCCAACGTTCCTCTCCTCTGGCAGAGGGGGCATGCTGGTGTCTCCACTTTTCCCCAGGAGAAGAGGTTGGATGGACTTGGCAACACGTCATAGACCGCCTGGATCAGGAATTTTATCCTGTGGGGTTCAGCCTTCCACAGCTCAGTCCATGTGACTTTGCGCTCCACTGTTCGCTCCCATCTTGTCCAGGCGCCCTGTTGACGCATCCCAGCCATCTGGCAAGCTCGCTTCTCCTCAACTCCTGCACGCACTTCCTCCAGGATCAGGGACCTCCTCTCTTTCCCTTCTGCCTTGTCGTAACGAGGAGTTCTTCTGCTTCCCAGGCCAGCTCTCCCATGTGCCACTGCACCCACCAACACCCTTTGCCGTAGCCTTGACTCTGCGTCGTCCACTGCCACGGCAGCCCTCCACTTCCGCCCTGTCCTGACCTCAATCCCAGCCTGGGCAACCTTTGGATCACTGGAATCCCGATACTTTAGGACCTCCCTGGACCGTGTCACCATGAACTCCTCGCTCAGGCTGCTCATGGGAAGCTTCAGCTTGTTGTTCTGCCCATATAGTGCGATGCTGCTCAGGCTTCGAGGCAGTCCCAACCACCTGCGCAGAAACCTGCTAATCCTCATCTCAAAGCCTTCCACCGTTGAAATGGGGACTTCATATACCAGGAGGGGCCAGAGGATCCTAGGGAGGATGCCGTGCTGGTAAATCCAGGCCTTGAACTTGCCAGGAAGGCCAGACTTGTCCACCGCGGCCAGCCAGGTCTCCAGGTCTTGGTTGGTCGCTTTTGTGGAAGCTGCGTCTCTCAGGCTACAATTGAACACCTTCCCCAGGCTCTTCACAGGTTCCTCTGTCAGTGATGGTATCTTGATGGTGCCAAGTGAGAAGTGGAACTTATCAGTGACCTTCCCTTTCTTCAGCACGAGGGACCTTGACTTGGCCGGCTTGAACTTCATGCGAGCCCAGGACATCAGCTCCTGAAGGCCATTCAGGATCCACCTGCAGCCTGGGACAGATGTTGTGGTCACTGTCAGGTCATCCATGAAGGCTCGGATGGGTGGCTGTCTAACTCCAGACTTCGAGAGGGGCCCCCTACACTGCATCTCCGCAGATTTCACCAGCATGTTCATGGCGAGTGCAAAAAGGATGACTGAGATTGTACAGCCAGTGATGATTCCCTTCTCAAGCTTGTGCCAGTCTGAAGTTGTTGTTCCGGAGGAGACTCTCACATGGAAGTTGGTATAGTAGTCCAGGATGAGGTCTCTGAACTTCTTCGGGATATGATGCCGGTTCAGTGCCTCTTCGACCAGTTTATGGGGCATGGATCCATAGGCATTTGCGAGGTCCAGCCACAGCACAGCCAGGTCCCCCTTGTTCTTCCTGGCTTCCCTGATAAGCTGAGTGACCACCCCTGTATGCTCCAGACATCCAGGTACCTCTGGGATTCCTCCCTTCTGGACTGCTGTATCGATGTAGGAATTCTTCAGGAGGTAGTCTGTCAGTCGCCTGGAAATGAAGCTGAAGAAAATCTTTCCTTCAACGCTCAGCAGTGAGATGATCCGGAACTGCTCGATCTTCTGAGACTTCTCCTCCTTCGGGATCCAGACACCCTCTGCCTGTCTCCACTGGTCTACTACCTTTCCCCTCCTCCAAATCACCTTCAGGATCTTCAAGAGTCTGTGGAGTAGTCTTGGACAGTTTTTATAAACCTTATACGGTACTCCACTGGGCCCTGGAGCGGAGTTTGCCCTTGCTCTTCTGACCACCTCCTGGATCTCCTTCCAGCCTGGGTCTTTCCCGTCAAAGTCCATAGCCGGTGCAGGTGGATTAATCAGGAACCTGCAGGGGCCTAGGTCTTGCTCTCTGTACTCATCACTGTAGGATTGCTTGAGGTGGAGGTCAACCTCAGCTTTGGAGCAGGTGAATTGGCCGCTGCGCTTCTGTCCTAGCAGCTGTTTCGTAAATCCAAATGGGTTCACTAGAAAGGCAGCTCTCCTCCTGGACCTCTCCTTCCTCCTCCTCCTATGCCACTCAGCTCTCCTCAGGGTCATCAGCTTTTTGCGGATTATGCTGCGTAGCTCCGCAAGCGGTCCCCTGTCCTCTTCGCTTGCAGCCTTGAACTGCTGCCTCAAGTTCTTCAGCTCCTGCCTGAGCTGATTGATTTTACTTGCTCTGTTGTTCATGGTATAGGGGGGCTTCGTTGCTCGCTTCTCCTCAAGTCCAAATCTCTCTGCAGCTAAGCTGATAATGATTGTAGTCATCGTTTTGAGGCGTCGATCAGCTCTCCCTTTGGCAGTTGCCTCCAAGATGGTATCTGCATCTAGATCAAACTGGCGCCACTCCTTCTCCTTGCTAGCTTGGGGCCACTTCACCCGACGATGTTCTGATGTCCTGTGTGCATCAGGTGATTGCATCACCTGGAGGCTCCGGGCACTGTGGGGTGACTCCGGGCCTGGCTCCTCCTGCGTCTCACCAGGCGTAGTTCCTGTGCGCTGTGACTCTACCCCCTTCTGCATACACTTCATCTTGGCCTGGTGGATCCGCAGGCCATGTCGGTTCTTGCATATCTTGCCACATATGCATTCCATTATCGTTGTCGTATTTTCATTGCCATGTGTCGTCATCCTTTGATCCGTCCTGTGGGATTCTCTTCCGCCCCCCCTCTCAGGAATCCCTAGGGGTATATCTCCTGTAGGTCGATTCGTAGCTTTTGTGGGTTCCTTCTTCTCAGAAGGTGCAGCTTGGGATGCTACCCCTCACTGCCCCGATGCCGTCTCTCCGGGCTGTCCGCTGTCTCTCCAGCTGTCACCATTCTGTACTTGGTGGTCAACCAGACTGTTCCTGGTAGTCACTGGTTGTTCCAGAAAGAAGGTTTTTGATACACCGTCTGGTGCACCTGGACATATCATCGGTGATGTAACCTAGGATCACGGGGGGTTTCGGGTCTTTCAACAATCAGACCCCCTCCCCTAGGCGACCCAGCCGGGGTGATCAAGTCCCAGCTTATGTCCAGGTCCAGGAAAGGTGTGAGAAATCAATCAAACAGTGAATAACCATGACAACCAGGGGGCAAAAGCGGGAACAAAGGAAACAAACAAAGTCCTTCAAAAGAAACCAAAACACTGACAAAACGTGACAATACTGTGAGATATAAAGTCACATTATTAGTCAGAAATTCTCAATTGTGAGATATCACTCCTAAAGGTTCTTTATTGGCATAAATGGTTCCATGAAGAAACTTTAACATCCATTGAACCTCTCCATTGCACAAAAGTTTCTTTAGAGTGGAACATTTTTATTTATTATGTACTTCACAAATGAAAAATTATATTGTTCTTTTAAGAACTGTTCACTGAAAGGTTTTTGGGGGGAGGACAATTGTTCTTCTACGGCATCACTACAAAACCCACCATTTGGAACCTTTATTTCTGATGTATTGTAAAACTTTAAAAAACATTTAAAAAAAGATTTTAAATTACAAATGTGACTTTTTTTAGAAACACATTTTTAACTAAAATACTTATTGCTTCAAGAACAAAATATTACAAAAACATGTAGAATGCTAAATATACTAAGTTTCAATGAAGGAGAACTCCACCAACGTGTTTTGTATGTTTTTAACAGTTACTGTCAGGATGGACTGCTTCTTCCCTGATCTTCAATTGCTTATGTACATTTGTGTTAAACCCCTAAAGCATTGTAAGAACATGTTGTAACCAATAATAGGTCGTAAATGTCATGAAGAGAGTAAGGGGAAAAATTGTTTGCAGCCACATCTAACAGAACAAGCTAACACAAAGCAAAACAAATGGAGCAGCACAGCAGTGTCGCACATATGGGCCTTTCTTCATTTAACATTTTCTTACTATAAAACCCATCTATTTTCTTAACCACACATGATTATTCTAATTATGTTGTAAAAACAAGATCATTTTTCCTTCAAAAATTCACATAAAAAGTGGGAGAAAACGTAAGCTCAGCTAATCCACCAGTTAACAAAATGCTTATTATCACGTGCACACCTGGGTATCTTTAAGTTATTAAACCCTCCTTCGACATGAACCATCAGGCTTATGCCAAGATATCCCAAAAGTTATTTAGCTAATTCTCAAGAGCAGGGTACGGGAAACCTGGTTCCATATGTGTAAATCAGTTAAAAGTATTTCACAAGCGGCACGCTCGCTCAGATAAACTCATAACCTTCTCATTTTGTGACTCCACTACTAAGATAGACAGACTGAGAATTTAACAGACACCAAGATTTCACAATTTCCAATAAAAACTAACCAATAATATGAGAAGATTGCTAGAAGAAAAGTTTCTATATAAAACCTTATAGGATTCTGTCAGGCGCTTCCATGGCCGGACTTGACTGGGCTGCAGCTCATGGACGCCGCTCAGTAGGGGGCCCCCTCCGTCACCCGTTTCGTACGTTTGTTTTGTTCGGTTAACTTCTATGCCAAATATCCAGAAATTATTAGCCGTATTTCCACTCTCTGGCCATGTGCGAGCGAGCGCTATAATCAGCCCAAAGTAGTGACTTGAGCGCTTGAAAACAAAATCCATTACACTATAGTGCACAACAGATAA
The DNA here is from genome assembly GCF_051911475.1 of Siphateles boraxobius. Classification (NCBI taxonomy): domain Eukaryota; kingdom Metazoa; phylum Chordata; class Actinopteri; order Cypriniformes; family Leuciscidae; genus Siphateles; species Siphateles boraxobius. The sequence goes on from NW_027508699.1 coordinate 14,216,892, forward strand.
CTATGACAATGAATTTAAAAATACTGTTTTCTTTTTTATTATTAGAGTTTTGATATTCTCTCAACTGAGAGAGCACATCCTGCATTATATTGTATTAAAATGACTATTTAATATCAGCCTACCACTAAACTTTGACTATAGGCATGTTGCATATGAATTGTTCTAGGAACCCTCAAAGCATATTTCAATTTTTGTGTAATTTGTGCTACTCCAAAATGATGTTTGTAGCGTAAGTTGGGCCCAAACATAAACTCAAGCCCAGGGGCCTCCAGCCCCCTAAGTCCTGCCCTGGGCGCTTCATATATATATATATATATATATAACCTTTAAGTGGTTCCAATCAGCGGATCATTTTATAATTTCATTTTAATTCGTTTTTTTTATTTTATTTAATGATTTAAACAGCTTATAAACATACTTTATCACTACAAAATGAAATAACAGCTGAAATAACCTGTTGAACTTGAAAGTATTATGCAATCATTTAAGACACAAAATTTGAGTCAAGAACCTTGTTCTTTTGCACAATTTATTTCTAAGCGGGGCAGCAGCATATGGTCAATGTTTGGTGTCGAACAACTCTACGATGTAAAAAAAGACTTTTAGAAGTTGTAAATAAAGCAAATAGTATTAGAGTATGTTTTACAAGAAAACAATATTTCAGGATTTGTATTTTAATATTTCCCGGCCAATGTGTTGCTAGCGGTTTCTTTACAATTTTAAGTAGCAATTTTACAAGCAATTTGTGAGAAAATTGTTTGTACTCCAAATTCTTTTTTTCCAGTGTAGATGACTAGCTTTTTCTATCAGGCGTAAGGAACTTTCTTTTGGAAGGTCTGGACCCCAACCACCAAATGGAAGTGAATAAATGTGGTGGTGTTTAGAAAGAGGTCACCATAACTCCATCTAGCATTCACTTGACTCTGAACACGTTCAGGTTGAGAGCTTCCAGACTGACATGCAATACACACCAATCTCATGTGTCACGTCAAGCGAACAAACCACAGGTCAATGTAATCACCCAACAGTGGGCTGTTCTGTGGTTGATGGACAATTTATGGGCAGTTTCTCTCACCTTTCTGAATTTATGAGGTATCAGCCAAAGAATTATGAGTTGGATTGCTTATCTAGGAGGAAACGCAGCTGAATTTACGTCTATCAGTGTAAAAGCACCAAATGATGGGAGTGAGTTCTCGGTTCCATTAGTAATGTGTGAGAGCTTGTATTGTATTCAAGATTTTTTGGGTGCAAAGGGACTGTTAAGTCATCTTAAAGGGAACTGCCAAAACACAGAGTGGAGTTTTCGTGCCAAAACGTTGAAGGTTATATTACTGGCCTGTATTTACAGTGAATCATACATTACCGCAGTCACTTTAAAGGGCCTGAGTGTCACCCTATCAGAATACAGTTATAACATCCAGCAGCTGTACAAGCCCAGCTGAGAGCACATCCCACTGTTGGAGGTGTTCTTCTTGAGCCACACATATGAAATGAGATCCTAGTCAATGTTACACTTGAGCATTAAAAGAAATAGAGAAAAGGAGAGAATCAAATAAAGCAATGTTATCCCTCACTTTGCTTTCATACAGTCTCTCTCTGCTAGGGTGAGGGAAGGTCCTAGCTTTTCTCCCCGATTGACACATATGTTCCTGATGGATCTAAGTTGTAAATGAAACTGTATTTGCTTTAAAAAAAAAAAAAAAAAAAACATCAAAGAACCTATTTCCATAAAAGAACAAATGCAAATTATAATATTTAAAAGAAGAGCCAGGAAAAAGAACTTGAATAAACAAAAAACTTTAATGTAATAGACATTATCAACATTTGGTTTGTTAAAGATGCCATTTGATGCTTTTTAATGTTTTCCTTTTCCTTCAGTGTTTAATGCATCAGTTTGAGCATGTAGGCCTATCATATCGGCAAAGATACAAAGCTCACAGTCTCCCACAAAAGGGATTTCTAACAGAGAACACTGATCCAGAGCTGCCTTAAGACGGGTGCACACTGCACACTGTCCGATTTATAATAGTCTTTTACGATTGTTGCTTGTCAGACTGTACGAACATTATCCTCGCTGTAAGCCATGTCGCACTGTTAAGATATCAGTTGTCATAAATGTCAGACTGTACGGGAGTCAAGACGCGTTACAATGGACGCACGCGAGAAAACTCGTCGGTCCAGACCCGTCGCTATGGGCGGGCCATAGGGGGCCGGGCCCGCCCCAAAAAATGCTTGTGCCCCCCCACTTGAGGCACAGATCATTTAATTTTGATTTAATTTTAATATTATCATAGTTGCTAATTTTGTGTTGCATTAATGTTGCATTCTTTATCATTAAAATATTAAAAATATACAGAAACAATGGTGTGATTTAGTTTGATTGATGGGAATCTACACTGCACCAGCCTATCACGGCCATACAAAAGAACGTTAGGCTACGTACTTGACATACAACTAAGCCGCTCAACAGTTACAGCGCATTTTTGAAAGCTTTTTCAAAACAAGTTTTCGCCGGCTTACTCGCTTCAGTTCCTTCCGAGTGGAAGAATACTTCGATGGGGAGGTTCTGCTCGGAGAAACGCTTCCTCCCGCTGTACTGGGACTGCATGGACAGAGGACAGCGCTGCCTCCAAAGTATCTGTTCGAGTGTATTTGCGTGCTAGTGTAGGCTATGTGTGTGTGTGTGTGTCATGGCGATGCATATCCCTCTGTTGACTGCTTTAAAATGCAATGTTTGAGAGATGCTTCTAGTGTTACATCTAATATGTTGTGTAGTCAAGTGTTTTATGGATATTCATAACATTGCTTCTGTGTAATGTGGTGTAGGCTAGGCTACCTGGTCATATTGCTGTTGGTTATATGTTTAACGTGATGATAACGTTCTGCACGACTAGAGTTGATTATTATAAATATACATACTGTAGGCTAATAATAATTGTGCCCCCCCATACATTTCATATGCCCCCCTTAAGACTGAGGTCTGGCGACGGGTCTGGTTCGGTCTAATGTTAATTCTGGTCAAAAATCTAGCTGTAATCCAAATCACCATAAATATTTAAAAAAAAGAACTTTCTAAGCTTAAAAAAATCACAAGCTCTTTCAATGTAGGATGGAAGGAGTTAGGCTAATCAATGACTTAGCTTGACACAAACAAACTGTTATTGAAACCACTTTTTTTTTATTGTTCTCAGGTTTCTTACATGACACAGATGGTAACATGGAACACGGATTCTCTTCACCAGCTTCTTATTTTTGTTTTCATTACTAAGCTTTGAAAACAAGCCTGTAGGTTAGACAGCACTCTATATGTCCTGGTTGACCGGTGCTTTGGCAGTGGTTTTGACAGCAGGTCATTCTAAGTGCAGTTACTGCAGGATGCTCTGTTGAGTCCCGGACATCTACTTCCCTCCCTGGAAAATCCCAATTCATCACCAAAGGAAGGTCTATAATACAGTGATTAATCACTTCTGGATCACAGCAGTGATCAATCAGCATGACTCTATTAATTGAACCTGATTGTGCTGATTTCCATTACATATCAATCACCATATTTTTTTCTCACAGTAGCCTATTAATTCTTTGCACGTTCATTAATAAAAACTAAATAAGCGGAAATTTAAAGTTCTAAAAGAAAGACTCGGGAGGCAAAATAACGTAACAATCATGCATTTATTAACAGCCCAGCAGGCAAGTATGATATAAAGTTCTTTGGCGTCGGGGCGTCCGTAGCTCGCAATCCGAGGGTATGGAATCTGCATTTCCTGCCTGAAGACGAAGGCAGGGGTGCAGCCGACCCCCTGGGAGGTATGGGAAGAGACCATCCTGGTGATGGTGGGGAGGATGGAGGGGAATGTGCGTCAGCATCTGCGAACTCACTCAGACATGTGTAAGTACCGATCCTTTATACTACAAGTAGAACACGATTGGATAGATGAGAAGATAATAAGCGACGTAACAATTGAGTCTTCCTGGCAGAACTTGCGCTAATGCTTTCATTTCTTTTCCAAAACACACAGCGCTATTTCTATGAGGTAGGCTACAATCAGTTTCTATGACCAGCAGATTCACTCATGGTCAGATTATGAATCTGTGATATATCATATAGGGATGTCGTTGTCAACATCTCTCTATGTTAAACGCATTAGATAGTTTAGTGTGTAATGTAAAAAAGAAACAAACATGCCTATATGGTGACAAATGTTTACATTAAATATCATATTATTTTAACCCTCTACTGCACGCATTATTATGCAATCATGGAAAAAATTTTTACAGTGTTTTTTTATATATAAAATAGACTCAAATTAACATTTCTTTTTTTGTTTTTTTTTTTTTTTTGGGGGGGGGGGGGGGCACTTTTGGGTGCGTTGCCATATGGCAACATTGTGCGACAATGGAACAGCCTGATGCGTTTTCTCCCAAAATGACATGAAATTCATAGATGATTACAGACCTGTCTTTTAGAAATGAAATTGTTTTTATTATTTAAAATGTTTTCAAGAGCTTTGTGTACAAAATATGAAACTAATTTTCAAAGTATTATTTCAACAACATTTACAAAACATCTGACGCAAACTCATAAGAACTGTTCAAGTGAAACTACTCAATGTGAAACGATTATTTCAACAACAATTACAAAACATCTGACGCAAACTCATAAGAACTGTTCAAGTGAAACTACTCGATGTGAAACGCCTTAAAGCAGTTGTTCTCTCTGTTAAAGGTGGGGTATGTGATTTTCTTTTTTGACCATTTTTTCAAAATCACTTGAAATCCTATTCCTAACCCACTTACAGCCACTGAGTTAGAAAATGAAAATTAAAAAATGTAATCATCTGTGGAACGGGCAGGACTCGAAAAAACTCGAAAAACAGCCAATCATTTCTAAGACCACCTAGAATCATTGGACAGTAAGTGCGTCAATCAAACGGTCGTACCATACCCCCCTCCCCCATGCCCCTCTTCGAGTGGGTGGAGTCAGGGCCAGCGTTGGAGGAAAGAAGGTAGGACCTTTTGAGTTGTGTATTTTCAAAATCTGCCGGCCGTTTTGCAAATCACATACCCCACCTTTTAAGCAGAGGTGCACCTTGCACTTAGAGCAAACCCCTCTGACGATGCCCTTGCAGCCAGGATTCTTGCACCTTCCTTTTGGTGCACCCATCTCTGGCCAGTGATCAAAGCGGTCAAGACGGATATATATTTTACTTTTATACTTTACTTTTACTTTACTTTATAAATATATAAAAATATATATAAATATATGAGTAGAATACAACCATCCAACTATATCAGTGCATCCATACATTGTCATTCATACAAAGCTACTCTGCATTAGAATGGGCAAAATATTGTTCCATTACCGCACAATGTTGCCATATGGCAACACACCTATTTTATTAAATAAAAAGGTAATATAAGTATCAAAACAATGTGACAATGATTGAAATAAGATTAGAACTTACCCCAGATGCTTGATGTATTTTTTTATTCCGAAGAAATATGAAAAAAATGAGGAAAATCTTCACATATACACAAGCACTTTTTCAGCAGCTGGAGTCATCAAAAGTGTGTGAAAAGAATGACGTTGCAAGGGTGTGTGTAATGTCGTGATGTCATCAAAGCATATCATTGGTTACCACCAGGTTCTACAATGAATTTAAGATTAATCAGAGCTCATATTTATTTTCAAATTTCAAGAAATGTCCAAAGAAAGGGTATGTTGCCATATGGCAACACCGTGCAGTAGAGGGTTAAAGGCATTAATAAAAGAAAAATAATAAATAAAATTAACTGATACCTTAAAAAAAGATGCTTAAGCTCAAGGCTGTATATTTGATCAAATATACAATAAAAAAGTAATATTGTAAATTATTATTTTAAAGTAAAATAACTGTTGTTTTCTAGTTTCTAATCTGTGATTTAAAGCTGAATTTTCAGCATCATTACTCCAGTGTCACATGATCCTTCTTATGCTGATTTGGTGCTCAAGAAATTCTTATTTTATATTTTTCTTATCAATGCTAAAAACAGCAGCTTAATATGGTTGTGGAATCCATGATATATTTTATTTCCAGGATTCTTGGATGAATGAAAGTTCAAAACAACATTTATTTGAAATAAAAAAAATCTTTTGTAACATAATAAATGTCTTTACTGACACTTTGTTTTAATTTAATGTAAAAGTATTTCTAAGAAAACAACCTTTAACTGAACGTTTGAACGATGTTGTGTTATCCCATGTAGTTTTTTTAAACTACACCCAGGTCTCTTTTTTTAACCTGTTATAGAATTAATAAAAAAACAAATCAGTTTATCAGTTATTCCCCAAATTCAAAAATATTAACTGTGAATAATGTCATCCATCCATTTTGCAAACCGCTTTTATGATATAGTGCACGTGTCAAACTCCGCTCCTGAAGGGCCACTGTGACTGTCCTGCAGAGTGTAGCCCCAAATTAGCCTAATTACCGTAGTCTCGACATGACAACACGTGACGTTATATTTGGAGCTGTTCATGCCCTCAGACTGGGTATTGTGAATTTCTAAATGAACGGCTAAATGAATCTGCAGCAATCACAATTAGGAGCTCTCAGAAAACCCCTCTTACAAGCTCTTATAATGAACTCTACTAGGACATAAACGTAGCCTGGGAAAACCCAGACGACCTTCTGGCAAATTTAGATTTGCTCTGCAAGTTAGTCTGGCGAAGAGCCCATTCAAACTCATTTCCAATCTCTCCATGTCCATTGGTGACGCCCCTTTGGAAATGAGCTGTGAATGAACCTTCCCCAGACCCTAACTCAGTTATGACTGAGAAGGGTCTGGTTTTAACCAGGCTACCATAAACGCTTTTTAAAGGGAAAATAAGGTAATTGTGTTCATGACATGGCGTGAACGCACCTAAACACTGCAGGACGACGAATTTGACACCCCTGATGTAGGGTCATGTGGATGCTGGAGCCTATCCCAGTGTCTTGTATACCCTAGACGGATGGCCAGTTCATCACAGGGATAACATCTCACACTTCCACCTACAGACAATTTTAGTGTTGAATAAGTTTGTGTTGTGATGATACTTGCTATATTGGATAAAGGTTAGACTTTGAAAGAGAAATGCAATTGGTTGGTTTTGGTTTATGATAATGTGATTTATTTGTAAGGCACACATACTACTAGATTTGACTAGGTTTGAAATGATCAACCTTTTCCGGATAATGAGTCATGTACCTTCAATTTGTGATTCAAATATAACGTGCATTTGTGCAGTGTCTTTGAAAAGAGTAGAGAAAGATAAAGAGAACACAAAGGGCCAAAATTCAATTTAGGGCCAAAACTGCCTAACATGTTGATTTTATTACAACTTGAAGATATACTTATATTATATACAATAACAATTTAGTATTTCCTTCTAACTCCAAATGATCATCATTATAAATCTGATTGGTGGCATACTGCAGTGTAAATGCACCATTCTACACGGGCAAAGAACACTTTAAAACGTCTTTCAGTCAGGAGGTTGACATGATGACTCCTTCCTGTTGTGGGATCTTGATGAATTGAGTACCAGGTGTAGTGAACATATCTGCTGTGCAGTGTATGATGAACTATGATGGCTAGTGCAATGCTATGTTTCCAGTACTTGCACTGAAAGCTCACAGCTCAAAATATAAAACTATAAAGAACTGAAACAGTACTCTTTAAAATGTCCCGTACCACCAAAAAAGTACAAAACATACTCATCTCTTTTGTAAATATCTGTGATTTTTCTAATATTGAAATGCATTTGAAACAGAAAATGGTTCTTCTTGGTGTATTGGTCTGAATTCAGGATGGCAGTGTACCATGACATCAGGTGATTTTGAGGTCTGTCTGAACAAGAGATGCACCGATCTTGGGTGCGCTTCCCGTACAACAACGTAACTCGCTGCTTAACTACCATAGTACGATGCACCGTTGAAAAAATTACTGTTTCCCGAAACCATACTGTTGCGAATTGGTAGTTTTAAGCTATTTAAGCCAAATTTAAGCTAATGAAAACAGTCAGATGTCATTACCCATTATTCAACTCTGTCCGAGATGTCCTACTGTTCCCGTTCTCATGCATAATCATATAGAGGTTTGTGTTTTTATTTAAAAGGACAGCATTTTGCAACTGAGTGTTTGTTAGCCTAAAGCACTAGACGTTTGGGGTCAGTAAGATTTAATGTTTTTGAAAGAAGTCTCTTATGCTCAACAAATCTGCATTGAATTGATCAAAAATACAGTAAAAACAGTAATATTGTGAAATACCATTTAAAAGAACTGCATTTATTATTTATCATTTAAAAAGAAACTGCATTTATTTGAAATACAATTAACAATGTAGCTTAGTCTTTACTGCCTTTGCGGAATTTTTTTTTTCGTACAGACCCCAAACTTTTGAACAGTTAAATATCATGAATTTTGATAATTCATCCAAGAATATACATAGAATATGTATATTTTCTCTTTAATTACACTGAAGTTGTGTTTTTATGAAGCTAGTGAGGTACAGGCCGATATGGAATTCCAATTCAGGTTTTGTAATTAAATTGAGTACCTATTTGGGATGCACAGATACCATATTTTTCCAGTCTCCCACCTCAAGTAAACTGTAGTGTGTATTTATAACAGAAGTCATTTAGTAAATGTGGCTTACAAAAAAGAAAGAAAAAAAGCCTTCATCTATTCACCAAAATAAATAACTTCGGTTTTGAGCTCCTTTCCTCAACAAAAGAAGGTGTAACATAATATGCTCACATTGAGGAGATAAAGAGCCTCCTGTGCTCAGAAGAAGGGCTGAATCAAAGACCTGCCTCTGCCCTTCCACACACTGTGGCAGGATACGCAGGAGTGTCCTGGACGGAGAATCACGTGTCAAGGCAGGGGCCATAGCATTGAAATGCACTGTAAAAAATCTTTGATATTTACACCGTTAATACATTCAGGCAGGAGAGGAGGGGCGTCTCCTCCGTTAGAGGTACATTTGGCACAATCAGTTAATGTAGCGATTCACTCATCAAGCACATTGTGTTGGTCCCCTCAAAGTCTCGGTTAGCTTCTATCTGTACTCCAACAAGGATTGACTTCTGGATATTGAAGAACCCTTCAAAGTTCCGCTCAGAGGAAACCTGTCGGTAAGAAGGCACGTGTGCATCTTAACTGAGCAATCGCTTCCACCTATGAAATTATGCTCTTCAGTGTTGTCTGGTCCAGGGTTTCCCAGGACTCTGCGCTTTCAAGTCCTCCAAGAAAGGCACCCAACCTTGGGAGGTTCAAATCCCATTGGTTAAGTCTGTGATGATGTTAGCCTTTACCAACTTGCGAAGAAACTCCTTTTCCTTTGAGATGTTGTGAGTCCATGACTGTGGGGGAAACAAACAGCAGTGTCATTTCTTACTGAATGTGGCCGACTCTTGATAGGACAGTCTGCCCTTTTATTCTCATTTTACCAAGCATGTTAGTCTTGGAAGTAGGGATGGGACGATTACGGGTTTCACTATAAACCACGATAAAATGTACTGACGGTTAGTGATATCGTTTAAAATTCAATTATCATCAAAACCGTGTTTATCGCGATTTTAATAACTCACTATAAATCCTGTCCAGCCAGCACCAGTCTGACGCAGGCGCGCAATGTTGGGGTTTTTCTTTTCATTCAAGAAGGAATGGCGGAAGGCGGTGACCGTGTTCGGGAGATTTTTCAGCCATTTAAGAGGACCAAATCTGAGGTGTGGTCATATGTTGGCATTTACAAAAATCCTGAGGGAAACTTAATCGTGGATGGTCACTCTGTCTGCAGAACATGCATAAAAAAAGTCGCTGTGATAGAGGTAAATACTTCAAATCTGCCGAGTCGTCCTGTGTGACCATCATCCACTGTTGTAGCGAACACAAGGCAAGTTAACTTTGATCTCAATACTAAAACTACGTCTGGGAAATAATTGGGCACAAAATGTTGTTTTAAGTTGAAATATTGTATCTCACTCACTTGAAATAAACTTGAAGCTTCCCCGAAGAAAAGTTTGCAGCAATAAGTGGCTTTGAGCCAAAGACGAACGAACAAGTTCAAACAAGACTATTAGAGTGACATTTAAGAGATAATAATGTATATTCATTGTACTCTTATTACAACGATTTTTTTTTACCCCATAATTACGGGGACATATTGAATAGAGATTAATGTCTCTATTCAATGTCAAATCCATTTTGTACAGCGTACAAAACACGTCCAGACAAGATGATCACAACAATATTATCAAATTCTGTAAACAATAAATCAACTCTGATTTCATTTTCAATACAATCAAAAACGGAGACGCAAGATGACAAGTTGTATTTGAATGAAATGAGAGCGCGCGTCCGTTGTGATATACATGGATGTGCGCTGAGATATGGTTATAATACGTTACTATTGACGACGGTCATTATAAGGAAGGAAATGCCACAGAATAGAATCTTGCTTTAAAAAGTGCATAGAGCTGCTCGTTTTATTTGTTGTTTGATGATTCTCAAATATAAAACTTGTTGAAATGTTTTCAGTGTGAGCATCAGTTCTTTTTTAACACTTTCATCTTGTTTTAACAAAACCGTGATAATATTGATAATCACGATAATTTCGGTCACTATAATCGTCAAATGAAATTTTCATACCGTCCCATCCCTACTTGGAAGCAAGATTATTAGCATTAAATTCGGTGAATACAGCAACTTAAATTGGTCGAGAATCATCCATTCAAATATGAAGGGGCATATCACATCATAAACAACCAATCACAGTTCACTTCACTTGTACATGACATTTCAGGCATTATCACTTATGAATATCTTGTCTGTGACTGATGGGATAAATAACCAATGAGACTGACATAAATATGCAACCTGTTAAATCATCATATTTTTTTCTTGTTTTTTTTGTGCTAAGCTCCACCCCCTTCTCATTTCAGTAAAATGCGCCATTCCAATTTCATTAGAATTTTTTTTATGAAGTCACATTTTAGGATCAATTTGGACAAAATGTTCAGATTTTCATTTAAAAAAACATGCAAGCATGAAGGTTGACCCCTAAACCTTACCGTCAAAGGCGCACAGGTGAAAAACTTATAAATCAGATTGTACAAGTTAACCACCAATTTGCCAAAATGTAAAAAATGACCTTGATAGTCTGTTGAATGTGCTCCTAAAGTGGTATAATTGATTGGACATTATTCTTATACGGCCTGGTAGAAATTGTGACATCATAAAACATTGTTGCCATTAGTTTTTTATTATTATGCAGGAATGTAATTTAAACAGCAGAAACTGTGAATCAGGTGACAGTAATTGCAGCCACTTACATTAGTGAACTGAACCTAATGTTTTTACAACACATTCACTATAACACTGTGAACTAAATCATTCGTAATTTACCTTGCTGAGGGTGACGCATAGTTTAAATAAATCTTGCGAAGTTCATGCTGTGGAATAAAGATGTGAAAAAAATAAAAATACGGCTTGTATCCTCTTGGGGTGTCTTGTGTCACTATTATTAATGTCCCCAAAACATTTTATTGTGTCTTTGGGCAATTGCTGTAAAATTGCATTTAAATGCAAACATTTAGATCCTCCATAGACTTGTTTTAATACAGACACACTTTAGATTAGGATCCAATTCTCACTATTAACAAGCTATTAACTACTGGCTCAAACTCCTAATTACTGCTAATTAAAGGTGGGGTAAGCGAAATTTGAGAAACGCTGTTGGAAAGTTGGTCGGACCGACACAACAAACGTGTAGCCATTCAGCATTAAGGGGCGTATGATGGTGGAGGAGAGAGAACAAGCAAACGGGAGATTTGAAGAAAGACTGTAGAGAAAGAGATGGCTGAGAGACATTACAAAAACTGGAAAATGAAGGGTTATGATCATGGAAAGAGCTTTAGGACCCACGTTAATATTAAAAAAGCTTTACAGCGATGGAGAGAGCCGAGCGGGAAGGCCTGAAAACAGGAGAGGCTGTTTCAACTAACAACAAATTCTTGTTTGCATTTACTCATGCGTATGCATGTTCATTTTTTGTGCTTCCTTGTCGTTCGTTCATCATCTTCCCTTTATTTTTCGTGAAGCATTATTTTGTTGCGCTTCTGCTCCGATAAATAGACATCCACTCTTGCATAACAGAGGCCAGGTAGTGAGAGTTGTGCAGGCTGATGACTGCTAGAGAATGCAGAGTTTACTGTTTAGCACCCTTGTTAGTGCACCCGGCTCGCATGCCAGTGGTCGGAGAGTCGGAGCAGGGCAGTTAGGATAGGAGGGTGAGCTTTGGAGCCGGAGCAATAAATAGAGGGGCGTGTTTGTTTGGGTTGATTTCAAAAATCAACTATGTTCAGCAACGACTTTGAGAAATAACATACAGCACCTTTAATAGGAATAAGGCATCAATATATGTGCTTTATAAATACTAATAACATATCCTAGTAATATGCATGCTAATAAGCAATTAGTTAATAGTGAGAATTGGAATTGAAGTGTTACTGAAAAGACATTTGCTAAGTGTTGATCAGTATTGTTTTTTCCACAGATTTGCAGGTTAGCGAAGGTCTGTATCAATAAATGATAAAAAGTTAGATCCACAGCACTTCACATCCACTACTATCTTTTATTACAACAATAACAGAGCTCCGAGTCACAGGAGAGGGACTGAGTGTGGTCTGGGATCAGAGAACTGGAGCTGTATTGACTCCTGTAAAAAACATCCTCTCTGGTATTCCTTTGATATCCTATTGTTATTTAATGAAATTTTCAGATGTAGAACGCCACAGCAGAGGATTCACTGGCCTGGCAATGCTGGATGAAACCAGAGCTTTGGGTTCCTGTGAGAGGCTCTTGGTCCGAACGGGTGCGACCCCAGAACTGCCCCGTACAGGAGGTTCTGGGCCTGCTGGGGCCGTTATATCAGGCCAAAAGCCTCTCGTCAGAGTCTCTGACTGCTCAGCCCTTGTGACAGATCATATTCACAAAAAACCCAGCAGATCCAGGAGTAAAGTTTCACTCTCCGAAAGAAAGAAAAGGGCACAGGCCAAAATGAATGCTGGGTTAAGAGTCTCCTCAGGCCGAAATGCCTTAGGGAGAGAGAATCTGAAACAATCTCTTCCTTATGCCTCAATACTTAAAGAAATAGCTCTCGGCATCTGGGATCGGTAGGATTTGTTTAAGTTATTGAAATAAGTCTCTTAGGCTACGTTCACACTGTCAGTCCAAATCCAAAGATTATTTGTGTATCCGATTAGAATCTGATCTAAAATGATTGACTGTCCACATTTGTGTACCGCAACTGTTCAGACCCGATTTATGTTTCCTATTCCACTCTTTAGTTTTCTGGAAAATTTGCATTGGTTTCAGTGCATTTGCATGTCTCTGTTATATTGTCAATTCTGCTCGTCCGGCACTTTGCAGCAACACAACCTTGTTTCTGCAGCGACTTTCAGGATATTGTCTTTAACAACGTCTGACGTTTATGTTTTAAGTGCAGTGAGAAAGTCACATAAACCACGCAAAATCCGATCAAAGCGATCAGACTGAAACAGATTTCCAGAAATGCGATTTTAATAGGATTTCAAACCACATGACTGTAGCTCAAAACGGATTTGTAACAATCGCATTTCATGTGATTTTTTTGCCGTTCACACTTGCTAAATATGCACAAAAATCGGATTTGGTCTGACAGTCTGAATGAGGCTTCATGTTCATCAATGATCTATTTATTGTGAAATATTACAATTTAAAATAACTGTTTTCTATTTTAAATTGTAATATGTAATTTATTCCTGTGATCAAACCTGAATTTTCAGCATCATTACTCCAGTCTTCAGTGTCACATGATCCTTCAGAAATCAAATGATATGCTGATTTGCTGCTCAAGAAACATTTATCATTATTATCAATGTTGTAAGCAGTTTTGAGCTTAATATTTTTGTGGAAACCATGATTTCTTGCAGGATTCTTTGATGAATATAAAAGTTAAAAAGAACAACATTTATTTAAAATAGAAATCTAATTATGACTTTACTGTCACTTTTGATCAATTTAATGCTGAATACAAGTATTCATTAAAAAAAAAAAAAAAAAAAACCTCTAACTGGGACCTAACTAAACTTGTTTTTAATGGTAATGTATATAATTTTTCATAATATATTATATACAGATTAAACTTTTCAGAGATACATTATATAGGTTATAAATCATTTCCTCACATGTTTTTGAAGTGCATTAATGTAAATTTCACATTTTCCTCAACAAACTGGTGAAACAACATTTTACTGTAATCCTGGCATTTACCAGTGAAAGCCATAGTCATAGAGTACTGTAGTAATGAATCCCATACATCACAGCAGGGATGAAGACTCCTGTCAAACCTACATAGACAAATACCCTACACTGTTACAGTACGTGTGAGCTACTAGCTATACAAGGCCAACAGCTTAAATCCCATTTGTTTCAGATGACATTACATAGCACACAAGTCTTAAACCGACAGATTACAGGCAGCAGGAAGTGAGTGAGTTCTGCATGAATTGTACCTGACTGTGATTTGACAAGGATGGGTGCCAGAGCAGTCAGAAGCTAACTGTGCGTTAACAGCTCTGTTTTATGAGCGTGCTTTTACAGCCATGGCAAATGTGGGCAGAAAGGAATTTACAAAACATAACAACTAAGTTATCTACATATGGACTGAGCTGAGAAAAACAAAACAAAAAAAAAAACAGGACAGCAAGTAGCCCAGGACATTCTGCTAATGACATCATTGTAATTTTCCATAAAGTGAACAGATAAACAGACATTGATCAAACAATGATCTGAGAACTGAGCTCACAGTTCACTTTACAAAATGTTTTCTGTGCATTAAAACACTTCCGTCTAAAAAAGAACAAATCCACAGTACTGTTAGAAATGTTTCAATTTAGAAATTAATTTGACATTTAGTCAATTTTACAAACAAACAAATACAACTGTTACCTCTTTTATGGCAGACATTTTGACTGTTTCGTAGTAGTGCAAGGGCGCATGAGGGGTGTTCATGTCATAGCCAAATCCAGCCACAGCGACCTCATCGCAGTTATGAAGAGCCATCGTTATGGCGACGGTGCCCAACGTTGGAATGTTCTATGGAAAAAAACGCAAGTTTAAATCGATACCGTACAATAAAGCAGCATTTTAAATTTCACCATCAAGTACTAAGCATGATACTAAGAAGATAATACGAATGTCCTTAACCACAATACAATATCTTGCGCCTGTTTTGTGAATAGTAATGACAAAACATTGATTAAAATTATATGTTAGATCAAATAAGAAAAATTGTATTGCTTGTTTAATAGTAAATGAAGTCCTATCATGCTTTGTTACATGGCTCTGTGGAATACTTGATTCTGATTGGTCAATCGCGCCATCCAGCAGTATGTTATTCTCCGATAACAACCAGTAAAATCTGATAACACAGACTCATCCAGGTTACTGAAGTCGGCGGACTCTGCACGTTATGCTTGCAAGGAAAGTTTTTTCCTTGTGTAAGATTTGCTTTTGGTGAGCTAATAAAATATTAAAACTCAAATA